>NC_067400.1:66852240-67189740 GCF_016432865.1 Antechinus flavipes | reverse complement strand
TTGGATTTCTTTCTTAAGGACCAGTCTTTAAATCCCAATCACTCTGCTTCTCATTGATTGATTAACAAAATGTCCCTGGCCAAGACCACTTAGTCTTCATTTTGGTTCTGATGGCCTCTGAGTGAACAGTAAAAAAAAAACAACAATTGTTTGTTTTGTTCAGAAATTCTAAGGATCTTTCCCTCTCAGATTGATATATCTATATCTATATTTATATCTATATCTATATCTATATATCTATCTATATCTATCTATATCTATATCTATATCTATATCTATCTATATATATATATATATATATATATATACTACATTAAAAAGGGCATATTTTGTCTCATTTCTTTCTTACCTAGCTTTAGTCACTGAGTGGGCGTTTGCCTCTGAAAACTGAAAGACTTTAGTTTAAAAAGACTGTTTCCCACTGCATCCAAGGCCATCTCCAGTCATCTTAATCTGTATCTGGCCACGAGACCCAAATGGTTCCAGAGAAGAAAGTGAGAATAATGACATAGCCCTTCATCACAGAAATACAATTCATTTGTATGCATACCATCATCTCTCTTATGTCGTGGTCATCTTCAAGAAGTAAGGGTAAACAGTAATAACATTTCTTGGTAAAGTATAAGATGAAGTTCTTTGCTGGTAGAAAGTGGGGAAGAAAGGGGTTGTAAAGGTAACTTGAATAAAGAAAAGAAGGTTTGGAACAAATGCTTCAAGGAACATAAGAACTACACATATCAATCAGGGAAAAATCAAAGGACCCTCTGAAGTATGATATAAGTGTTGAAGAGATCACCCCAGGTCAAAGTGGTATTTTCATTACTACTGTTAATTAAAAACAGGGGATGAGATAAGATGAGAACAGAGAACTTGGGAAGTAATTGGTTAAAAATATGTTCTCTGAGAATGGACTTTAGATTCTTATGGGCTCTGAGTTAAATATGCAGAGATAGAATTCATTTGTAATGAGGGTGATTATGAAAGCTTCTGATCTGCTATGGCTCAGACATTTTGAGAGGGGTTGAATATGTTCCCTGTCTATTTCTGGTGGCTCCATGATCAGTTGTTTCCATTAACATATGTGATCTGGCTTTCATGGAGTTCACAGAGGTTCTTGGTTGGTCCCAATAATAGGGATACCAAATCATTAAGTAGGAAGAGATGCCTGCTTGGTACACTTTAAAAGCAAGACAATGTCTCCCATCACTCTCATCATTTCTTGAGCATCAAATACTACACATGTGAACTATACATATCCCTACTCATTACCTGCCCTCCCTCCCAGAAGTAATGGCAATTATTTGCTGTCTTCTGCTTTATATTTCTTTCCCTGAGCATAGGTGACAGAATAAGGGTCCTAGAATAAGAGTTTTGTAGCATTGGCTGCAAACTCATGAGTTTAACTGAAAGGAAATCCTAAGTCTGGATGCTAATTGCCAAGTAGCAGGGGATCTCAGAAAGAACTTCTCAGGGAATAAGGTGACCACTACCAGGTTAATGAGCCCAACTTTTGCCTCTGGCTTGCCAGAAGAAAAAGACCTTGAGTGAATTGTGAGAATGCAGTGAATTCAAGATGGAGGTGTAGTTAATAACAGTATTATTATCCCTATTTCCAGTGGAAAAATTGAGGCTCTGAAAGCTTAAATAACTTGCCCATGCTTATATGGCTAGTAAGTATCTGAAGAAGTATTTGAACCATGGTCTTCTTCCTTCTGACTTCTAGTCCAACATTCTCTCCACTACATAATATTGCCTCTCAGAATCTTTGGAGTGGGAAGGAGAGAGTAAAAACACATAAGTTTGTTCCAATATAAGTATATAGATGCTCAGATAGTACTTGCCCAACCTCAAGAAGTTCAAATTATCTGAAAGAAAAAAAAAACACTTGTCAGTGTTTTTGAAACTTTGAAAAATCATGGGGAATGGGACATTTACTATAGGGAGGTAGGCAAAAATTTTCCCAATTTTCAAAAAATGGTGAAATGTATAATCAAATTATAGGCCAGGGGCATTGTACCTTGGAAAAATTATGGAGTAGAAAAGTATGATTTAAGAATGTTCAGAAAAGAAAATAAGTGACAATTGTTTCATTGATACTTAAGCTCATGCCCAAATAACTTCACTTTCTCTTTTTCTTCAACAAGTTTACAAGACACCATTAGGGGAAAGCTAGAAATAGAGTATGTCTGGATTTCAGAACACACATGACAAAGACTCTAATAATGCCTTATAAATGTCTATTATTTTGTTGTTGTTATTCCCGAGAGTAGAATTGGGGAAAATTGTTATAATTCATAGAGAAACAGATTTAGATTCACTTTAAGGGAACATTTCTAAACATTTAGAGCTATCTAAAAGTAAAATTGCCTTATTTAAGAAGTAAAAAACTTTCTTATCTTGGAAATTTTCAAGTAAGGGCTCCTTGTTGGGGATATTTTAAGAAAAATCTCTGTTCAGAAAGAGAGAATTCTGTTCTCTGCACTTCCTTCAACTCTGAAATTTCAAAATTCTGTGATTTTCCCTAAGAACAAGTTTTGATTTGTGATTGCTAAGGTTTATGAAGATACATTAAGCATCTGAGTGGGAGTTAGGAAGGCAAAGAAATGAGAACCTGAGAATGTAAAAATAGATTTCAATAATTTATGATTTTAGGGAGGGCCAACCTATCATACGCAATCTCTCTCTCTCACTCTCTCTCTCTCTCTCTCTCTCTCTCTCTCTCTGTCTTTCGCTCTCTTTCTCTCTCTCTCTCCCCTCTCTCTGTGTCTCTGTCTCTTATAAATACACATACACACACACACACACACACACACACACACACACACACACAAACTCCTCTTAGGAATAAATAATTAGTACCAGAAATGTTTTAACCAGAATTATCACCATTCCTTATTGATTCCTTATTGGGCAAAAACTTGGCAGTTCATGCCCATCATATCTTTTCCTCTCTCTATGATATACTCAATTGGACTATGTTTCCATTCCACTTTCTTATAAGATAATGGAAGGGAGAAGGTTATCATTGCTCCTGCTGCTCTACTACCATCACCACTAGTAGTAGTACTAGTATTTGTATTAGTATGTTTATATATATAATAGTATACCACTACCACATTATTACCATTAGTAGTACTAGTACTAGTATTAGTACTACTACTACTATTCCATTATTACTAGTAGTGCTAATATTAGTATTAGTACTATCACTACTACACCATTAGTACTAGTAGTACTACCACTACTATGCCATTACTATTAGTAGTACTACTATTAGTATTAGTACTACCACTACTATACTATTACTACTAGTAGTACTAGTATTAGTACTATTACTATTTGTACCATTTCCACCACCAATACTACTGCTAAATCTACCATACCTACTACACCTACACCCATACTTACTACTACTAGTAATACCATTACATCTACTACACCTACTACTATCACTACTATTACACCTACTATACTTACAACACCTACACCTAGACTTACTACTACTATTACTGATAATGATGATGATGGTAATGAAGATGATAATCTTATAATAAACATATTCCTTCTTCACTGGAAAAAAAGATGTAATCATGATTTTGAAAGGAATGGGTCTAGGAATCAGCAAAGCAATGGATTCATCTTGGAGAGATCACTTAAATCTCCTTGTTTATATTTTTGTGCACATAGTATTCTTTTTTCTTGCTGGAGAAAACTTGAGATGAATAATAATAAATGATATTTATCAGGGTATTCTAAAATGTGAGTGCAGTTTTAAGTGAAATCACCTTGTTGTTGATGATGTTCAGTCACGTCCAACTCTTTGTAGTCCCATTTGGGATTTTCTTGGCAGAAATACTAGAGAGGTCTGCCATTTCCTTCTTTAGCTCATTTTATAGATGAAGAAGTTGAGGAAAACAAGTTAAGTGACTTATCCAGGGTCACACAGCTAGTAAGTACCTGAGGCCAAATTTGAACTCCTGATCCTTAACTCCAGATCCTAGACTCTATTCACTGTGTCACCAGCTGCCCAAATTATTTTAAGTAGACTTTAGAATGATCTGGATAGTACTTTAAGAATAAGGACAAAGAATGGATATGTACTTTATGTACTCTGTTTCATTTGAGGCTTACCATAACCCTGTGAATCAAGTAATGCAGACCTTATTGTCCTGTTTTACCAATGAAGTAATTACAGCTCAAAGATACTGAATAGTTTGCCTTTAGCCAGGACAGCATAATGAATAGAGAGATGGCCTTGAAGCAAGAAAGAAAAAAGAAAAAAATACCCACCAAAAACCTTGCTTCAGGTTTCCTATCTGACACATTCTGGCTGTATGATTCTGAACAAGTCACTTAGAATAGGGAACTCTAAGACTGTAAGTTTCAAAGAAGATACTGCCTTGTACTGGTTGAAGAACTTCTTCATTTAGGAAATTCTTATGTCAGTGAGTTCTTAAGTCTAGTCCCTATCTGAATCTCTGTTGTTACCCAATTAATGAGGACCAGAATCAGGCTCCAGTTTAGTGCTCTTTATATTACCTGGCTTAGCAAAATAAAATATTACTTTTTACATGGGTTTTTAAAAAAAAAGATTTATAAAATATTTGATATACTTTATCTCATCTGATCATTGGTACAGACCAAAATTTGACTATTGAAAGGCTGTTTGGCTAACCTATCTTTGGGATATTTGCCTATAAGGAAATTCCTAAGGTAATTTAGCTCTTGGTGGGCCAGTAAGTCTCTCTTTATCTCAATCTTTACCCCTTTACTTTCCTTCTCTTTTTCTTCCATTTTTAGGAGTCTTTACAAAGGCTTGTCTTGATGTCAGATTCTATGCTGAGATATTTCAGCTTGTGTCTTTGAATTTCACATTTAGTAAAGTTGGGGAGCTCCCTCAAGGCTCTGCTATTTAAATTCTGGGAGGATTCTGAGATTAATTACGAGTATGGGGGCTCATTCACTCCACTGATAGTTTTTGTCTCAGCAGCTTTTTCTTCCCCCACTGGGCTCGCTAAAAGGCATATGTGGGGAAAAGATGTTGGGTATAGGAATGAGCCTGGTTTGGAGTCTTAGCCCAACCTGTCTCACTCTTCACAAGAATTCCATGAAAAGTAGCCCTTTTCTCTTTGCTCTAAGGGGTGGAGGTGGGGAGGGAGAGAGGGTCAGGGAAGGCAGGGAACAAATGAGAGAAGAGATATTCAA
This sequence comes from Antechinus flavipes, assembly GCF_016432865.1. Lineage (NCBI taxonomy): Eukaryota > Metazoa > Chordata > Mammalia > Dasyuromorphia > Dasyuridae > Antechinus > Antechinus flavipes. The sequence continues at coordinate 67,184,535 of NC_067400.1, read as the reverse complement.
GCTTTTGTGTCATTGAATAAGTCTATTTACATGCTAAAAAAAAAAAGTGTTCAATATGAAAGAGGAAAAGATTTGAGGAAAAAGGACCTGAATAAATTACTCATTCTTATTTGTCATGACACAGAAACAAGAAAAAAAAAAGTAAAAAAAAAGAAAAGAAAAAGAAACAACTTGTAAGTAAATTGATAAATAAAATTGATAAAGTAAGTTGGTAAGTGAAATAAATTTGTAAAATAAAATGTCAATGAGAAAGTTATGACAAATTGTGTATTTAGGGAAAGGAAAGGAAGTTAGTGAGGTTGTCAAATTGTTAATAAGTAATAAAGATTTTAAATGTCTTATTGTTGTGCCTAGAAGGTAAGAAATAAATAACCATAAGCAATTCTGATCTCAACTACCACAGACAACAGGGAAAATTCCATAGTGATTTGTATTGAGTGTGACATGTTTATATTTCTGCCACAGCCAAGCAGATGTCATTTATGTTCCAACTGCAGATTTATTCCAGTCTTAGAAGAGAAGGAGATCAAAGAGCATCTAAAATGGCAGAGGGAAAACTTGTCAGGACATTGGAGAGTGGGAAAATATCAGAGAAGAAAAGGAGGGAAAAGGACAGCTCTACACTTGGAACTAAAAAAAATGAGACTTTTTCTAAATAGGAGGAAGGTAGAAACATTGAGGAGAATGTAGATACTTGTTTTTTGAGTACTATTACAGTTACAGAAGATATCAAGTGGAATCATTCAATAAAGGGCAGAAAAAAAAGAAAAGAGTATGTTGATGGGTGATTCTGTGCTCAAAGGCAATATTGACCCAAAGACAACAGTAGAAAAAGATCTGTTTTCTTCCTGGGACAGATACCCAAGACAGTGCAGAATATCTATTCAAACTTGTCAAAATGGATGATTTCTACCACCGTCTGATGATTCACCTGGCATCATCTTGTTGATGATGCCAGAAGGAACCTAGACAGTATTGCCAAAGATGATCAAATCTTGGATAAGAAACTGAGAATCATAGAGGCACAGTGGTAATTTTGTCACTGTTGCACATTGAAGGCAAAGAATACAAGAGAAATATTGATTCAGGATGTGATTAACTGGTTAAAAAGATGGCACCCGAGGGTAGTATTTGGATTTCTGAATCATGGCTTAAAATCTGGATATGACAGATTCCTGGGCAGTAATGATGTATATGATGTATACCTAATAAAGGCCAGTAAGAATCTATTTTCCTGGAATCTTGCAAATCTAATCAAAAGCACTTTACATTAAAATGAATGATTGAAGGAGATTAACTATATATATCTACCAAGCTAAATACTGTAGAAAGTAGCTACAAAGAAGGAAAAAATGCATTTGAAATACCCAAAAAACCACAGAGGAAAGAATCCAGGAAAGAAGTCATTAGTAAAAACCTAGTCCTCAAAATAACTGTCCACAAATGCCAACAGTTTAAGCATCGAGCAAAACAAAGTAAAAGTACTAACATAAACATGAACATTTTGATGTGTACTGAGACTAGATTGGATAAAAGTTATAACTGGGTGAAGGTTCTATATGGAAACACCTGATTCAGGCATAAAATTATCATGAAGTCATATTTAGGACTTTAGCTATCTGGACATCTGCTAGAGCTTTTTCTGACTCTTGCAAATGATTTTTTGACTTGCCTTAATGACGATTTCATCTTTTACATGGTAGAGGAACTAGCAAGGGGAAATTATATTCTGGATATGTTTTTTTCACTAAGGAGGAAGAGTTGTTTCTAGGGTAGAAATGATGGGAATTTATTCTACTCACTCTTAGAGTTCATCCTATTTAGAGGGTTTTTAAAGGTACAAACAAAAGATGGAAAGAGGATTAGAACTGTCAGAAATTGTAAAGCTCAGAATGAGTTGAGGCTGGCAAAAAACACAAAAAAACCTAAGATCATAGTTTGTTTTTGAAGGTATATTGGAGAAAAGAGAATAATAAAAGAAGAGAAAGGACTGTTAGAAGAGTTTGCTTGGAAGAATGGTAATTGATAGCAGAGGTAAGGCACAATCATTCAATTCTACCAAGGAGAATGATTTCCATGCCAGGAAGGATAGAATAAGAATGGTTCATAGAGAACTGATAATAAAGATGAAGAAGAAGGGAGTAAGACTATACCTAAGTGCCTATGGTGAATTCACATCAGGAGGCCCAGATCAACTGCAAAGAACTAGTCGATATGTTCACTGAGTAACTGGATGATATTTGAAAGATGACAGAGAACAAGAGAAGTATTTCAGAACTCGAGAAGGGCAAATATTATTGTCCCAGTTCTTTAAAAAGGGAAAATAATAGAATTGCAAACTTTTATAGGCTCCTATGAGCTTGACTTCAATATCTAGCAAAATTCTAGAAGAAATGATTAAAGAGGTGAATAATGAAAATCTAGTAAAAAACGGAAGCTGTGGTCACCCCACTCTACCCCTCCAAAAAATTAGCATGGCTTCCTTCATCTAGAAAAGATCATACCAGATTTCTTCTTTTGCTAAGATCACTAAATAAATAAATCAGGGAATGCTGAGGGTAGATGGAGTTTGGTAAATTATAGCTATTGATTTCAGCAAAGCAATCGCTAAAGTATCCCATTTTACTCTTCTGGGGAAAAATGGGGAGATGTAGACTAGATGACAGTTTAATTAGATGAAATCAGAACTGATTGAATGACTTGACTCAAAGAACAGTCAATAATGGTTTAATGCCAACTTGGCAGAAGGTTTCCACTGTAGGATCCCAGCGATCCCTGCTTGGTCCTACCTGTGCTACTTAACCTTTTTAATCAATGACTTGGACAAGAGCTTAGATGGCACCCATCCAACCTGCAGATGAGACCAAGTTGGGAAGGAAAGCTAACATAGTGTGTGACCGAGCCAGGATCTAGAAAGATCTCTGCTGGACTAAATCTAATAAAAGGAAACTTTAATAGAGATAAACATAAAGTTTCACACTTAAGTTTGGAAAAAACAGATTTCACAAGATAAATAGAAGGTTACCTGTATAACCTTCAGTTGTTCAGTTCAGGCGGACTGCAATTGAAATAGGAGTCAACAAAATGATAAGTTACATCATAAAACTAATGAATTTTTTTTTTTTTGCTGTCATTCAGTCATTTCAGTGATGTCCAACCCTTTATTACCTCATTTGGTTTTTTGGTTTTGTTTTGTTTTGTTTTTGTAAAGATACTGGAGTAGTTTACTATTTCCTTCTCCATCTCATTTGTCCAGTTCAGTTCAGGATTTGGTGGACTGCAATTGAAATAGGAGTAAACAAAATGATAAGCTACCTCATAAAACTAATGACATAGATTTTTAGGGGGCTGTCATCCAGTCATTTCAATCATGTCCAACCCTTCATGACCCCATTTTTTTGTTTGGTTTTTTGTTTTTTTGGCAAAGATACTGGAATAGTTTACTGTTTCCTTCTCTAGTTCATTTCATAGATAAAAAAACTGAGGCAAACAAGATTAGCCATGTTAAAAGAGTCATGACTGCTGAAATAAAAATGATGCTTTTACCATATTCTGCCCTGGTTAAATTGTATCCAAAGCCTTGTTTTCAGTTGTCGGTGTGCTTGTTTAGGAAGGACACATTAAGTTGGATATCTTCCAAAAGAAGACAACTGTACTAAGAATAGAAGTAGTAACAGAAAGATAGTAGTAACAGAAAGTAGTAGTGGTGGTAGTAGCAGAAGCAGTAGAAGTAGTAGTAGTAACAAGTAGTGCTGGTGGTGGTGAGATGGTAGTAATGGTAGTGATGGTGATGGTGGTGGTAGTAGTAGTAGTAGCAGTAATGGTGGTAATAGTGGTAATGGTGGTGGTGGTGGTGGAAGTAGCAGTAATAGTAACAGTATTTTAGTAGTAACAGTAGCAGTAACAGTAGCAGCAGCAGCAATAATAATGATAATGATAACAAAGATTTATATTGAGCCTAAATACCTGGCACTGCACTAAATGTTTTACAATTATTTTCCCATTTGATCCTCACAACAACCCTCAGAGGTAGGAGTTATTATCAGCCCCATTTTATAGTTGAGGAAACAGGAGTTAAGTGACTTGCCCAAAGTCTTGCCTTTATGTCGTTTGGGAACTAGAGAGGAGAAGACCATGATATCAAATGGAAAAAGACACTAGTGGTAGGGAAAGAAATTTTATTTTCAAGCTTTTAAGAGAATATTACAAACAATGGAGAGTTAAAAAAAACCCTAAAAACTAGTTAAAAAAGTACTTGACAGTGTCCCTTTAATACCCATAGATGACTCAGCCATTGTGCATTGAAGAAACTCTGAAGATCAGTTAATCCCAAGCTTTGGTAGGGACTGACATGATCAGGATCCCTTAGATGGCCATGTAGGCTCTTAGGGACCCAGTGGCCTGGCCACCAGCCTCAGACAACCAGGGCTGTCTGGCTATATAGGAGGAGCAGGTGGTACATCAGTCTTCTGGGCACGGAGGTAAGTCTGACCTGCCTTTTACAGATGGAAAGAAGCAGCAGGGACTACTTATACCCATCTCTCCTCCTGCCTTTTGCCTGATTCTCCCCTCTTTGCTCCCACCTACCTTTCATCCTAACGCAATTCTCTGGAGGTGAGATTGGGATAGGAGGGTGCCCTTCTATGGTGGGGGACCTGGGTTTGTGCAATCACTTCAAGGTGGGGGAATGTGGCACATTAGCTTTACCCTTGCCCTTGGGTAGAGTTTGGTTAGCTGGGAAGGCTACGTTCCTGGATTGGCAACTTTGAAGGTTGTGACCGCAGCAGGACTGTGCTTGAGATACCCACGGGAAAGCTGTACTTTTTCTGTTTATTTTGTTTTTGCTTGTTATTGTTTTAAAAGTGTACATGTGCTTAGTTGTTGGTTTTTTCCCCCATAAATACTTTTTTGAGTCAAATCGCCTTAAAATACTGGTTATGGGGGCACAAGAAAGCCCAATTCTAAACCCAAACTTTTTGGGTAATACGCTCAAAATAGGGTCTCCTGTCTTTGAGGCAGGGGGCAGAGAGATACTCACCACCTTTAACCATTCACACTAAGAAATTTACCCCTCCCTAAAGTCAATACTTTCCCCTCCCTAATGCCCCCCCTAAGACCAGATAAGTATGTTAATACTGCCAGCCAGGAAAAGCCCAAGGCTCTTAAGAGATGCACTCAAACCCTGCCCTCCCTTCCCACCCATTGCCCCACCCTCTAGTCCCTCCCCACTGCCCGCTGCCCACTGTCCACTGTCCATGGCCCGGAGAGAACAAAACAAACCCAAAGATAGAAACAAAACAGGGCAACAAATACTTGTCATCTTTCAATCATCTTCACACTTTATCTCCCTTCCCATGTGCTTGTGTTTGCATGTGTGCACATCTGCGTGCTTGCACACGTGAGTCAAGAGAGCTGCTGTTCTTGACAACAGACACACCACTTTGGTCCCCATCCCTGCACTGCCTCCACCAGTTGTTTTGTGTGTGTGTGTGTGTTCACCTGTGGATATCCCCCTGTGTTCCTATGTGTGTACACCTGTGTGTAGCCATTCCTATGTGTCTGCATCTGTTTCCACTTGTGTTTCTGCCTGTATCTGCATGTGTCCACCTGTATACCTGCCTGTATGTCTGTATATGTGTGTCCACCTGTGTTTCTGCCTAAATATATATGTACATATAACAACCAGTGTATCTGCCTGTATATCTGTATGTGTGTGTTTACTTGTGTCTACCCCTGTGTTAGTATGTGTGTATCTGTGTCTGTGTGTGTTCACTTGTGTCTCTGCCTGTATGTATCCACTGTATGTTTGCTTATATGTCTGTACATGTGTGTCTACCTGTTTGTATGTGTTCACCTGTGCTTCTGTCTATATATTTGCACATGTGTCTACCTGCATGTCTGTAGTGTCCACTTGTGTTTCTGCCTGTATGTTTGTACATGTGTGTCCGTCTGTGTCTATACATGTATACATCTATGCCTGCCTATCTCTCTGTACATGTGTCCACCTGTGACTCTGTACATGCATGCCCACCAGTGTCTGCCTGTATGTGTCTGCACCTGTGTATTCTCCTGTGGGTGTCTGAATGTGTGTGTCCACCTGTATCTGACTGCATGTGTTTATATGTGTATTCACCTGCCTTCCTTTTTCTCTATACATGTGTCCACCTTCATGTCTGCCCATATGTGTCTACATGTATATGCCCGCCTATGTCTGCTTGTATCTCTATACATGTGTCTGCTTGTGTGTTTGCATGTGTGTCCACTGTCTGCCTGTATCTCTGTATGTGTGTCCACCTGTGTCTGCCTGTATCTGTATCTGTGTCCACCTGTATCTCTGTATGTGTGTCCACCTGTCTGCCTGTATCTCTGTACATATATCCACCTGTCTATATCTCTGTGTGTCCACATGTCCACCTGTGTCTGCCTGTATCTGTACCTGTGTCCACCTGTATCTCTGTATGTATGTCCACTTGTGTGCCCACCTGTCTGCCTGTATCTCTGTACATATATCCACCTGTCTATATCTCTGTGTGTCCACATGTCTGCCTATATCTCTGTACATATATCCACCTGTCTATATCTCTGTGTCCACGTGTCTGCCTTTATCTCTGTACGTGTGTCCACCTGTGTCTGCCTGTATCTGTACCTGAATCCACCTGTATCTCTGTATGTGTGTCCACTTGTGTGTCCACCTGTCTGCCTGTATTTCTGTACACATATCCGCCTGTCTATATCTCTGTGTGTCCACATGTCTGCCTGTATTTCAGTACGTGTGTCTGCCCATATGTGTCTGCATGTGTGTGTTCCCGTGTGCTTTTGCTTTAGTTTGCATTGTACTTTAGTTGTCGAGTTTGCTTGTGTGTTTTTTGTTTGTTTGTTTGTCTGTTTCTGTTATTAAGGAGAGTTTACTCCCTGGAAAACACCAACTGCCCAGAGGGCTCCTCGGGCGCAGAGCGGAGTGTCGCCTCGGAGGATTCCCAGGAAGGCGAGCCGCCTCCGCCCCTCCGCCCCCAGCCCCAGCCTCTCCTCCTCCCGCACCCTCTCCCACCTGCTCTCCCTCCCTCCCCTCGGCTGACGCGTGCCCACGTCGGTCCTGCCCCCCGGCTGGTCCCGGGCTCCCAGGCTCTCACGGCTACGGCCCCTCCCGCTCCCCGCTCTCAGACCGTCGTGACCCTCATGACAAGCTCTCGGTTGCCGCCGGAGGCGCTCCGCTGCTCATGAGGTCTCAGGTGACTCAAGATGTGCAGGATGGTGTAAGCACAGTGGTGATCGGCCAGAGGGCCAGAGGGGTGGCTGGGGGCCCTGCTCCCGCCGCCGCCGCCAATGTCGGCCTGGGCAGGGTTGCCCACCGCCTCCTCCTCTGGGGCGGCGGCGTCGGCCTGTGTGGATGAGGAGGTCCTGGGGTTTGTCCTGCCCCCGGCCTTCTGGTCCTCGATGTCCTTTGTCTTGTCATAGTTCAACACTTTCCATTGCTGGTTCACAGCCTGCCATCTTTTAAAGATCCGGTACACGGATGGCCCCTCGTGGATGATCAGGCCTGAAGGGACAGAAGGAGGGAAAGAGGAAAGGCCACGTAAGACAGAGGGAAATGCAAGAAAGCAGCACAAGCAGAGGTGAGCCGATAGATAAATGGCACTCTCCAAAAGTGAAAATGTGTACACAGGAAGCACTCTTTTGTATAATCTGTAATATCAACATTCCCTCTACCATTTTCTTAAGTCTAGACAGGCAACCTCTCCCAAGGTGCCAGTGGAAGGAAGGAAGAAAGGAAGGAAAGAAGGAAGGAAGGAAGGAAGGAAGGAAGGAAGGAAGGAAGGAAGGAAGGAAGGAAGGAAGGAAGGAAGGAAGGAAGGAAGGAAGGAAGGAAGGAAGGAAGGAAGGGAGGGAGGAAAGAAGGGAGGAAAGAAGGATGGAAGGAGGGAGGGAGAGAGGGAGAGAGAAAGATGGATTAAGTTAGTGATGGTGATATGCACCTTCAAAAATTTAAATAGAAAGATCCTCTGACTTTTGTTACAAAAATCTTTCTTGAAACCAGTACTTTCCAGTAGAGTAAAACCTTCCAAGGCTTATAGTCTGTTTACACAGCTTCGAAAACCTGATGTCATATCTATACCCAGATCAAATATTGAAGCTGGACTTTAGTGAAGATGTTCTTTAATAAAGACTTAGAATATCATTAGGGACCTTAGAGACCCTCTAATAGACAGAAGTTCTTAATTTGGGGTTCATGAACTTGTTTTAATTTAACAATTTTTTGATAATTGAAAACTGATGATTGGTTTCCTTTGTCATCTATAATTTTGACTTTATGCATTTAAAGACCTTGTTTTGAGAAGGCCTTACTTTTATGAGATTACAAAAGGTCTATGAGAGAAGAAGGAGGAGGAAGAGGAGGAGGAAAAAGAGGAGGAGGAGGAGGAGGAAGAGGAGGAAGAGGAAGAGGAGGAGGAGGAGGAAGAAGAGGAGGAGGAGCAGGAGTAAGAGGAGGAAGAGGAGAAGGAGAAGAAGAAGAATTTTTTCAAATTGCCAAATGGTTATTTCCAATAATAGTAATTGACATAATTTCTAATTAATTCTTTGTTATAGTGATTGTGTAATCTGATTGAAGAGAATGGTTTAAATATCCTGCCTGTATTATGCCTTCTAATTATCTAAATGTCTACTGCTTGAGAGGTAATTACACCATATTAATGGATAGGTGGCCAAAGGGAACAAGCACCTGTTTTCTCAGATAATACTTGCTTGCTGAGAAAAAGCTCAGACCATCATCATTCACTTCCACTTCCCCTGATCCTGCTCTTAGTTTCTGTCGCTGCCATTCTGTAAATTGCTTATTGATTCCTTTGCACTGGGTGGGAATCAGGAAGTGGTCAACTGGAGATGAGATTGAGAGCTGAGCTGTAACTACCAATTTTGTGTACCTCGGGCAATCAGCACTAAATGGACTCTTGATTCTGTGGGAATGCTCTAACTCAAGTCCCAAGAGAAGCTATAGTTATAGGGAAACACATACTGGCAAGACCAGGGAGGAGCTTTCTTTTAGTGGGATGCTTCTCAGTTTATTTCTTACTCTTGCTAATGTTGCTAAGCTTCCATTTCTATATTACTCCATGGGCATGAGTGAGGTGAATGACTATTATTCTTCCTTTGCTCCATTTGTCTCACCCAAATTATAGCTTTATGAGAGTTGAAAAACGATTGGCTATAAGAAAAGCAAAAAAAAAAACTTTTTGTCCATTTTAAAATATTCACAGAAGATAGGGAGGAAACTGGCTATGAGTGGAGTATATGGGAACTGTGATATAAGGCTTTCTAAAACTTTTTCCACCCTTGACCTCCTTTTATCCAAGAAATTTTTATGTAACTCCAGGTGTATAGATATATAAAATAGGTATACTAATCAAACATTCACTGATAATAAACCATAATTTTATGATCCCCACATTCAGTTATGTAAACCCATATAGGGTTATAACCCACAGTTTAAAAAGCTTTGGTGTATCAGAGAGGGCACAGGACCTGGAAGTGGAAACACTTTAGTAGCTCTGCTTCCTGTTAGCTGTGTGACTTTGAAAGAGTAATCTCCCTGATTTCATCTGTAAAAAGATGGGATTGGACTTGAGGATCCCTTAAGTTCATTCTAGTTCTAAGTAATATGATCTTGATAATGAGAAAGGTAGAAGTGGATAAGGGGAGGAGGAGAAAGAAAACATAAAAAGAGGCGGAAAGGAGAAAAGAATGAAGAGTAGTATAGAGGGAAAGAGAGAACAGGAAAAAAAATCAAAGAAGAAAAGATGAGAGTATTTGCCACGAAAAGAAATGGGCTTAAAGATACAAATGGTTTTCCCAAGAAACTATTAAGTTCTACAAGTGTCTCTACAGCATCGATCATGTGCCTAGCACCTGTTATGAATGCAGTGAGGGACCTATTTTCCTCAGATTGCCTTCTTCATCTTTTCAGCTGCTTGAGAACTCTTAGAGCTCTTCTTTTTGGTAGGATAGTATTCCTAGGTGGGCAGGGCTGACCAGAGATAATTGGGTACTTTCTCTATCCTGCCAGGAGTCCCGAATACATGAATTCTAGCCTGCTCCTCAGGTCAGACAGTCTGGGTAGCGGATGAGGTAGTATGCCATTGGGGGGGTGGGGCAGAGTAAATATTTTCTTTTATGTGGCGATGGGGATTCAACAGTTTCTCCATACTTGTGCCTCTAGGTTTCAGACCTTTTCCCGGCAAAAGTTCTTTCCCCTCTCCTGATTGGTTTTGCAACTACTTCTTGCTCTGTCCCTGGTGAAGGTTCAGTTTATTTCATAGAACCATGGGCCTAGTGCTAGATGGGAAAAGCAGCCATCTGCTACAGAGCAGCCACTTGTGGCTGAATCAGCCTCTTGAGAAACCTTATGAGCAATCTGGGAGCCCTTGCCCCCATCAGTGAGCCCACTCAGAACTCCAGTGGGAGGTCACTTATCCTTCTTAACTTCTTATTACAGAGTTATCATTTTTACTATGCAAAGCTTTGTTTTTCAAAATCCAGCTTTGAATGCAACCGCTGGAGAAGTATAAGGCAATCTTAAAAATTGCTCATCCTCAAAGCTTTTTAGCACATTTATTGAGTTTGCTACTTTATCAGGTGAAGCTGGCCTGGTAATAATAGGGAGGCAGGCTGCTAAGTGGTATAATGGATAGAACACTGGACCTGAACTCAGCTCCTGCCCGCCTTCCCCTCCAATGTCCTCACAGTTTTTGTTCCTCTCTCACAACGTCCCCACCAGCCCTTGTCCCTCCTTATCTAATACCCTGCTATAGCCCCTATTTCTTTTCCCCTCCCCTCAAAGTGATGCCTTTACTGTCCTTTTCCCCAACTTCTACTTCTGATCTGATTTCCACACTACTTCCAAAAGTGAAATCAGGTAGCATTGGGCCAGAGAAACTCCTGGTGGAACTCCATCATTGTATCCAGGCTTGATGTCAGGTAGAACCTGGAGAACCCCGTTTCTCAAGGCTCTAGCTCTTCAGGTCCCCAATTCTATCCCTCTGAGTGCCAGTACATATATATCACCCTGGAGAGAACATCAGGCACATGTAGGAGGCAATAGACACAGCAGGTTATTTTTAGTGGACCTGCCATTACTGGGAAGTGCCAGATTGGCAATGCTGTTGGCTGCTTGAGCATCGCCAGACAAGGGACAGTATGAGCCTGGTTATCCCTACTTCCCAGCACTTGGCAAGCTTTGCTCCTAAGGTTCTCTGAAGGATGCTGGAGAAGGTGGAAATGTACTCACTAAGCCCTACTCCATTCTGGGCCTTTTGCCAGAGCCTCTTGAGCAAGCAGGCTTCTGGAGTGCCCCTCACTTTGGATATTCTTCTTAAACACCCAAACCCCTGGTTGAAGGTTTAGAAGTAGAATTTTCTTGGGCTAGTGGGAAGTCAGAATTTCTCATTATGTTTCCATCCTGGTCACTCCCAGGGAGATGGCTTTTTGGATGGTACAAAATAGTCAGGAAGGCCTTCAAGAATCTGAGTGGTACCAAAGTACAAAGAGCACTGGACCTGAAATCAGGAAGAAATGAGTTCAAATCCAGCCTCAGATATTTACTAATCATGGGGCCTTAGGCAAGCCTTTTAACTCTTCTCAGTCTCAGTTTCCTCAATTGTAAAATGAGAATAACAGTACTTACCTCAGGTTGTTGTGAAAATTGAATGAGATATTTGTAAAGCCTTTAACCAGTGCTTGGCACATGGTAAGTACTTTAAAAATGCTTATTCCCTTTCCTTTCTCCTTCTCTTCATGAAAGCATCATTAGTCCAAGTCGGCAGAGTACCCAGATGAGGGCAATAGCTCTTTTCCTAGATGTGCCATTGACAATGGTCAAGTGCCACATCTTTTCTGGACCCCATTTCCCCCACTGTTATCAGTCTTATGAACCATTTTGTCACCTTGTGGGGATAGATGAGATAAATCTTTGGCAGAAAATGATAAATTGGTAGATCCCAAAGTATCTCCATGAGGGACATTCATGTAATATTTTTAGAGGTCCAAGAATCCCAAGGGAATGTGCACTTCTCAAAGTAGGAAATATGGTAGAAAAAACTCATGTATTGCAAAGTGAGGTAAATTAGGTACACTTCACATGGTTTTCTCTATAGATTATTTTCAGGAAGACTGAAAAACCCTTTCTTCAGCATGGAGCCCATGTGGCCAGAACACAATAATTGACATTTTCATGGCACTTTAGAGTTTTCAAAATTATATCTACATATACACAAACATACATATATTTCAAATCACTGGATCTTCACAAAAATATTGGGAGGTAGAGATATTACTATGCTTATTTTATAGATGATGAAACTGTTACTAAGAAAAGGTAATTTATTTGCTGAAGACCATATCCAGACTTCAATCTTCCCAATTCAAAAGCCAGCATTCTAAGACAATGATAGCTGTTTGATGTTAGATAAAGCCTACTCTTCTCTGTTCCATTCAATTCAAGAAACATTTGTTGAATACCTACTATGTGCAAAGTTCTGTGCTAGAGAAGGATTGGGATATAAAAATAAAATTTAAAAAGATATAGCCCTTGTTCTCAAGAAAGTTGTAGTTTGTGAGGGAAAGGGAAAAAACAAGCATTAATTAAGCTCCACTATGTGCCAGGTACTGAGCACTTCACAAATATTTTCTGATTTGGCCAGGGGAAGATCAGACATGTGTTGTATACATTAATAAGTATGGACAAGATTTGTGGATTTTCTTAGTATAGAGAACTTCCACACGAGAAAATCTTTCTACCCTGGTAGTTTGACACCTTTCCTAGAACACAAAGATGTAACCAGTTCAGAGTCGCACAGCACTTATGCTTCTAGAGGCAGGATGTGAACCCAGCTTTGTCTGTCTCCAAGGTCATTTATCCACTATACCATGCTACCGCAGGGAAGTCTTCAGCAATAGATAATTTCTGCAAAGTGCCTGGCACATAGTAGGTACTCTACAAATGCTAGTTTTTGTTGTTTTCAGTGCTGGGACTTGAAGAATGAACAATATTTCAAAAGTAGAGGTAGGTAGAGAAAAAGTTCATCGAGTTAAAAAATTGGAATGGATTTGAGAAATGATCAGTAATCCATTTGGCAGGATAGTAAAGTGAGGGAAACTATTGTGAGGCAGTGCTGGAAAAACTAGATTCAGGAGGGCTTTGAAGGCTATTCTAAGTACTATAGCCTTTATTCTGGAGTTAATGTGGGAGAATTTTGAGCAAGGATAAGATGTCATCAAAATTGCATGCAAGACTAATTTTAAATTCTGGAAGATGGATTTGAGTGGGAACAGATTTAAGGTTAATGGTAAGCAGGATTCTAAAGTTTTCATCAGAGGTAGCAGGGGAAGAAAGGTGAAAACACAGAATTTTTGAGATGTGGAAGTACTAGCCTAAGTGTGCTCATAATAGATACCCTTCATCTTCTCTATAAATAGAAGACATAATCTGCAGACAGAGGAATGGAGGAAAGAATCAAGGAGAGTGGGAAAGGTTTAAACAGCTGCTTTGGGGAATGTGATAGGGAATTAGTAAGAAATGATTTTTAGAGGAAAACTGAGCCTCATTGAGAACCCAGTTAAGTTTAAAAAGCATGAATTTGTAGTGAAACTAATTAACATGGATTCATGGTTTTTTCTACTAACTTCTTGGCAGCCTGAACACCAGAACAGGAAAAGTGAATTATAGGGCAAACTAGGATTATTAGAATGAAAACAGAATAAGGAATTTTTTAAAGGCTTCAAGGATAGCATCAAACAATGAAATAGCTAACCATAGTGTTCAGGTTAGGTAAAGGGGCAAAAAAAACTCAACTGGGGATGGGGAAGTGGAAGAAAATGTGAGAGTCAATAAAGACCATGTATTGGGAAGGAGAGAATGATGGAGGTAGAAGGGCAAAAGATTGTGGTCTGAAGGGACATAGATCAATATCAATATTAGGTTGGAGTAATCCTGAATGATGGTGCGATCTCAGATGTCTTGTTAAAGTACAGTAAAAATAGAGTGACTGAAGTTGAAAAGTCAAGGAGTTTTGAGACCAGGATGTTAGAAAGATAGATAATTATGGAACTTGGCCAGGATGGTTGCAAGGAATGGGATTCTTTAAGCTCAATGATCACATGTCATTGAGGTTATCGAGGGACTATAGTGTGGCAGAGATTGGATTAGATGATCTTTGAGATCCTATCAAACACATATGTCCTGTAATTGCATGGTAAGTGGAGAGTAAAACTGAACCAGGTAACCAAATCATTAATGGATGTATCCTAGAAAATGATAGATGATAGTATTGAGTAAAGAGAAAGAATAATGTATCTATAATGTGGATTTCAAAGAGAGGTTGTTGACTACTAGTGGTAGAATAGAGATCTGGAATGGGCAGTGTGTCAATCCCTTCTTCTTGTTCCATTAATCTGGGAAATGGTGGCAAGGTCCTATGAACTCTGATTTTGGAATTCTTTAACAGGGAGAGGGGAACTCAGAAAACACTCTTGAAGGTATCTATCAACCGGGAGCTGGCTAAGCAGATGATGCCATGTAATGTAAGGAGAGGAACTGATTCTGGGATTACATTTTATACAGAACTCTCAGAGAGGAAATGCCTACCAAACATTGGTTCAATTCAATTTAATTCAATAAACATTTACTAAGTGCCCACGATGTTCCAGGCACTGTGCTAAGCACTGGAAAAAGAAATAAGAAGGGGAGGGAGGCAACCCCTTTCATCAAGGAGCTTACAACCCCAACCTCTTCATTTGCTCTTTTCTCAAAATAACTTTATATCTCTTTTTTTCGTTTTCACAGCCAAATTCCTATAATAGGTTATCTATATTCTTTGTCTCCATATCCTTACCTCCCATTGAGTTCTTAACCCCTTGAAGTCTGGTTCTTGACTTCACCGGACTGAAAACACTTTTTCCCCTGATTATTAAAGATCAATAAATTGATAAATCCATTGATCTTTTCCCTGTACTCATCCTCCTTGATCTTCTATAGTTTTTGTCACTGTCAGCCACCTACTCCTCCCAAACATTTTTCTTCCTTTCACTTCTTTGACACTTTTTTTTCATTTCTTCTCCCTATCTGAATGTTCTTTCTCAGTACCCTTTATTGGATTGTCATACTCCTTCAATCTACTAAATAAATTCCCTTCTTTTGCCTCTAGGATAAAATATAATCTCAGCCTGGCATTTAAAGCCCTTTACAATCTAGCCCCCACTTATCTTTCTAGTCTTTTGTCATGTCTTTCCTACACTCTTCATTATGGTCAAACTAACTTAGGAGTTGTTCCCTATCTACATCTTTCCATCCTCTACATCTCTGACTTTACATAAGGAGTTCTTCAAGTCTCTAATGCATTCCCTCATCACCTGAGTCTCACAGAAATTCCTACCCTCTTCCAAAATACAATTCAGATGGCAACATGAAGTTTTCCTGAACCCTTCCTCCCAGTTTCTCTCTCTTGAATTCACTTTGCATTATTTCATATATACTTATGCATATATTATATGCCCTTCCTCCCCCAGTAGAATGTAACCTCTTTGAAGACAGGAGCTGCTTCCTTTTCTTGATTTTCCTAGCATCTAAAAGTGCCTTCTCAAAATAGGCATTTGATTGTTCAAGGTCATATTGGAAGGAACATAGCAAAATCAAAATTTAAACCTAGGTTCCCTGATTTCAGATCAAGTGCTCTTTGCAGTATACACTGAGGACTTGTATGACCTGATTCAGAACAAATGAAGCAAAATGAGGATAATAATACTGTATGCACAGTGATTACAATGGACAACCACTAAAGATCTCAGAATTCAGACAAATGCAACAATCAATAGTGGTTCCAGAAAACTGATAGTGGATCATACTTCCCCTCCAAAAAGAAGTAGTACATTATGGATGTGAAATGGCACCTATTTTTGTGACTTATATTTGCTATATTGAATACCATTTTGGATTGCTGTTATAAAGGAAGTTTCTATTGGGAGCAATTGCAGGAAAGAGACTAGGATATAAAAAATGCATTAATAAAGTCTAGAAAATGCTATCCAAGATGCAGCTCTCAGTGAACTCATGGCACAAGTTCATCACTGTCATGTCCTGTTAGGCTTTTCTTTGCACTACTTGGCAGTAGGACACAGCCCAGCAAACCGCCTAGGGACACATAGGCAGCATCTAAGCACCAATATGGTTGCTTTGCTCCTCAGTCAGTGAACCTTTCCTCATCCACTTTAATTCAAGGACCTTTCCTCTATAGATTATCCCCAATTTATCTAACACACTTATTTGTATGCTGTCTCCCTCATTAGACTACGAGTTCCTTGAAGGAACTTTTACCTTTCACTGTTCTTTGTGACCCTGATGCAAAGCACAATATCCAGAACTTGGTAGATGCTTAACTGACTATTAAGTACTTAACTAAATGCCAGGTACCAGCTGAGTATACAAAGAAAAGCAAAAACTTGCCACTCACCCTCAAGGAGTTCCCATTCTAACAGGGGAAACAACATGCAAACAATTATATACCTGAAAGATATAAAATATTATAAATCTAATTAGGTGCTTATAAGTGCCAGCTGAAGAAAGCCCCAGAGAGGAAAGCTGTCTGGATTTATTGCTCCAATCTAAAGTTAAAGCTAAAGGGCTTCTCAACAGCCATAACTCAACCACCCTACTTTTCTTATTTCTGTGACAGTACAAAATGTACTGTGTGTATATTGCTATGTATTATTATGTATACAATGTAAATGTTCTGTATGTACAGTGTAATATATATTTTTCTCAATAGCATTTTATTTTTCCAATTACATGAAAATATAGTTTTCAACATTCATTTTGTAAGGCTTTGTGATCCAAATCCCTTCTTTACCTTCCCCCTTCACAAGCAATCTGATATGGGTTAATACGTGCAATTCTTTTAAACATATATAAATCAGACCAAAAGGGAAAAAAAAAACATGAGAAAGAAAAAAACCAATCAAATAAACATTCAAAAAAGATAGAAATGTTATCCTTCCATCCACATTCAGTCAACCTAGTTCTCTCTCTGGATACGGAGGGCATTTTCCTTCCCAAGTCTATTGGAATTATCTTGAATCACCACATACAATATATTATTTTGACACTACAAAATATACTGCATTATATTGTTGTATGTATAATGTATGTATGATGAACATATACAATGTATGTGTACTATATGTACAATGTAACATATTATTGTGACAGTATAAAACATAGATACAGTACAGATGCTGCTGGGGGAGAAGGTTGTATTGTATGCGAGTGGCAACCTCCCCACATTTTGCTTTCCTAGCATTAGAAGAAAATGAGGAAGGAAAATTCAGTAACATTCCAGGGAAAGGAGGGCCTGAGCAAAGTAAACTGTGAGTAAGATAATACCATATGCCTGAGACAGCTTCCTACACTTTGTCCACCCACTTGTTCCCATTATTTAAGCAGCTGTTGCTCTAGCCCCATTTCTCCATGAACTCTTTCTAGAAGAGAAGGAAGAACCTCTACCTAATTCAAAAATGAAATTCAAGACATTCTTTCGTACTTTCCACTATCCTCCATCCAACGCCTCATAAAATAAAGTATCTGTTCATTAGCTTGCCTACAAAGGTCTTTAAACAGAGGTTGGATGACCACTTCTCAGGTATGGCCAATGAAGTCCATTCCTATTCTCAAATTCTTCAATTCTGAGAAATATGACCAAAATCCATATAAATGAAGGACAGCATCATTGGAAGACAATAATAAAGACCTTTCTGTAGCCCTGAACCAGTCAAGACAAGTTCAGGGGGCTTTTTCCACAGCAATAATATACGTAATCATTTGTATTCATAAAGGCAATTTACCCACAACTTCCTTGTGCCATAAATAGGAGTAACCCTGTACCAAGATCTCATCCATTTGGGAGTGACCCACATTCACCTATCTCATTGAGTACAGTAAGGCTTGATTAATCAATGCCTTGATGGTTATTATAAACACAATCAGAGAGGGAAAACAGTTGAGCTGTGAGCCCACTAAAGTATGCTCAATAGCCCCACTGTGGGGGGTGGGGGAACCAGCTGGCTATTTCCTATTGAGTACCCTTATAAGGAGCTTATAAAACCAATGGGGCTCTGTGCTGGTGAGCTTGAACTTGCCCATATGATATGCTCTAGAATTAGATCACACACACACACACACACACACACACACACACACACGTAAGAAAGCCTTGTGTCTTAGACTATGCAAGAAGCTGGGGTCTCAGACACAAATAATGTCAAGAATAGGTCATTACATGATCAGCAATTGATGCGTTCCCTACACAACAACTCATGAAACCTTCTCTGTTCTCTCATTTGTGCCCATGTCAATGTCTTGGGATATTAGTTGTCGGTAATCACTGATGACCCTAGAAACTCTTCAGCTTAGTTCAAAATAGTGACTGGGTACAATGAAGTAGAAAGAGCTCATGAAGGAAAGAGCTTGTCTTCCTGAAATTACTGTCTATCACAATTGATACTTGGTCTTTTCTTAGAATCGCAAATCTATGGATCTTCCAGTGATTATTGTAGAATCTGATTCAGGAGAGATATTGTTATTCTGTCAATAAATATTTATCAAGTGGCTAATATGTTCCAGACATTGAGCTAGTCTCTGGAGATATTAAGACATGCAAAAGACAGACTTTGCTGTCAAGAAGTTCATAGTCTAATGCCTGCTGGGCCACTGGAGGGAATTCTTGGCATCCACTTGCCAGTATATATCTCTGGAAGGCACAGAGGATTTAGAAGTAGATTCTGAGCGGGTCAAATTACCAAGAATCAGAGAACTGTGATACAAAACTTGCTTCATGCAACCCTTTCTCTGGACTTAATCACCACCACCATTGACATTCACAGGCACTTTAATACTTGCAAAGTATTTAAAATATATTATTTTATTTGAGGCTTATAACAGCTTTATAAGATAAGTGCTATATAGTTATTATTATATGCCATTTTATATATGAGAAAACTTAGACTTAGAGATTTAGTGCCTTGTCCACAATCAACTAGTAAGTATCAGAGGCATAATTTGAAGCCATGTCTTTCAGTTGTCTGCTGGAGATCCCCCATGTATTCATCACTGCAGTAAATTTTCCCTCTTAATTGGATATTGCTTCAGTTATATTAAAAATTGTTGCTGTAAGACATGCACATAAAATAACAAATCTGGGTTGTTTGTTTTTGTTTTTGTTTTAAGCAAAAATCCTAGAACAATTTTACTCAATTTGTTTTCTTGCTTAAGGTATGACCTTATTTATTCTGGTGAGACTGCCATCCGTCAAAACATTTTTGAATCTTTCAGATTTACCTTTCTATAATTTAAGACATTCTAAAAAAAAAATCAGCCTCATTACTTTATAATCACAGTTTTGTTTTGTTTTGTTTTGTTTTTAACACCCAAATGATCACCAACATTATTCTCCAGACTTGACTTTTGACCTTGTCCTTATGTCCAATGTACTCTTAAAGAATGAAGACCACTAGTCTACATAATAATCAGAAAAATGAAACAAGGTACAGCCAAGAATATCCAAAGAAGGGTCCTAAAAATGTGTTGAACTAGGGTGGTATCACTGGAATGCATATTTAGCCTACCAAGGTAACCTTTGAAGAGGACAAGATTCATTTAGATGGCTCAGTTCTGCTATGTTTTTTTTTTTTTTTAAATCAGTCACATTAATTCCCCGAGCATACCATGAATGAACAGTTGACATGATTTTGCACTTGTGCTGAATAGTAAGAGGATATTGATCTGGAAATAAAGAATTTTTGCCCCAGAGGGTCCACAAAATGAATCATTGATCCAAAGATAATCAAAAGTTTATCGTCATTTATAATATTCATGCATATTATTTTAAAAAGCCTTAAAATCTGTTGCTTCATCCAGGCTTGTCTGGGTGTCTGGGTTGTTAAAGTCTTGAGGTAACTCACAAATCCTGGCAAGAGCTTCCAAGCCAAAAAAGCCTCAAGAATAGATTGGGAAGGGGTGGCTTCTCTAACTTTTGAAAGGCCCCTCACCTGGTGGTCTGCAGACTTCAGCTATAGCAACTGACAAAAACTGTCTGCTTAGGGATAAAGCATTATGATCTACATTGTTGAAGGGAGACTCACACTGAGGAAATCACAGATTCTAGAAATATTGAAGGCTACTTAGTAGGAAATCATCTCTTTGACCATTGAATGTGTGTCCAGTCTAATATTGCCTGTCTTAGAAAATCCCTCCAATTCATGTTTACCAGTCATTTGGAAACTGGGATAGTTTTATAAAGATTATTATTTTCAGTTTTCATGAAAACAAAATAAAATCCAGTTTAAAAAAAAGAAAGAAAAGAAGAGTATAAGTTTTTGGGGAAGTTCCCACCTAAATTGTTGAGGAAATTTCTCAATACTAGCAAAATATCTATCCCAAATCTTGAAATGAGAGAAGCATAAAGCCATGCATAGATGGTCACAGTTGAAGTCAGAAAGACCTGGCAGGAACACATACTAATCATGTGACCATGAGCCAATCACTCAATTTCTTATTATGGCAATCTTTCAACAAGTTTGGACTGGCAGGTTACCATTGGCGGAGACAGCTTCTGTACTGGGAAAGGTAATTTTGCATATAGATGAAATGACATACCTGGATTAAAATAATAAGATAAAATTCACGATATTTCTGAGATAAATAAAACCTGTAGTTTGAGGTATGGAATATTCAGGGGCAGGAACTACTTCTGTGAAAGTCACTGGATAAAATGTAAAATGACTCAATGCCCAGGGGAGTTTTTTGGTTTTGTTTTATTTGATTTCTTTGTTTTTGTGTTGTGCGAGTAGAACTCCTTAAAAATGAAAATAATGAAGCACACAGAAGAGAGGAAGAGGTCCATGTCCTTCCTGACCTGTCTTTCTGATGCTGGCATGCCCTGGCTTTACTAAGCAATTTATTTGGGGGCTATTTTAATCCCCCTCCCAAAGCCCTTAATTCTTTACTCTTGTTAAGTTGTAATAACCTGAGCTACTAGAGCAGAGAACACAACATTTATTTGCTAGATGGATCCATCTCTTTTTTTGCCACAGTTGGGTAGTATTGTTAGAGAAAAAAGAAGAAGGGGCAGGTATGCTGAAGATATTAGAAATAAGTCATGTCTTCTCATGGAGAGAGCAGGGTGGGAGAAATGATTCATTTTCTCTCTCATTCAAAATGCTCTGCTCCTGAAAATCTATGGGCTGGAATAAGAAATCTATTCCATAGATGTATTTTGTTTGAGAGGATTCCCATAGGGT
Source organism: Antechinus flavipes (assembly GCF_016432865.1). Taxonomy (NCBI): domain Eukaryota; kingdom Metazoa; phylum Chordata; class Mammalia; order Dasyuromorphia; family Dasyuridae; genus Antechinus; species Antechinus flavipes. The sequence goes on along the minus strand of NC_067400.1, from coordinate 67,163,199 downwards.
ACCCTAAATTCTCATTTTAGCCATTGATTTCAGCTTTCCTAGAACTCATAAGGAAGCAAAGTAAACTGGTTAGCATTCTATTTTCTTCATTCCCTGGTCTTCTTCCGCCCCAAAGAACAAATAATTCTCATAAGTAGCACTTCTCAGCAGACAGACTATATAGCTGCTCCCCTTCCTCCACCAGGCAGCACCCTGAATTTAAGCCAAGCAGCTTCAATTTTTCCAAATCTCAAACTGTAGCTAATAGTTAATATATTTATAGGTGACAGAATCACAGAAAAATGGGATTTCTGAGCTAGAAAGGACCTTGGAGATAATCTAGTCCCACCTTCTTGTCCCAGACTATTAAATGTCTCAATAGCTAAAAGATTACACCTGGAGACAGGAAGACTTGAATTTGAATTTGACCCCAGACATTTATTAGCCATGTGACTCTGGGCAAAATACATAAACCTCTCAGGGATATTGTGCAGATAAAAATTAGGAAAAATATGTAAAATGTTTTATATTATTTTTATTGTTACCATTATTACTGTTATTATTTGACAGAAGGTCCAAAATACAAAGAGGTATTTCTAACTCTTTGCTCTATCCCAGCCCTTTTCACTGTATCATACTAATTTCTCCATGTCGTTGGAATAAGCCACTTTACTTTTCCATTGAAACACCACCCTACTAGAAGTTGATAAAATTCTGAATTCACCAGTTTAATGAGATTGTTCTCATTAGGTAGATCAGATAGGATTAGAGAAGATTCAAGATAGACATCTAAAATCATTTGGAGTTAAGGGGAGATTGTTGATTGTCCTTAGAAGAAAAGTGAGTTGAAATAAAGCAAAGAAACCATCCCACTTTTGAACTGCCTTATTTCTGATGAAGGTACCACCAATACTTCTAGTCAACCAATTTCATACCTTAGTGTCATCCTTTCCTCTCTCTCATTTCCCTTGACTAGCCAATCAATTCCCATTTATTGTCTTTTCTGTCTCCAAAATATCTTTCATTGTACTCCTAGCAGTTAGTATCCTTCCCTAAAAATTATGTGTGTGTATATATATATCTACATAGATATCTATATATCTATAGATATAGATACACATGTGTGTATATTCCAGATATCTAGCCCGGTAATATATTCTTCATAACTCTTCACCAAAAAAAAACCCAAAAACAAATAGGATCACAAAGAGTCAATAACTATTGAAAAATGACTGAACAGCAACAACAAAATGCTTATTGGTTGACTGCCAAGTTCATGACAGACAACTGCTAATCTTGCGGCAGGAGCACAAGAGCTGGGAGTTCAAGAATCCTGAGTACTAATTCTGGATCCCTCCTTATAAAACTCAATACTCATCCTTTAGACTACAGCTCATGGGTTCAACTTGCCTGGAATACCTCAATTTCCTTATGTTTAGAATGATGGGGTTGGATGATCCAAATCTAATGTGTAGATTACATAGAAGTATCCAGGCCAGTATAATTTGAATATCTCTGTACGTTCTCTTGTTACTTTGGTGATCAAAATCTGGTTTTGGTCCAACTCAATGCTATAGTAGACTCCCAACAACAGTCCAGATTTTATAAAGTTGGAGTAGCAATGGCCCCAGTTTCCTTCCCTACAAATATCAACAGGAACAGGAATCCACCACCAAGACTTATAGGAATGGTTTCATATTATGAACGTGAGGTTTCTTGGGAGCTAATTCCAAGAATGATCTTATTCCCGTCTTCCCAAGAACCCAGATAAATTTAAGTATTGGGGTTCATGTTGGATATTCTCCAGCCATCAAAATATCTGATGACCATTATCTATATTTAGCATAGTCAACAAAGTAGTGAAGAGATAGACCACAGAGAGGCAAAATAGCCCAGTGGAAAGAATGTTAGTTCTGGGAGATAGACAACCTGAGTCCAAGTCTCAGCTCTCATACAGGCTGTATATACTGCACGTCTGTGAGCCTCAGTTTTTTTATCTGTAAAATGAAAATGAGGTGGCTGAGCTAACTCACTTCTAATTCCTACATCTATTACCTGTGGTTTTAGTGGGTGGCTTGTTCTTCTATGAGTCATTTCAGATTTCCCTTCCTTTACACCCCCAATATCAAACCCAGAAGTGGGAACAGTCAGGCAAGGTAGGCAGCCACCCCGGGGCATCAAAAATGGAGGAGTGGAGCAGAGGATGTAACAAGGGACACTTTCTAATAAGGTTTGAATAAATACAGATTCTCAATGTCAGAACATTATGTCCTCTATATCTTGGAAGCAAGGATATACTGGTAAATGTTTAATATCTGGATCTTCTAAAAAAAAAATTAGTAACAACAGTCTCAAAAGGTCCACACAGATTCATATACATACACACACAGATAAGGCACTTTTAAATTCAATTGTATTATTAACATGTTCCCCCAGTTCCTTCTCAAGTCTGGACAATCAATGGAACAAGAAATCAAGCCCTGATTGTAGCATTTGATTATTTCCAGGTTTAAATACTCGCATTGAAAACTGAACAGTTAGCTTTTGGGAGCTGGCTTCAGTTTATCCCTACATGTAGATATTTCTTTTGTGATAAATCATGTATTCTAGTGACAGCAAAAAGCTATTGGTGGAGAGTAGCACAAATTCTTAAACTTATTTCAAGTCACTGAAGCTCTTAAAACCTCAGGTTTCTTCATCTGTGAAATGACAGGGCTGGACTAGGTGAACTTGACTTAGGCAACAGATGCCTGTTCCTTCACTGCAATATCTCACAGCAGACCTGTCTCCTTCCTGCCCATATCAACTCTAATCCATGTTTTTATTGCTTCACAACTAGACTATCTAAGCAGCCTCCCTGCTGCTCTCTCTGTTGCTAGTTTCTCCCTCCAATCCATCCTGCCTGAAACTATTTCATTAAATGTGAGATCCTCTGCCTAGGCTTCCCCACTGCCTCCTCCCTTCTCTTCCCTGCTCCCTCCTACTTTCCCTAATATATTCAGTTTTGCTTCTTATTACTCCTCCACTTAGCAAACCTGCTGTCTCCTCTTTGTACACTATTTCCTTATCTCACCCCATTGTCTATGCACATTCATATTCCTTAATTCTTTTTCCTTAATAGTACTTATTTTCCAATTATATGTAAAATAATTTTAAACATTTATCTTTATAAGATTTTGAGTACCTTTTTCTCCTTCCCTCTCTTCCTTCCCCTCCCGAAAACATTAAGCAATCTGATGTAGGTTATATATGTACAATCATGTTAAACATTTCCATATTAGTCATGGTGTAAAAGAAGACTCAGAACAAAAGGGAAAAACCACAAGAAAGAAAAAACAAAAATAATGAAAATAGTATTCTTTGATTTGCATTCAGACCTCATATTTCTTTCTTTGGATGATATGCGTATTTTTTCAAGTAGAATTCCATCCCTCACTTACCTCCCCAACCCAGACCTCTATCTTCCTTCAAAACCTGGGTCAAAGTTGACTTTTTCCATGGCACACATAATCAGAACTGGAAAGGACATCAGAAATCATCTACTTTAATCCAGACATTTCACAAATAAATTATAAGAAAAAATAGAGATTGAGTAATCACAACAACAGAACTTAAATCCAGTTTTTTGGAAGTTCTTTGCACTATATTCCACTGCCTTCTAGCATTATGCTGTTTATTTTCTCTGTGTTTCCTCAACATTTCACATCTCTAGCTGAGAAATTAATCTTTGCCATTGTGGCAAGGTGACCCCAACCCAATGGCCACTGACAGTTCTGTCCCTCCTCAACCTGGATTCTAGTGAAGTCTTGAGGCAGCCTGGGGCTGATTTGCATAGACCAGCAGGAGGATAGTGTTCAGGAAAACAGGAAAATAAAGTTCCCCTTCATAACTCAACATTCAGTAGAAGATGCTGAAGGAGTGGAAGACACAGGAATCAAGAGCTGAGAAATGAGAAGATGTACTGGATGGTTAATTCTCATTCAAGCCGGAGTAAAAATTGGAGACCTCTGATTTCAAAGAAAGTAAGTACTTCATTTTGGTAAAAGATCAAATGTCTTAAATAGCCAAAATTTATTCTGACTCCAGGTCAATTAAGACTGGAAAGTTTCAAATATCCCAGAATACCTCAGACCTAGAGCTAGAAAGTTTCAAATATACCAAGTCATTCCAATCCTGGCTATTTCATTCTTAAAGAACCGTTAATACTGGTTATACTTTCAGAGTTGCCTCCTCATGGTTCAACTGCTTGAGAGAGTATCAATTACTAGGGGAAGAGATCAGTGAGAAGCAGAAAATTCAGCAAGAAAAATCATGGGGTCAAATGAACATCTGTACATACGAGTCCCATTTTGCAATATATTGCTCCATATTTTGTACTTCTAACTAAGACATGTTGACCTCATATTATTTTATATGTATTTTTAGATTAATTATAGGAAGAAATCTTTTTAGGAAAACTGCATGTTTAATCTATATTGAATTACTTGCTGTCAAGAGGAGGGGGGAAAGAGGGAGAAAATTTCAGAATACAAAATTTTGCAAGTGTGAATGTTGAGAACTATCTTTGCATGCATTTGAAAAACAAAAAGCTATTATTACTTAAAAATAAATGAAATTACATTATTAAGGACATTTAACTTATGAGACATCAGATAAACATGATGCAGAAGTGAGGAAAGAAATAGAGATAGCAATACAAGGAAGAGATTCAGAGAGAGAGACAGAGTCAGAGACAGAGAGACAGAGGCAGAAACAAAGAAACAGAGAGAGAGAGAGAGAGAGAGAGAGATTGATTCAGAGACAAACAGATACAGATAGATAGAAATGACAATTTAAACACCAGAGTCTGCCTGCTATTACATTCAAGGAGTGAAAAATCATATTCTTATGTCAAGTTTTTTTCTAGAGTATTTTTTCTTTAGTCATATTTTCCTGCCAGCTAAATTTTCATCAGTCTTTATTTTCTTTTAGAAGTCCTGGTTCTTTCTCTCTCTGAACAATAGCCTAGCTGGGTATGATGAAAAGTGAAATAAATAAAAATAAAACTATAATAAATAAAAAATTGTAAAATTAAAAATGAAATCTATATTTAATTGTTTCCATAGCGACCATCAACCATCTGCTCTCTGATACAAACGACCTTCTTTCAAAGATACCCTATCCAAGGATTCAACAATACTGCTGAGAAAATTGGAAAACAGACTGGTAAAAATTAGATTTAGACCAACATCTCATAATACATATCAAAATAAGCTCCAAATGGCTATATGACTTGGATGTAAGAGGTCACATAAACAAATTAGAAGAGCAAAGAAGAAAATAATTTTTATAATTATGAATAAGAGAAAAATTCATGACCAAATAATAGTTAGAAGTGTGCAAGATAAAAATGGTCAGTTTTTATTACATAAAATTTAAATGGTTTTATACAAACAAAACCAACATAGCTACATCTAGAGGGAAATCAGTTTATTTGGAGCAAGTTTCTCTGGTAAAGATATAATTTCTAATATAGAAGGATTTGATTCAAATTTATACAAATAAGATCTGTTTAGCAATTGATAAATGGTCAAAGGATATGAACAATCAGTTCTGAAGGAAAGTAATCCAAACTAGCAAAAGCCATTTGAAAGGTGCTCCAATGATAATAATTTGAAAAATGCAAATTAAAGCCGTTCTGAAGTACTACCTCACACCTATCATATTGGTTAAGTTGACAAAAAATGGAAAATAACAAATGTTGGAGGCTTGTAGGAAACAGGTGTGAAGATATGAAGTAGTCTGGCTATTCTGGAAAGCAATTAGGAACCATTTCCACAAGGTTACTAAACTGTATATACCCTTTGAACTAGTGATGCTACTACTGGGTGTATTCCTCAGAAAGGTCAAAGAAAGAAGAAAAAAGACATATATATATCAGTTCTTTTTATAGATGCAAACAATGGAAAACTAAATGCCTATCAACTGGGGAAAATCATTATATATGAAAGTAATGGGATACTCTCATGCCAAAAGAAATTATAAAAGAAATGTTTTTGGAGAAAGTTTGTATAAATTGATACAGAATGAAGTTAACAAAATCAGGAGAACAATGTGTACAAAAACACTAAGAACTCTAAAGAATGTAATGGCCTATTACTCACTGTTCTGGAGGACTGATGATGAACAACAAGAGCTGATGGATTTCTGATGCAGAATGACACATATTTTTAGACAGTGTCAATGTAGGGATCTGTTCCAATTGGTGATATGTATGTGATACAAGGGTATTGTTTTGTTTTTCTTTCTCAATGCAGGGGTGGATGGGGGAATGGGTGAAAGAGAAAAAAAGTTTGTTAACTGAAAAAAAATTTAAAAATAAATAGATTCTCATTTCTTTTCTGATACAACTGTTTAAAGATACTATATTGTATTTTATATGTAATTTAATGTATTTCAAAGCTAATTTTATTATATATTTGTTGTATATTATATATATATAGTATACATTGTGTATATACATGTAATTGCTTACTTTATCCCCTCTTACTGAAATGAATTTCTACCACAAACTCTCCCTACATCCAGTCTCTCCCTTCTCCAATCCATACTCCAAATTGTACCAGAATCTGACCACATCACTCCCTATCTCAAGAAGCTCAAGTAACTTCCCTCAGAATCATGTGAAGTTAACAAGCACTTAAGTACCTACTGTGTGGTGGGCACTGTGTTAAGTCATAGATGCAATCAAATGCAAACCCTTCTGGTATTTAAATCCTTGCATGATCTGGAATCAATGGGCCTTTTTGTTTTCCTTTTCCCATGATGTTTTATTTCCCGTTCTTATGCTTATATACAGGCTGTGCTCTAAGCGAGGAGTATATCCTCTTACTGTAGAATCCCTAGACTCCTTCAAAACTCACTTCATATTCCAACTCTTAAATAAAACCTTTTCTGATCTCTTACTGCTGTACTCCTTACCCCAACTGCTCTCTATTTTAATCTAATGTTTATTTTGTGTATGTTTTTTTGTACTTATTTACACATGTACACATTTTGCTCAATAGAATCTAAACTCCTTGGAAGCAGGACCTGCCAGGGCAGCATTGCTGGTTTTGGACCCCCAGCATCAGACATAGTAACAGGTACACAGTTATCACTTAAAAATACGTATTAGTCACTGGACTAAAGAGAAGTTCCTGGGCACCACAACTCTGTGGGAGAGAGAAGACTATGCACATAGCTACTGCAGGTGGAGAAGTAGCAAGGAAGGAAGGAACAACATGGGGAAGCAAAAGATTGTATTCTCAGTGAAGTGAAATAAATGTTATCCTGTACCCCTCTATCCAATATGAACTGTTACTCTTCGAGTGTTTGTATAAGGGTCTTTTACCTACATCTGTGGAAACCCAAAAATAAACTACATTCTGCAATTCTGGTGGCAAAATGACTCAAAGAGAAAATAAGCGAGGGGGATGGCTGTCCCCAAAATTAAACCCAGTCCATATAAACCTGGAGCTGCCATTCAATATATTTTAACTCAGGGTTGGAGACAGGTACAACCAGAAAAGATAATAGCAAAGCTATTACCTGTTAAATCTTGGTGTAAGAAAACTTTCCCCAGTAATTAGGACCATGTAAATATGTGTTAAAATGCTTTGAGCCATTCAATTATTAGTTCTGTCCTACTAGAAATCTTCAAATGAATGCTAGATGACAACTCATTGTAGAAAGGATTCCGCTGAAGTCCCTTCACTTCTAAGATCCCGTATTGCTTATTTTCTCCTTCATATTCATAATATATCTTTGAAATAAATACAAGGTAATTTTCAGGAAGAGACACCAGTGTCTGAAGAAAAGCCTTCACCTAGAAGATGGAACTTATATTTGAGACTCAGCTTTCTCGTTGCTAAAATCAAAGTATTAGATTAAATAATTTCTATAGTCCAGAAAAGCTCTAACATCATACAACTGTAAGCTTCTAAAAGGTAGGAATAATGTCTTGTTATCCCCTCCTCACTTCTCCATTTCTCTCCACTGCCTAATAAAGTACTTAGCAACAGAAATCACTCAATAAACTGATTCATTGACAAATGGGAACCTTCCAGATATTAATCAAAATTCAATTATTTAGCACCTACTGCGTAGAGGGGTGAGGCGGGAAGAGACAGAGAGACAGAGAGAGACAGAGACAGAGACAGAGAGGAAGAGAGAGAGAATCGAAGACCTGATTCCTTTCAGCAAGGATCTTGTAGTTCAGTTAAAAACATAATTCTCTGTGCCTTTATATACAATATAACTATATTCTACTTGTACTTTAAGGAGTTATGATTTTTTTTTTAGTATGAGTATTCCCTTCCCCAAGGCCAGTCATAACTAGCCTAACTGAAAAATCAAAACAGAGTTCTTTACCTTTTTTTTTTTTTTTTTTTTGGTTTTTATTTTCATGGACCTCTTTGGCAACCTGGCAAAACTTATAGACCCCTTTTCAGAATCTTATGTTCAAGTACGTAAAATAAAACAAAGAATTATTTGGGGAATAAAATAATACAATTATCAAAATATATTTAAAAACAACAAACAGGACCGTAGATCACAGGATGGAATTTTCTATGGATAAAAAATTTGACCAACGTGGTAACAAGCCTCTCTAAACTTGACTAGTACTGATGCTTAGATAGCAAATACACAATCTACCAGCCCGCCCATTCCTTTTTTTTTCCCCTTGAGGCAATTGGGATTAAGTGACTTGCCCAGGGTCACACAGCCAAGAAGTGTTAAGTATCTGAGGTTAGATTTGAACTCAGGTCTTCCTGACTTGAGGGCTGGTGCTCTATTCACTGCGCCTCCTAGTTATCCCCAATGGGCCCATTCTTGAAAATTTTCTAACCTCGTAGGCATTGCCAGGGTTTGGGTTTCACTGGTAGAGCCTTTAAGAACACATGGCCCTAAAATGTTTGTGGCAGCCCTGTTTGTAGTGGCTAGAAGCTGGAAAATGAATGGATGCCCATCAGTTGGAGAATGGCTGGGTAAATTGTGGTATATGAACGTTATGGAATATTATTGTTCTGTAAGGAATGACCAGCAGGATGAATACAGAGAGGCTTGGAGAGACTTACATGAACTGATGCTAAGTGAAATGAGCAGAACCAGGAGATCATTATACACTTCAACAACGATACTGTATGAGGATGTATTCTGATGGAAGTGGATCTCTTCGATAAAGACAGCTAATTCAGTTTCAATTGATCAAGGATGGACAGAAGCAGCTACACCCAAAAAAAGAACACTGGGAAATGAATGTAAACTGTTTCCTCCTAGATTATTTTAACCTTCTGAATCCAATTCTTCCTGTGTAACAAGAGAACTGTTCGGTTCTGCACACATATATTGTATCTAGGATATACTGTGACCTATTTAACATGTATAGGATTGCTTGCCATCTGGGGAGGGGGTAGAGAGGGAGGGGAAAAGTCAGAACAGAAGTAAGTGCAAGGGATAATATTGTAAAAAATTACCCAGGCATAGGTTCTGTCAATAAAAAGTTATAATTATTTTAAAAAAAGAAAAATTATCCATGCATATGTTTTGAAAATAAAAAGTTTTAATTAAAAAAAAACTAACTCCCCCTAAAAAAACAAATAAATACAAATAATGATTAAAAAAATGCATGGCCATTACCACAATGATATATCACAGTAGGACTTAGTGGAAAGTGATCATACTAATTAGGATGAAAAACACTTTAGGTACTTTGGTGCTAGGGGAAAAAAAAAAAAAGAAGGTAGGGATATATTACCCTACATATGGTGTTAGTATGTTTCATTATGTTTGTGTTCCAGATTCACAATGGCTGCTTTGTCATCTTGCTACTCCAGGTAAGTTTATTCTAGATCCTTTCTCCTGCTCAGGAAGCCTTATGTTCCTCCATCACTGCCACTCTGAGTTTGATTGAGCATCTTATATGCCATGATTTCAAGATGTCTCCTATCCTGTGTTGGCTGATATCATCAGGCGTTTAAGTTTGGCATAAACAAGCACAAAGCCCTTTTCTCTAACCATAAGATTAGAAAAAGCACTTCCCTTTACAGAAATTGAATAAAAACCGACGTACTTGTTGGCCAACTCAGACAAAATCTGTCACTTCTTATTGAGCCGTCTTTGGAGATATCTGTTACTCCAGACACTTTTATTGTTCATTAATGAAGAGAGCCATCTTCACCCAGAGAGAGAACTATGGGAAATGAGGGTGGACCACAATAGCATTCTCACTCTTTCTGTTATTGTCTGCTTGCATTTTTGTTTTCCTTTTCAGGTTTTTTTTTCTTTCTAGACCCAATTATTTTTGGGTAGCAAGATAATTGTATGGATATGTATACATATATTGTATTTAACATATACTTAGACATATTTAACATGTTTTGGACTACCTGCCATCTAGGGGAGGGAATGGGGGGAGAAGGGGAAAAGTTGGAACAGAAGGCTTTGCAAGGGTCGATGCTGAAAAATTACCAATGCATATGAAAAAGCTATAATTTTAAAAAAAGCCTTTTGGTAGCTGTGGTGCTCATCTCTTCAAGCTCAGCCAAGATGCTGTAGTGAGATGAACAAATGAACAAACAGTGTCTGCTTCAACAACATGAGATCAAAGGAGCCAAGGATCAAGGTGAAAGGAGAGCTTGAATGTTGCTGCTGCCAAATTATCCTGGGGTTTGTCTCCAGGGAAAACGTAATGTTTTAGCGGTAAATCAATTTTCTCAGACTTTCCTCTTAATTTACAAAGCTTCTTCCTTTCCCAGCCTTCTTTCTCTCTGAACTTTTATTTCACCCAATCTTATCTCCTATTATTTGCTCTAGACAGGCTGGTCTCTTTATAACCATCCTATTCTCACTCCTTCCTTGGTTCCATTATTCAAGTCATCACCTTTCTTCCTCCCATTTGCTTAAATCTTTGCACCCGACCCATCTTTCAAGACTCAGATGAGCTCTTCTTTCACAGGAAGCTTTTCTTGATCAGTGCAACATACATTGACTGATCTTGAAATTTGAAGTCTAACAATATATAAATTTACACTTACATGATGGCTTTCATTCCCACATTAGACTCTAAATACATTAGAAGAGGGATGGTCTTTTATCTTGTTTTATAACACAGTACCTGACATATAGCAGGTGGTTAATAAATGCATCTTAACCTACTGGCATTGATTTTTATTGTGTGATAATTAATCTCGTTTCCTTGTCTCTCTCTGTAAGCTATATGTTTCTTGAAGGGAGGGATCATATTTTATACATCTCTGTATCTCCTACTATATCTAATAAAATACTCTTTGGATAATTAATTTATTGTTGTAGTTGTCATTTAGTAGAATGCAAGCTGACAGAGGAGAGGGAATGTTTCACTTTTGTCTTTGTATCTCTAGTGTCTAACACACATAAGGTGCTTTTTGAATTGAACTCAAGTAATTGAAAACTGCAACCAGTCCAAAAGTTTCATTGTAAACAAAAGTTTAATTTCTCCCCTCCTAGGTATTTTTGGGGGGAAAGGGAGAGGCACACCCTGTTCCTTTGCTACTATTAATTTCTTTGACCAAGAATTAAATTGATCAATCTATTCAAGTACCAGTGAGCTTTAAAGCAAAGCCAGGACTAGGCACCTGGTATCTGTGTAGCATTGGCATTTACGTGGTTCAGTGGATAAAGCTGCTGGCCTGGTCTTAGAAAGACATGTCACACTTATTAGCTGTGTGACTTTGGACAAGTCCTCATCTCCATTTGCCTCAGTTTCCTCATCTGCAAATTGGGGGTTAATTAATTAATTAATTAATTAACCTTTCTCCCAAAGTTGTTTTGGGAACAAAATAATATTTGTAAAGTACATTGCAAGCCTTGAACTATTATATGGATGCTAAATATTGTAATCATTGCTAATAATAATAATACTCTTCCCTCTACCCTTCCCCACAATTGAATCTTAGGTGACTGACTATTTTGTTTCTTAGTTCTGATGAAAATTGGGTATTGATTTTAGCCATTGGTAGATTCTCCCCATAGATTCCATCTATCCTGTCTCCTCTCCACCTCCTACCACTATCTCCCTTTTCATTTCTCAATGACTTTTACTTCCTTATTGATTTTTAACCCTCTGTTTCTTCTACAGTGAGGGCAGCCACACAATCACCTTCAAAGACAACAGAAATGGGCATCTATCTATGCTGGTGCACTTGCTGTGCTTGTGGATTGTCTTCGACAAATCACTCAATATTCCCGAATCCCAGTTTCCTCATCTGTAAGCTGGGAACAATAACTCTGCTTCCCTCCCTTCTTCCCAGGCATATTCTGTAACTGGAGTATATTTGATAGCAATCAACAAAATGATAAAGCAGCCTGCTCCCCGCTGGAGTTAGGCAGTGGAGTGAGACTATAAACTGTTCCTGATGCTTTTTGATGGCAACTCAATAGACTCTAGAAAGCAATTAGAGTCCCCTCAGCATTTCTCTCTGCAGCTCAGCCACTGTCTTCAAGCAGTGACTAACTTGTCAGGACCAAATGGGGCCCCCTCCTGACCAGATGGATTTGGCACAATGGGATGCTAAATCCTCAGAAATGGTTTTCCTAACAAAAGGGGGCAAAAGGAAAGAACTAGAAGAAACATAAATAGATGGCACTCTGCTTATAGCAGAGATAAAATGAGGCAGAGAGTGAGAAGCACAGGGCTGCCTACATAAAGAGAGACAGAAGAAATCTAGTGAAACAACATAAGAAATCATATGTGATATATATGTAGCAGACAAATATGGAGAGAAAGAGAGAGACAGACAGACAGAAAGACAGAGAGAAAGAGAGAGAGAAAGAGAGAGAGGAAAAAGAGAGAGAGAAGGAGGGAGGGAGGGGAAGAAAGAGAGAGAGAGAGAGAGAGGGAGAGAGAGAGAGAGAGAGAGAGAGAGAGAGAGAGAGAGAGAGAGAGAGAGAGAGAGAGAGAGAAGAAAATAGAGAAAAATATAAAACAAGAGAAAATCACTCTAACAGCTCAGGATGCAAAGTTGCCCATGAAGATGTAGCCCTCTGCGAAAAGCTAGCCCCTCTCTATCCACAGGGGACATTTATCTTTAAATGACATCATGGGACTCTTGCCAAAAGAAACTTCCTTTTGATGTGATTTCCTCTTACCTCGATCAGAGAGATTAAGTATTTGATTTGGTAACAGGAAGGCAGTAACTGCTTCCCAGAGCCCAGAAAAGGACACCAGCCTCTCTTACTTTGAAGCTGGAGGAGAAGGGAGACAGACAAGAGAAAGAGACTGACAGAGAGACCGAGACAGAGACACATAGAGACAGACACAGAGAGGGGACAGAGAGAGAGACAGAAATAGAGACAAAGACACAGAGACAGAGACACAGAGAAAGACAGACAGACACACAGAGTCAGAAACACAGAAATAGAGAAGGGACAGAGAGAGACACAGAGGGAGACAAAGACAGACAAAGACACAGAGAGAGACAAAGAGAGACACCAAGACAGACATAGAGAGACATAGAAACAGAGACAAAGACACAGAGAGAGACATACATAGACAGAGACAGACATAGAGACACAGAGAGAGAAACAGAGAGGAGACAGATAAAGACACAGAGACAGAGACACACAGAGAGAGACAGACAGACACACAGAATCAGAAACAGAAATAGAGACAGATAGAGAGGGGACAGAGAGAGAGAGAGACAGAGACAAAGAGAGACACCAAAAGAGACACAGAGAGACATGGAGAGACAGAGAAACAGAGACAAAGACACAGAGAGAGACACACACACACACACAGAGAAAGAGACAGAAAGAAAGAGACAACAACAGACATAGAGACACAGAGAGAGAGACAGAGAGAGAGAGAAACAGAGAGACAGAGAGGGGAGAGAGAGAGAGACACAGAGAGAGAGAGAGAGAGAGAGAGAGAGAGAGAGAGAGAGAGAGAGAGAGAGAGAGAGAGAGAGAGTTCTAGTCTAAGAGATTGGCTCATTTATTCTTTATAGAGAAGTGTTGGAGCGAGAAAAAGAGAATTTACTGATGGAACTTGTGTTGAGTTGTGCAGCCGGGGACTGGGGGTAGGGGGCAGGCCTTGCCCACTTTTGCCACCTTCTCCATGTATTTGTGTCACCATGTGTTTTATCCATCCCAGGGAAGGTCTTGCACCTGGGCTATGCTACAGGCTGTCTGAGATCTTGGACCCAGAAAGCACTGAACAGCTGAGCGACAATAAGTGTGCACAAGCTTAGACAGTTGTGCCTCTGATAACATTCTCTCCAATTAACTCATGCCTAAGACTGAGGGATCCTGACATTCCCAATAGTAAAAGAAAACATAATTTTCTTTCCCCCAGAAAGAAATGGTAATTTTGACACCGAATAAGTAGTAGGGGGAAATACTGGGGGCAAAAGGCTCCTTGCGGGACATTACCAAGGAAAGATAAAGTCACCAGGGATTATCACTTAGAGTTTAATCTAGTCCTGGGCACGGCCTCTGCTTGTTGACCAAGGATGGAATACTGTTCTATTTTGTTTTTTTACTTTTAGAAAAAGACTAAACCTTCCAAACTAACAACCCCTGACGACAGCAATAAAGAATGGAAAAAATAATAAATCATGTATCACGACTTCAAAATTCATAAGAGACTAAAATTCTCTACATGTACAAATAGTCTCTAGACTCTACGCGCTACAGTCAAGGTTAGGCGTGTACATGGGGTTCACATGATATTTCTAAGCAATGCTAGCCCAAACTGGCATAACGGAGCTCAGAGGAGGAAGGAACCCGGGCTTTTGTGAGGGATCTGGGAGGAATTAGGGATTGATTTATGGGGAAGAGGACCAGTGACTCACACCATACACATACATTTATAGAAGGATTTTGGTCTGGAAGGGACCTTGGAAAACATCTAACCCAGTCAGAAATTCTTAACCTGAGGTCCAATCTTGCCACAAGATTTCCTAAGAGATCTATGGATGAATTTCAGGGAGTTTGTGGACTTCAACAGGAAAAAAAAATACAGCTTTCTTTCATTATAATTGATTTCCTTTTGTAATTCTGTGTATTTTGTTATATGCATTTAAAAACATCATTCCGCGGTGTCCTTAAACTTCAGATTGTCAGAGAGAGCAGCTCGACATTCTTCAGTTAAGTTTTGATTCTCACTGGAGAATACAGGTTCAACACCTGCAGTCAAGCCTCCTGACCTTATTCTGTGGAGGAGTTTGTTTCTCCCTTATGTCATACTTACCTCCAGGTTTCCCAGGTGCCACCCTGTAGAGATCTTCAATTCTTGTTTATGTCTACCTTCCAAAGCCAGACCCCAAAGAACTTCTCTCCCCCTTGCAAAGGGAGCTATTGGTCTCTGGGCCTTGGGGCCTTTTGTTCCCCTGCCCAACGGGGCGCCAACCATAGTGACCCACCTATGCACACCACGTCCATGAAGCCATACATCCCATAGCAGATCTGGAAGAGGAGGTCCTGGCGCTGCCATTTGGCCGAAGGACTGAAGGTGGACCAGATGAGCCAAGAGATGCTGGCAATGAGGAAAAGAGAACCCAGGATGGCTGCTGCAATCTGGACCTTCTCAATGACCGTCAGAGAAATGGCTTGCCACTGGGGAGGACAGAACAGGAGGTTAGCAAGATGCTTGGACAGCCTTCTCCAACCCCACCTCTTCCAAATCCACTGGCATCCAAACCAGAGCTTCCTGGCTTATTGAAATCTTTGATGTAGTTACAAGCTTCTGACAAGCCACAGAACATTTAATTCCCCCATATCTGTGGATAAAAATATCTGAATGATTGGGGGGGGGTCTGTGCTGGTGGAAAAGTCCATAGTTTAGGGAAGATACAAAGGAGCCAAACAGAATTATGGACGATGCACCATCAAAAAGAAGCTTTTGTTTGGACTACTCTGATGGACTTGGCTGAACACCAATAGAAATTTTGACTCTCTGTTCAGGAAAGGATCCAAAAGGTTTTATGTTGGTACCAAGACTGAAGTTACATAAATTAAAGCAACGGGGGGCTAAGAAGAATGGACCAAAAGTCTCTGAGCTAGTTTTGAATACCAGGAATGACCTATAAGAATTGACATCCTCTTCCTCTCACACACTAAATTAGGATGGTTCCAAAGACTATGTCCTAAGTCCTCTTTTTTTTCTCTACACTCAATCCCTGGTGACCTCATCCATTTCCATGAATTCATATAACATCTTGGTACAGATAACTTAACAATCTAGTCTTAAACTCTCTCCTCTGAACTCCAGCTACCAACTACCTGCCAAGTATCTCTTTCCCTGATAAGAATATTACTTTATCACATGACATTCAACATGTCCCCAAACTAAATTCATTTCAAGAATGATCTGGTAGAGGTTGGATTGAAGTTCCCTCCACCTTTGAAACATTATGTGTTTGGGATTGATCTGTGTAATTTCTTGGTCTCTCTTTCTCTATCTGTTCTGTCCCCCCCAATTCTCTTTCTATTTCTCATTCTCTCTGTGTGTCTCTGTGTCTTTGTTACTCTCTGTCTCTGTGTCTTTCTCTCTTACACATACACATCTTTATTTTTATTATTTTTTCCCTGAGGCAATTGGGGTTAAGTGACTTGCCCAGGGTCACACAGTCATGAAGAGTCTGAGATCAGATTTGAACTCAGGCCCTCCTGACTACAGGGCTGGTGCTCTATCCACTGCACCACCTGCTGTCCCCACATACACATCTTTAGAAGTAATCCTAAGAGTAACAGAGCTAAAATCAATCAAACATTGCACTTTACTGTTTCCATGAGTTATTTGATGGGAAGAAGGTTGCCTCCTTAGGAAGCTCAAGCACATTTTCTTTCCAGAGGTAGTCTAAGGTCTCAGGGCAGCTAATTGTGTGTATCTCTGAGGTGAAAGTCTCATTGGAATGGTGGGGTGCTGCTGTCTAGCAGTCCTGAGTTTTCTGAAAGGAATTCAAATCACAGGGTGCATTATGAGTAGGGAGGACTTTAGGATCCTATAAAAAGTGGGACCAGCTGGAGAAGGAGACTTGTTTTGATTTTTTTTGTGTGGGATAGTCTGAATCTTTTTATATCTTAACTTGTTTGCAGTTTATAATAAATGATACATTCATTGTTAATTTGTGTGCTTGTATGGGATTTGGGAGACCTTTTGACCACATATATAGAAATCCAGACACAATCTATACTCACAGATTTTCCCTAAGTAATCTTTGAGGACAGCATGACCCAAAGAGTAGGTTTGGGGGTCCCTAAGAATGAACTCTGTTTTTATAAAACCTGGAAACTCTGGACCATCAATTATATCCATCATTCTGTAAATTCGTCCCACCTCGATCTGTCCTCCATAGTAAGAAGCCTGTACATATCTTATGATACAACATGGAGCAGTCCATACCCAAAGGGGAGAGAGTTTCAGAGATTATCTTTTTCTGTCCTGGGACGTACCAAAGATGTCGTCTACGCTCTAAATCTTAGTGCCCTTCTCTAACTAAAGGGAATCAGAATGAAGCAGGGGGACAGCTACTTAGTTTCAGAATGGATCTTTTCCTAATGCCTCATCATTGAACTGTCTGCATTCAGAGAGAGAGCTACATAAAGCTATCCAATTCTAGCGCGACTGGGAGTTGTATAACTCTCACACAGAGTTTCCTCACTTTCAGCAGACCATATGTGCTCCCTCAGTGATTGGGTCCTTTGGAAATGTCATTTCTTTGCCTCAGATGATTCCAGTTGGCCATTTTAAGTCCTGCTGGGGTTGTTTTGAGAGTGATGAAGCTGGGCTCACTGACCAATCACTCCAAAGCCTTTTAAAAAGAAAGTGACTTCACTTTCTTAGACCCTCCAGTATCATCTAACTCTTGATGTTTGAATGAAGAGTGGAGGGATGGTCTTTCTATGCATTGGTTATTTCTATGTGACAGTTACAATAGGCAAAGCTCAACGACAAGAGTTGAACCCGGGTCTGTGATTGTCTTTTATTTGAACTTGTTTGTCCGGTCCCAGTTGAACAATGGAATCAAGACGGGAGGGTACAAACTGAAGGTAACAGTCACTGCCAGGACCAGCTGCACTTTGGAAGGCATTAGAGCAACTACTCTAGCTCAAAGGGTGTGTCACAAAACTGAGGTAAGGTATAAAATAGAAGAGATTCTGCAGTCTCAGAAAATGCCTCCTGTTTCAATGGTTTTAAGTCTCAGCCTCCCAGAAGAATTTATTTAGTTTAGTTAGTTTGTGTTCTTCCAATGAATGGTTGTGAAAACCTTTTGTGCTAAGAATTTTTGTGTGTGTCTGTAAGAAATAAATACCTGTCCCAATCTCAATTTACATCGGATATTGAATATTTCTTTAATCCCCTTAAGGGGAATTAAACAAAACCCAAACTCTAAATAAATTTCCCCTGAGTATACCAGGATGATAGTGTAAGAAGCCAACAAATACAAGAAAAGAAGTCTAATCCTTCTCATTAGAGACCAGGCTTCCCTAACACTGAATTGGCTCTGGAACAGAAGGGTCACCTTGATGGAGAGGGAGATGATGCAGTGGCCCGTTCCATCTGGACCCACCAATAGTTATTAATAAGTGTTTACCGATTGACTGATTATTAGACGAGGACAGTGGCAGAGTGGAAAAAGGGAAAGAATGCTGGTTTTGGAGTGAGAGGACTTTCAAGGACCAGTTCTGCTCCTTGCTAATTCAATGACCTTGGATAAGCCATCTAACTTCTTTGGGGCTCAGTTTCCTTCTCTGTAGAATGGGGAAGGAGTGTGACCTAGATGGTCTTATCCAAGTCTAAATCTAGAATCCTCTCAATTCTATAGGAGACATTCTACCATCCAGCTCTAACACACATCCCTCACCTTCCTTCTGGACCTTTTATCTGAATCTCTCTTTTCCACGTATTGCACGATTTGTATTATAATTTTTTTTTGCATACATATCCTGTTTCCCTCACTAGACTGACAAATTTCCCAATGATTAGGGAGGAACATTTATAGGGCGTGAACCCGACTGCCCATCAGAGAAACAAAGAGACACTGCTGAGGTCCCACAGTGCTGTGCCAGCAGGATGGGGATTGGAACCCCTGGCTCTAATTTCCTTCCCCTGCTTTGCAGCCTGTTTGCAGGAGGCTCACTCATCCCGCCTCCCAGTCTGTGAGACAGAAACCGGCTCCCTGGAACTGAGCAGTGGTGCTCCCATCAAGGCTCCTGTCTGGCTCATTGCTGGGAGCCAACATGAGTAAGCAATGTGGCCCACAAGCTGTGCCCAACCCACAGAACTCTCCTGGGAGCCCAGCTCCTTCCTTCTGCTGGCTTTCTCACTTCACGGAGGGTGAAAATTACCCACCTTTGCACCAAGGCAAGCAAAGCAGGCACAGTCCAACTTCTAGGAACTCACAGCTGAAAACATGACAGGGACCCAGATGGAGGTGAGATTAATGACTCAGGTGCATCCAGCACTTTACAATTTGCAAAAACAGGTTCTTACAAAAGCCTGAAGGGGGAGGGACAATCCTCTTTATTTATTTTTTTTTAAATCAGACCTGGGATTTCATTGAAATAGGGAACTCCTACTGAGGAGTCCCTCAGCTCAGCAACTTGGGGAGCTGCCTCCCTTGGGGCTGAGAGGTTCATCCGGTTCCAGGGTATGTTAAAGGCAGAATTTGAACTCAGGTTTTCCTGACTGAGACCTTTCCCTCCCATTTTATAGATAAGGGAACAGATCCATAGAAGTAATCCAGCTGGCATAGGTCATATAGCTGATAATTTGACAAATCTGAGACTTGATTCTAGATCATCCAACTCTCAGGCCAGGGCTCTCTGTTATAACGTGTCCCCCAGAAATCAAATATTGCCAAATGGACTTTGCAGAGGTACAGAGATATGATATTTTGAGTCCCTTAGGGAAATGTTAGCCCAGACTGGTTCTGGACCTTACAATCTAAAAGGAGATAACTGCTGCTTGGGAACTTGCAGGGGGCACCCCGAATTGTGATCCCACCCTTCTTCTAGGTTTTTATCAGTTAAACGGATTAATGTGACTGTCTGAGCTTCAAGGGGACCTGGGTTAGTGCCCTGTGCCTCTGGGCACTGTCTTAGTACTGCTACTAAATCCAAGATTTGCAAATAAATAATGGGGGGGGGGCAGTAGGGTAGGGGGAGGTAGGGGTACAATGCACACAATTTTGAAGGCTTAGTATCTGTGGTCATTTTATAACCTATATGTAATGCATTAAACATATTTTCTTTAGGTCCCTTTCTAGAAAAGTTCCTTCTGTACCTGTCGGTAACATGCTCCCCTCAATTCTCTTAGATCCCCTAAAGTCCAAGACCAACACCATCCTGTTCCACTCCTGCAGTAAGGGGACAACAGAAGGAAAGGTCCTAGGAGCTGGGAGGGACTTCAGTGTGTAGCCAGCTCAAGCCTTATGTTTTTTAGAGAAGATTGCTGTTGTTTGTCCTCGTTCTTGAAAAGAACCATGACATCAGGGAGGTGATGCTATGACATCCAAATGAATTGGATTTAAGTGAGGGAGGGCCGTGTGAGGTCACCTGTTCACTTTCCCCTCCGGAGCCATTTGGGTCCAGTGGCCAGACAGAGATCAGAACGACTGGAGATGGAAACCTAGATCAAGGAGGTGATTTACCAATAGGTCACTCATCCAAAACTGGATTTGAACCCAGGATCTTTGATTACAGAGCTAACTCCTGCTCCACTGTAACCCAGTAAATCCTCTTGCCAGGATTCAGGAAGGCACTAGAAGGTGCCCTGGAGAATTACTGCTCCAGCTGCTCTGTGCTACAGCTGGGATTTATTCCTTCCAGGCCTGTTATCCCTGGCAATGGACTCTCAGGGCTCTCTAGAGCACAAACAGGTCATTCTCATTTTTCCCTTAAGAAAAAGAAGGAAATACACACCAACCATGCTAACTTCCCAACTCACTTATGCACCGGCTAATTAATTATGTGGCAGCTTAATTGGCTAATTATGTGTGTGTGGTGATATTTTCAGCAGCAAATCACTTTATTTATGTGGATGTCTCTCACCAAGAGCTGTCTTTGGATAGGGGGAATTTATGAGTGTTTATGTTCAGGGTCTGCCAACTTATTTGGCTCTCATAGACCGCAGAGCTTAGCAAATGGGATCCAGGTGGGGAGGGCTGGGCAGCAAGGTCATGGCCACTGGATCTTAAGAACAGGGCCTTGCTCATAAAACACAAAGTCTATTTCCTTCCTCTTTTCATCTCTGACTCTTGTCTTTTCCCTAGTTTTAAATCTTCCTTTTCCCTTATCCTTTTCTTTGTCCTCTTGACTCCCTTCTGTTCTTTCCTAATTCAATTTTCTCCTCTTTCTTTTCTGTTCTTTCTCTCCTCCCTCCCTTTCTTCCTCTTCTCTCTCTGCCCAATCCCTTCTCTGTACCCAATTCTTTTCTCTCCACTTCTTATCGCTCCTTTCTCTCAATCCTCTCCTTTATTTCTGTACTCCCTTATTCATCAGTCCTTGTTCTTTTTCTCTGACTCCTGTCATCTCCATCTCTTTTCCCATGGCTTTGTAAGGATTCCAGTCAACCCCTCCTCCTATCTCTAACTTCCACTAAATTACTATTTATGAAGCCCCTACTGTGGGCAGAGAACTGTGTTAGATACATTGAGGAGATTCAGTGGGACACACTGTCCCTACCATGGAGAGGCTTATAGGAGAAATATTACACACGTGCAAGAATTATGATTCCGAACAATATATGTTAAGTGCATGAGAACATGCAAATAAAAAGCTGAGCTGTCAAAAGGATAGAAAATTGATTTCTGGCTGGGGGAATCAAACAAGGCTTCATGGAGGAAATGGCATTCGAGTTAAATTTTAAAAGATGATTAGGACTTCAAAGGGTGAGGGGGTGAGAGATGGGTGCAGAAGGCATCCCATGCATGGGAAACATTGTAAACACAGGTATGGAGGCAGGAAGTGGGAGGAAGTGTTTTGGAGACAA
Source organism: Antechinus flavipes (assembly GCF_016432865.1). Lineage (NCBI taxonomy): Eukaryota > Metazoa > Chordata > Mammalia > Dasyuromorphia > Dasyuridae > Antechinus > Antechinus flavipes. The sequence goes on along the minus strand of NC_067400.1, from coordinate 67,141,226 downwards.
AAAAAGAAACATATGGAGGGTGATGCTATGAGAAAAAACTAGGCAAGTGACATCATAGTTTGGAGGTTCTTGAAGGAGTTTGACATTTCCTTGGCAGGTAGTAGGGAGCCACTGAAAAGTTTTGAGCAGAGAAGCAGAAACATTTGTGCACAGGAAAGATTTATTCTGACAGCAGTGTAAAAATGGACTAGACAGGGGAGAAAAGGAAAAGCAGAAAGTCCTGTCAGGAGAGAGGGCTTTGGATTGAAAACAAGCCAAAATCAATTCTGGGGGGGAGGGGACCAAGGTGATTTCTTCCCTCCCCAAACCCAATGATATCCATATCCCTCTAAGGGTCCCTGGGATATGGGAAAGAAAAGTGACCCCTTTTCCCGAACCTTTACCTGCAGAGGATTCTTTGTGCTTATGGCAATGACGTGGTACTTGTAGTAACACAATTCACAGCTCCAGCAGCCCCTCTCACTGATCCACTTGATCAGGCAGGGCTGGTGTGTACACTTGACTGACCCGTCGCAGCGACAGGGACTCAGCAGCTCCCCCTGCAGAGAAAGAGCAAGAGATGGAGTGAGAAACAATAATGAACAGAACCGGAATCAAGGCAAGGAGCATTTATTAAGTGCCTACTGTATCCTGGACCTTGTACTGAGGGCAGATTGTTCATAGGTAGATGTCATAGTAAGATCTGGCTTCAGGAAAGCCCACTTTGCATCCTTTCTCATTATACCTACTACTTGTGGGACCTAAGACACTTATTATGGCTCAAAACAGGGACAATAATAGCGCTTACCAAATGATAAAAATGAATATGCTTTGAAAACTTGCAATATTATATAAATTTATATCATACATTATATTTACATAATAGGGAATGCAAAAGAAGCTGGGGACATTTCTTCCCCCTGGAAATCTCTCATCTGAACTTGAAAGAAGAGGTTCTCCTTGAATACAAGAGATAGGCAAAATAATTTCTGGATTTCTACTACTCACTTTTGATGTTCCTTTCCATATATAAACTGTCCTTCACAGAGGAAACAACCAAGTCTAATTCCTGGTCCTTTAAGGGTTAAAGTCTGGTGCTGAATCCAAGATACTAATTAAATGCAGGAGCTCAGGAGAATTCCCTGGAGGCTGAGATCATTAAGACCAAGCCAATCTCCTAGGAATTACAAAGGAAGGAAGAATCTAGTCTGACTTTTGCCTGACCCCAAATTGGCTTATTCTTCTCCAAGAGACTATTTCAAAAATCTTTAATACTTCAATTATTCTCACAATATACCTTTTGAATTAGTTGGAAATTATTATGATATGGGGATAGGGACTGGATCCTATGTTTTCATTCATATAGGGAATTCCCAGGTGAAAAAGAAGATCAGCATTTTTTCAATGACTTAAAAGAATTGCCTAGGACCATGAGAAGTAAAATTGCCTAGAGTCACACAACCATTACCTGGCATAGGGACAATTTAGAGGTCTTTCTGATTGGAAGGGCAGTTCTTTATGCCATGTTCTCCTGATATCACAGAATCAAATACATGTCCATATATACTCCAGGAGCCTGGATTCATATCCTACCTGACACCTGTTACCTGTGCCACCTTACACAAGTCATTTTAAACCCTGCTAAGTCTGAGTTTCCTTATCTGTTAAAAAGAAGGGGTTGGACTAGATGGTCTCTAAGATTCTTTCCGGCTCACTATGTAACTCTCAATTGTATTTTAACATTATGCATTCATATGGGAATATGGGAAATACCTCCCTTCTCTTAATTTGTTTTTTTAGCTCAGAAACTCCCTCCTCCTCAAAGCTCTCCCTGATCATACCCAGTTAATATAGTCTCTCCCTCCTCAAATTTCAGATCTCTTTATCAGTTCTTTCCTTTATCTCTATCACACATAAATTGTTTTGTATTTATCAGCACACATAATATTACCATCACTTCTCCACCTGTCATATACTCCTTGAAGGCAGGGACAAATATCATTTTTATTCTCCTAATTCTAGCACCTAGCACAGGGTTCTAGTGAGAATAAATAATGAATGCTTGTGGAACGAATGTTCAATGTCTCTGGCGGATCTGGGACTCTGACACAGAGCTCTTCCTTCCCAGACCAAGGCTCTCAATATTCTCTCACCACTATGCTACCGAGAGAATTGCTCTTCTCTGGTGCTTTGGAATAAAATGACAGACTCAGGTTTAACTGAGAGGTTTCAATGGAGTCCAACTAGAGAGAAGAGGATGGGCAGGCTGACCTTCTGAGAACTCCTTCCTGTAAGAGGAGTACTTGTTAATTCATCATAAATCTCTGCTATCAACCATAAAGGAAAACTTTGAGGAGGTCTAAGATTGGTCTCTCTGAGCGACAACACTCAAAGATGTAAGATTGTGCACCAAGACTGAATACTGAATGGTTTCCTTCATTCGTGGATTTCTTTCCCTTTATTTTGTCTGGCTTCCTTTTTTCTTCCTTGCTTTCTTTCAGCATTCTTGAGTTACCTGACTGCTATGGTGGCAACAGGTTAAGTGGCAGATATGTCCTTCAGCTCATATAGGCTCAGATGTATCCCTCCACAGAAGCCAGAGAAGAGAGGAAATATATCTAAAATTAGTGAGAGAGATAGCCAGACCTGACAGGTCCTGTTTGCTCTAGAGGCTCAAACACATTTTCCCTCTCCAAATTCTAATTCCCTTTAACATTGGGGGAATCAGTGAGATAAAGACTGAGAAACTAAGACCAAAGAAGCACCTTTCTGACATCCTTAATTAGCCTTCTCTGACCAATTCGACCTCATTTGGGTTTCTCCATTCATCTGTCATGATTTGACAGGATTCACTAAAGGATAGATATAGGGAAGAAATGGAGAAGCTGGAATTTTAGTCATCTCTTCCTTCTGCTCAACTCTATTTCTCCCTTTTTTCAGAACACTGCTCCCAACCTGACTCCCCTATGAAGTCTTCTCAGGCTGACCTGGCCCTATTACTCTATTCATTTTCACAAGCCCTTGTCTTTTCACTCTTGCCAAATACATATGTGTAATTCTTCTGAGGGTCAGTGAAATATGTTCAGAAGTGTGCTGGAGCCAGCTCAAACCAGCCAATTGTTCAATTTTCAGTTTGACATCTCCAAAATTGGCAATTGACAGAGGCTACAAATCAGGACTTGATTTATTGTTTTGTTATCTAGACCGAAGAGAGTGATAAAATAAAGTTATTAATAAAAATTAAACTTGAAGGTAATTATTATTTAATTGGAGGAAGGGAGAAGAGGTGGTTATTAAACATGTATCAGCACATCTCCAGATATATACCATGTCCATGTATTTTATTTAATGGCTTATGTTCTCATATGCTTTTTATGAAAGTTTGCACCAAGTGCTGATTTTCAATCTGACTGGAACAGGTAAATAAGAAGGCTCTCACCTCCTGGGGAGTAAAACAGGTATAAATCTCCTGCCCAGGTTGCTTTGAGGTATGGAAGAAAAAGATAACCTCTAATAGTCCCTTTTATCCTGAGATTCTATTCTTCTCAAGAGATTCTATTCTCTGTTTCTCTCTTTCTCTCTGTCTCTGTCTCTGTCTTTGTCTCTATTTATCTCTGTCTCTATTTCTCTCTCTGTATTCATCTCCATGTCTCTCTGTCTCCCTCTCTGTCAATTTGTCTGTCTCTTGCTCTCACTCTTGTTCTCTCTCTGTCTCTCTCTCCCTGTCTATTTCTCTCTCTTCCTCCCTCTTTCCTTTTCTCCCTCCTTCTCTCTCTCCCACCCTCCCTCCTTTCCTCCTCTTCTCTCTCTCTCTTTCCATCTCCCTCCCTATCTCTCTCTCTTTGTGTCTCTTTCTTTCTCTCTGTCTATATTTCTCTCTGTTCTCTCCATCTCTCTCCTTGTCTGTCTGTCTATCTGTCTGTCTCTCTCTCTCCCTCTCTCCTTCCCTCCTTTCCTCCATCCTTTTCTCTCTCTCTCTCTCTTTCTGACTCTGTCTCTTTTTCTCTCTCTATGTCTGTCTCTATTTCTCTCTCTGTCTCTCCCTTCCTCCCCCCTCTCTTAATTGCAGGTGGGTAGCTCTGATTTCTGGTTTGAAGTCTTGTCCTATCCAATTCCCCCACACCATGACACTTAACACACCATCAAAGCTGGCCTGGATTGTAATTCCTTTGACTTCCACCCACACCTAAATTGTTTCTGAGACTTCCCCTTGATAGAATAAGATTGGGCTGGTGCAGTCAGAAGAAAGTAAAGTTTGGGAAAATAACCCCTGAAGTAATTAGCAAAGTGGGGAAAAAAGAATTCTTGGAAGATGTTTAAAAAAAAGACTTTAAAAATCAAATAAGAGAGATCAAGGAAAATTAGGGGGGAAATAAGAGTATAAGAAAAAAAAAGAAATTTATGAAAAGAAAGTGAACCAACTGGAAATAGACAATCAAAAACTTAAGGAAGAAAATAATTCCTTAAAAAACAAAGTTGGATAAGGGGAAACTAATGACCTAAGAACTAAGAAATCATAAAAACAAAAACAAAACAATGAAAAATAGATGAGAAAATGAAACATCTCATCAGAAAAACAACCCATTTGGAGAAAAGATCAAGGAAATATTATAAGAAAAGTCAGACTAACTAAAATTTCAATAAAAAAAGAATTTTGATACAATGTTACAATAAATTATTAAGAAACAATTGCCTTGAATTTCCAGAGAAAGAAGGCAAAGTAGAAATGGGAAAAATCTGCCAATCCCCACCTGAGATTCCAGGAAGAAAACTTACAGGAATTTCATAGCCAAATTTCAAAGCTCTCAGGTTAAGAAGAAAATACTGGAAGCAACAAGAAGGAAAAAATTTAAATATCATGGAGCTAAAATAATTATTACATAAGTCCCACAAGCTACTATGTTGATGGAACAGATATATTAACCTCTATACTCCATAAAGCAAAAGATCTGGGGTTACAAATGAAGATAATTTACCTAGTAAAGTTAAGTATAATCCTGAATGGGAGAAAAATGGATATTTAATGAATTTGAAGACTTTCGGGGGTTTTGTGACAAAAACTCTAGAATTTAAAGAAAAATTCAACATATAATATCCAGAAGAAACATAATATAAACATTAAAGACTAATTATAAAGGACTCAATAAGGTCAAATTGTTTATTTCATATATATGAAAAAATTAGTAGAACTCTTACGATTGTTAGCATTATTTGGGTAGTTTGAAAGGAAGGTGTGGGCTGAGTTATGTATGATTAGATCAATTAAGAAATAAAAGTATGTAGGAGATATGAAAAGGAACAATTATCTCAGAAAATTAGGTATAAAAGGAAAAATTGATACAGAATAAGGTAGCAGTGAGAAAGACAGGTAAGCTACAACCTTGCTCTCATTAAGCATAGGCTAAAGAAGGAACAATATGTATATCTGGAAGAATATAAAAGCCTTCTAATCCAGAAAGAAACAAGAGGGTAAGGGAATGGGGGGGAGGGGTAATAAAAAAGGGACTCTTGGAGGGATGGGAATTTTTGGAGGGATGGGTATGTTAAAGAATTTGAGGGCAAAATAATGAGTAGAAGAAAAGCAGGGAAATGAGGAGGAATAGGGTAAAGAGGATGAGAAGGATAGTGAGAAAAAAGAGGAAGGAGAAAAATATATAGTAAGCAATTATAGCTGAGAATATGAATGGAACAAATTTATCCACAAAACAAAAATGGATAGTAGATTAAAAATTTTGAATTCAACAACATGTTGCTTTCAGGAAACATAAAAATGAGAGATACACACAGGGCAAGAATAGCATTTAGTATGTAAAAAAAAAAAGCAGGGATTATCTCAGACAGATTTAAAGTTCAAATAGATTTAATCAAAAGTGAAGAATAGAGAAACTACACTGTGTCAGTAATATCATATTGTCTTAGATTATTTAAAATACCTAGACAGTATAAAATCCATGAATATGTATCTACCCAAATAGACACAGAAACTATAAGAACATAAATATAAAAACCCCTTGTGTGCAAATAAACTCAGATCTAAATAATTGAAAGAATATTGTTCATGGGTAGGTAAAGTCAATATAATTTAAATTTTTTAATGTATTTATTTATTTAAAACAAATTCAAAATAAAAAAATAACAAAATAGAAAAAGAAAGACAGAAAACTACATTGTCATATGCCCAGCAGAACATCAAATAGGATTCAAAATATGTAACAATAAATTTTCATTCCAAGAAGCATATATAATAAAAAACATTATATTAATGACTGCTCATCTTTTTTTGCTTCCTTTTAGATTTTCTTTTGTTCTCTGCTGTGTACTTTTTACTTTGTTCTTTTTCCTCCTTTCCTCTTTACTACCCCAATCTCCTCCAAGCATGCTACATTTACGCATGGATATGTTTACATATGTATGCATATATTTTTATCTATCTTTATATATATATATGTATGTATGTATGTATATACATATAAACACACCACATATTCCTATATGCATATACCAATATTTATAAATATACATATTTATGTAAATATGTATATACACATACATACACAAATATCTAAAACAATATTAAAATAGCGGATATATAATGTTGATTTCTTTCTTGATTGAATTGGTTTTTAGTTTGACTTTATCCGAGATCAATGATTACTACCCTAAATTTTTTTTAATAATTTCTACTCCTGATCATTATTGTGTTTATATATATCTCTTACTTCCTATCCCTGCTAAGCAGAGGGTCCACCCATGGATCCCTCTCATCTTCTCCCCTCACCCTTTCCCTTCCTCTTTATCCCATTGCCATTAATATATATATACACACACTAAACATTTTTTTTCTACCTTATCCACCTTATCCAATCCTCTTCCCCCTTATTTCTTAAGAGAATTTTGGAGGGTGATATATCCCCTTCTTGGTATACATATAAGTATTATTTCCATTTAACCCATTTCCTATGTGACTAAGTTTTCACTACTATCAGTCCTCCTCTCCCATCTAATTCCTCTGTGTCTGTTCTTGTTCTCATACATATAGTATACTTATTATTTTTACTTTTTCCTAGGCAATTTTGATTTTTAGAGTCACATCACTCAGCTCTACTCAACTCTTTCTTTTGGACTACCCAATTTCTAATATCAAATTTAGACATATGGTTTATATTTTCACATATAAAACAATTTGTTCTTATTGTGTACCTTGGAATGAGCCTTTGGTGTTGGCTCTTACATATTAAATTTTTTATTGAGTTCAGGTTTGTTTGAGACAAAATCCTGAAAATCTGACAGTTCACTGAATGTCCCTTTGTTCCATTCAATATTATATTTCATTTTGCTGGATATAATATTTTTGGTCACAAGCCTAATTCATTTGATTGTCTATATATAATATCCCAGGACCTGCAATCTTTTATTGTAGCCACTGATAAATTCTGTTATTCTAAATTTAGCTCAAGCATATTTGAATTGGTTTTGTTTATTTGTTTCATTTTCTTTTTTTTTTTGTTGTTGTTGTTTATAAAATTTTCTCTTTGATCTGGGCATTTTAAATTTTAGCAGTGGTGTTCCTATAGGTTTTCTGTGGTGATCAGTGGGTTTATTTTCCCTACTTCTTTCCCCTCTTGTTCTATCACTTCAGGAGAATTTTCTTTCATTTTTCTTGTATTATCATGTCAAGGTTCTTCTTTTACTCATAGGTTTCAGGTAGTCCAAATTCTCTTCTTGATCTGTTCTCCAGATCTGTTCTTTTTTTATGTTTCAATTCTCTTCCATTTTTTCATTCTTTATATTTTGTTTTCTTATTTTTTGGTCCAATATAATTTTAAATGATAATTTTACCTAATTAATCAATTTATTCAATATCACTCCCATTAAATTACTTTTAAAATATATTTTCCTGAGTTAGAAAAAAATAACAGCAAAGTTCATTTGAAAGAACAAAAGTTCAGAAACTTCAAAGAAACTGGGGCAAAAGATATAAAGGAAGTTGATTCGGCAGTATCAAACATAAAACTGAATTATAAGGTGAGAGTATTGTTGAAGTGTAAAAAGAATAATTTAGATTATTTAAGTTAAAATTTTCTTGTATAAATAAAACCATTGTAGCCAAGATTAGAAGAAATGAAGAGAACTGGGGGAGGGGGACTTTTATAGACAATCTCACACATAGTATGTGATTGAGTTGGAATATTGCTCTAGTGTAAGAAATGATAAGCTGGTTGATTTAGAAAAACATGGAAAAACTTAGACTTATGAAGGGAGATGCTATCCACCTTCAGAGAAACAGATGACAAGAGGACATAGGCATAGCATGGCCTTACATACATGTATATGTATATAGGTATGTTAGTGTGTGTATGTGTATGTCCAAGCTTAATTGTAGACTTCTTTGTAGTGGTGAGGGGAGGGAAGAAAAAAAAATAAAGTAAAAAGTGCACAGCAGAGAATAAAAGAAAACCAACAAGGAAGTAAAGAAAATCTAGGCAGCTTTGAAAACAATGTATAATATTTATTATATAGGTTTTCTTGAAATGAAAATTTATTGTTTTATGTTGAATCTTCTACTATGGTCTATTGTGTACATGGCAAGTTTTTTTCTTTCCTCATTTCGAATTTAAGTTTAAAGTAAAAAAAAAATTACCAAAAAAATTAAAAACTAAAATGACAGCCCTTAAAATATTTTTAAAAATAAATCTGAATTTCTATACCAGAAAGCCGCCCCATATAACAAAGAACATTTTATAAGAAAAAAGAGAAAAATCAATCAGCAAAATCAATCAATCAATACCCTTAAAATATATATATATAAAATTTAATGGACAATTATTATCTCTTTTGATTTACTCAAGCAGATAATTTGCTCTCATACCAATACCTCACCTACACACACACACATACACACACACACACACACACACACACACACACACACACACACATCAATGTAAAATCTGCCTCCATCCCCAAGGCAAAATTTTTCAGCCTTTCTGCTCATGTCAGTTCACAGAAAACAATATAATATCAAAAGCATCCACCCATATACACAACAAAAACACAACAAAATCCAAATTCAGAGTAGGTTTTTTTTTCATTTTCACAATAATTATTTTATTCTTATGGTATTTTTTTCACTTACACTTTAACTAATATAAGACAAATGCCCCTATTCATTCTATCTCTAGACTTACTCAACTGGTAAAGGAAAAAGGAACTTCACCTATAATAACAGAATTTATATAACAAACACAGCAACCTGGGAGATGCAAGGAAGTATGAGAGATGCAGATCTAAATTTATAGATTTACCCATGATTATTGCTGTTGTGTTTTAATCAACATAGATTGTTGTTCACTCACTTCAGTCATGCATGACTTTTTGTGACCCCATTTGGGGCTTTCTTGGCAAAGATCCTGGAGAGTTTGGATCATTTCCTTCTCCAGCTCATTTTACAATGAGGAAACTGAGACAAACAAGTTTAAATGACTTGCCCAGAATCACACAACTAGAAAGTTTTTGAGGCCAGATTTTGAAGTCAGGAAGAAAAGTATATGTATGGCTATCTTCTATTTCCCTACCATCATCATCCTCATCATCAAAATTATTTTTATAAGTGTAGAATACAGCAGAAAACAACTTTGACCAACATAGTCCTACCAGAATTCAGCTCTTACCACAAAGCAGACTGGACAAGTTCCCAAGATGCCAGGCCCTTAAGCTGAGTTCCAAGAGAAACTTATTTCTATGCTCTTACTTTGGCTCCCCCCAAAGTGCCAAAGGGCATAGATTATCCCACAAGCCACTGGGCAAATGCCAGGTTGGCCTCTGAGTCAGGCTTTCCTTGGCACCTGCCCTTGAAAAAAATAATTTCCAGCCATGGTTGTAGTACCACAGTATCTCTATTTCAAAGAGAATTCTGATATTCTCAAAATAAAATGAATTTTAGTATCTCTGTATCATGTAGTACTATAGATAGAGTCATAGGTATTTTAAAAATAGAGAGAATTTTAAAAATTGGGAATCACAACTCTGTTCAATTGGACATTCATTATCTACTATGTCATAGGCAGGGCAGCTAGGTGATGCAGTGGAAAGAGCATCAGGCCTGGAATCAGGAAAATTATCTACTTGAGTTCAAATCCAAGCTCAGATACTTACTAGCTATATGACCCTGGGCAAGTAACTTAACCCTGTTTGCCTCAGTTTCCTTTCTATAAAATCAACTGGAAAAGGAAATGGCAAACTACTCCAGTATTTTTGTCAAGAAAATTCCAAATGGGGTCACAAAGGGTTGGAAATGACTGAAATGACTGAAAAATAAAATCTGTATGGTAGGATTCAAAATTCTAGGGATACAAAGAGAATAATGAAGTATGCCCTGCCTTTGAGGAATTTGCATTCTATAAGAGAGTAGGGTAAAAAATATGCCATATAAATGCAGTTAATTATAATTAGAAGGTAGAATGTAATTTAGGCAAAATTCAGAGAGTAACAACAGTTAATATTAATGTACCACTTTAAAGCCTTGGACAGTTGTTCTTTGAATCGTCCTGCTTAGAGACTAATTCCCAAGTTTTATTGCCAGGGGTAGAAGTTCATTACATATATTGTTTCATTTGATCCTCACAATATGCTATATAACTACAATTAAATATACTACATAGCTATAACTAAACATACTATATAATCTATACATGTAGTATATACAACTAAGCTAGGATTAAACTAGATCAGGACTTATTCATCTGAGTTTATTACATATTACATATTTTGATAACCATTTTTCGATATATAAGTGATTTTCTCTCCAATGTTAAATTTTTTTTTAATTTAAGAACATTATTCTGAGGTGCCCAAAGGTCTCACCAGTCTGCCAAGTGGGTCAATGACACAAAAGAGGTTAAGAAATCCTATATTTGATGATACCTAAAGCCTTTTCTGGCTCTAGGAAATCGCTGCTTATAGACTTCCTGCCAAGATCTGGAGAGAGAGCCCAAGCCCAGTGGGGAGCTCTCTAGAGTTGGGACCTCCTGTATAATGTCTAATCTAAAACCCTTTCAATTCAATAAATATTTATGAGATATCTGTTCTGCACAAGACCTCCTCTGCTGGGGGAGGCAATATGTATAGAGATAAGCAAATGCAAATATAGCAGGGGGTAGATTGAAAAACATCCCTTGAAATATGTGCTGAGCTCTGTGAGCACTTCTGGGAATTTATATGTTAGCAAGTCCTTTAAGAATGGGAGTTTGGGGATGATTCAACAGTCTCTCAGGCTGTTAACTGCAACAGGAAGGAGGTGGACAGGTCAAGCTGGCCACTGAAGTTGAAGGAGCCACTCACTCTGTGGACTTTCAAGGTGAGGTAAGATCTGTTCTTGTTTTCTGAATCCCTCACTGGGATTTCCTGTGGTAGAGGGATTGGGCTCCACTCTCTTACTCCAATTAGTATTGATGGTTGCTTGCACATACATGGCAAAAGGACCATGTTTGACCCATGCAAACAAAGCCTGGACCATGGGTCTCTGAAGACTTCTGTTTTGTATTTCTAACTTTGGGCATCAGGGATCAAACAATGATCCTAAGACAGATGTTTCCAGCCTGGAAGACAAGAGCTTAACAAGCTAAAAATTTCTAGCTCTCAGTAAATGCCTGTTAAATCTGAAGCTAAATGCTTTTTGAAAGAAAAGATGACTTGTACCAGCAGAAAATAAGCCCAAGTCATGGGCTGGTTTTCCATAAGACATTAACTTTGAGGGAATGATTTGGACAGTAAAAGCTGAGGAAATAAAATACCTGTTCAGTTTTCCCACTAAATGTCTTATGTTTTAAGTATTAACTGACTGGGAGAATATAATGGAAGTGATGGGTCACTTTATCCCCTTTTAAGTCTTTCTTAATGAACATTTATGAATCTTTTGCATTTTAAGTATTTGGGGAGAAGAAAGAGAGGAAATAAATAGCTAATCTATCTTGAATATCTTTCTTAGGCCTTTTGGGAGACTGTAGATTTGAGACAAACTCAAGTTTTCAGTGAATTTTCTCCTGGCCCTGAAATGAAGAGTTTAAAGAATGAATCAAAAAAAGTCTGACATCCTCTAGGATAGGACTCAGTTTGAATGAGTCCAGAGCTAAAAGTATCTGTAGTTATGCAAATTATATACAAAATAATATATCCAAAGAAAGAGGCAAAGCAATGGGTCAGCCTGCACTCTATTCTCTGGGTATAATAAGATTTTGGAATCTTGAGATTTATTGTTCACTACTTTCTTTAACCTTCTCCTTCAGGCTGAATTAATCTCATCTCTTTTGCCCTTCCACATGGATTCTACTTTTCAAGCTGCACGGTACAGTGAGGTGATATTAAGCACCCTCTGGCTGCCAAATCAGGGAATCATTACAGGTTTCAGAGTTCCTGGGTGAGGGATGGGGAGATCTAGACAATTATTCTTTGGAAGTCCTGCTTGGATATAAGTTGACTTCTTAGTTTCTAATGCCAGGAATAGAGAAATGAACAGGTTAATTTGTATCCCTAGCGGTGGAGCTGAATGACAGCTTAGGGGAAAAGCTTGGGGGTGAGGAGTCCCTGCCCATCAGCTAAAAGCTGACCACAGGGGTAGGGTGGCAACTGCAGCCTCCCCTCAGCTAATCAGGCACCAGCCGGGCCAGTAATTGCTACCAGCTCAGCCTGCTGGGAAGACCCAAGGCTGCCAGGTCCCTTGCTGGGAATAGAATCGGATTTTAATTGGCTGCAAAGGCATCGTAGCAGGTGGTCTGGGGGAGGCTCGGCAGTGAAGCAGGTGAGGGGAAGCTTCAAGAAGAAGTCTCCCAATGGCAGCCCATTTCCACCATCAGCACAGGCCGGTCTGGCCCATCCAACCCTGCCCAGGGATTTGAGAGTTGGACCCGGAAAGGTGAGTCTGCTGCTTCCAGCTAGTCCAGTCCCAAGGAATTTCTTCACTCTCAGCGCATCAAGTTCACCCCAAATCAAGAGATCCTCCTGGGCGTCATCTCTGCACCTGCTTCAAGCCCTCCTCTTCTGTTGACTGTGGAAATAACATAGTGTAGTGACATGAGCATGGGAGACCTCAAGTCAGAAGATGTAGGTTCAAATTTCAGCTTCATTATCTCTCTGGGTCTCGGTTTCCTCATCTGTACAATGAGGAGACTAACCTCAAATTTTTCTAAGCTCCTTTCCAATTCCTTTTCCAATGTTTCATGAATCTATACAAATTCTGAATATTTAAAATCTAATGTATAAGGCCAGCCATCAAGATCAACCCTAGAGACAGTCCCATTGACTAATCTTCCTAGTGGATACCACACTCTTGCATCAAACCAATTTAATAATTCATAGATGCCGTGGGATGCAAGATGATGGGCTCATCTGTGGTTAGACCAAAGGTTTCATAGAATCCTATAAGACGAATGAAAATCTGATCATACCTGCTTTATAGAGTAGCCACTAACCCAGTGCTTGTGCCCCCAAACAATACTTAGAAACATGTAAGGTGTTTAATAAATGTTTGTTGATCAACTGGTGATTGGCTAATTCCAACAAGGAAACTAAGGGATTCCCAACTCCCCTGGAGAAGAGAGCTCTCAAAAAGGGAGAACACATTCTTATCTACCCAACCTACACTACTACTACCTTCCTCTGACCTCACCCTAGGCTGGAGAAGGGGACATCCTCCCTGATGGAAACTTTCAACCAGCTTCTGCAAAGCCAGATGGCTCTAGAACTGACAGCCAAGAACACCTGATTTCAAATCTGACCTTGGGTAACAAGTTCGCATCCATAAAATAAAGATAATAATAGCACCCATCTTCCAGGTTATTGTGAGGATCAAATGAGATAATGTTTGTAAAGTGCTTAGCACAATACCTGGCACATAATAAGGGCTTAATAAATGCTTGTTCCCTTCCCCCAAAAGAATGATAAAAGTTCCAAACCTCTGTGGTTTTCTTTCACTATTATCCTATATCTGAAAAATATTCTCATTCCCTTCTTTCACTATTGAATTTCCATCCATCCTCTAAAAAATCTCCTCTAGAGATAATCCGAGTGTCCAATGTTGATCCCCCTGTTGGTATCTCTTATCTGATACCTCATCTAGCACATTGATGTATACCTTTCTAATGCCTTTATTAAGCAATGTAATCTATTATACATAAAATACACACATAGGAGAGGGTAAAATGAGCATGAAAGTTAGCATTTGTCCACTGAGAGGCAGGTGCTATTAATATCTGCATTGTATAGGTAAGAAAATGGAAGCAAGTCACATAACTCATGAAGGCCTGGGGAAGAGAGAGGAGATTTGAACCCAGCTCCACATCACTCTATAGAACTATAGATAGCTCAGTGCTACCAATGTTGTAATACTGCCTCTGATGCATATATCCACCATACATACAATCAATCCATATTTCAGTCAAGAAGTAAGCAGGAAGGGTAAGTGGAAAGAAACACCAATTCTTTATCCCATTTAGAATGCTGAAACAGAATATGAATTCTATATATCCAAAGCTCTAAGGCAATGGAATCCAGAAGATCTGTCTTATTTCTTATGTCTGACCTTTAAGAGGTGTATAACCTTGGACAATTCATTTAATCTCTTTAAACCTCAGTTTTGTTATCTGTAAAATGAGATGATTGGATTCCATGGTCTTTTTGATTTCTTCTAGATTTAAAGCCATAATTTTCCAGTCCTTTAAGACCCTCAAAAAATCCATGTAATTGGGGGAAGAATAAAATATTATTTTTTAAAAAAGAAAATTCATAGAATATATCTACTAAGTCATAGATAGATTTGTAATGTAAGTTGGTGGAAAGAATTACCTACTCAAGAGGAAATCATGCACTATATGTTATAGCCATTTAAGTTCTCTTAAGAAAGAAATCTCCATTTTGAACCTCCCCTTCATTCCTTGATCTCTAGCCTAGCATGTATTTACACACAGAAAGTTGTTAATAAATGACTTGTTTTTGTCTAGAGGAATACAAAGGTGATACTCAGCCTCTCCCTTTCACTTGAAGCCTGAAAGCCCAGACCTCCAGAAGAGCCAGATGGCATTTCTTCACCTCCAGCTCATCCCTCAAAAGCACAGGGAAGGCTTCTCCTTATTGGGAACAGCAATCCTTCCCACTGGAGCCAAAGCCTCTGATCTAGCCCTTGGTGCCAGTGATGACTGCATCTAATCTCTCCCAACTGGACTTTTATCGCTTGGGTAATTAGGAGGACAGTAATTTAAAGAGATAGTTGGCTACATCAATTGGCTAATCACCTCACAAAGCTGATTCTCTCCCCTTGAGTTTCTCACATGGAAAAAAAGAAGGCAGATATATGTGGGAGAAAGAAGGAAGGAAGGAAGAAAGGAAGGAAAGAAGGGAGGGAGGGAGGAAGGAAGGAAGGAAGGAAAAAAGGAAGGGAGGGAGGAAGGAAGAAAGGGAGGGAGGGAGGGAGGAAGGGAGGGAAAGATAGAGGAAAGGAGGAAGGGAGAGAAGGAGGGAAGAAAGAAGGAAGGAAGGAAGGAAGGAAGGAAGGAAGGAAGGAAGGAAGGAAGGAAGGAAGGAAGGAAGGAAGGAAGGAAGGAAGGAAGGAAGGAAGGAAGGAAAGAAGGAAGGAAAGGAGGAAGTAAGACTTATGTTTACAGCCTGACTCCAAGGTTAACTCATTATTCTTTATTATCTGTGCTTTAGACAATTGTCAACTGTGTGACCCTGGGAAAGTCGTTTAATCTCTCTTAGGTCAAGTTTCCTCATCTGTAAAAATAATAGTAGCAGGCATAGATATGGCACTTTGAAGTTTGCAAAATATTTATATGTGTTAGCTATTTTGATATTTAACAACTCTGGGAGAATGGATAATAATGGCAACTGCCTCCTAAAGTTGTTATGAAGTTCAAATTAGCTCACATATAAAGTGCTTTGAAAACTAAAGTACAAAGAGTACTTTAATAGGCTATTTATAGAAAATGTTAGCTATTATCATGATACAGTGACACTCACTGTACTCACAGTAGGCTCTTAATGCATAGGATTGCTCCTGAGCTAGGATGGGACCTCAGATATCTTCTAGGGTAGTGATTTTCAAAGTGTGCTCTGTAGACCTCTGGGAGTCCCTAATACCCTTTCAGAAGGAACACAAGTTCAAAACTATTTCTATAATACTGAGAAGTTATTTATATCAAAGCTTCTTGGGGTCACATGACTGAATGTGAGAGTTGCAAATTTTTGATTGTTTTAATTATTAAAGCTTTTTATTTTCAACATATGCATAAATAATTTTCAACATTCACCCTTGCAATACTTTGTGTCCCAAATTTTTCCCTCCCTTCCCCCCATTCCCTCCCCTAGAGGGCAAATAATCTATGTTAAACATATGCAAAAATTATGACTTATTATCAGTAAATGTTTGATTGGTATATCTATTTTATATATCTATATACCTAAAGTCCTGTAAAAATTTCTTAGGCAAAAAGGGGTCGAGAGTAGAAAAAATTTAAGAAGCCTTGATTTATATAACCATATAAGCAAAAGTCCTCTGGAGTCCTCAGTAATTTAAAAGTGTATAAATGGGTCCTGAGGCCAAAAAAGATTGAGAACTGCTGATTGAATCCAATGTCCTTACTTTTCAAATGAAGCTCTAAAGTGATTTGCCTATGATCACATAAATAATATCAGAGTTAGTATTTGAACCCAATTCATCTGACCCCAAAGCTAGTACTTCATCTCCATACCACACTGCTTTGTCCTTATGTTCATTTATTTAAAGTGACTTGACTTTTATGGCTTGGAACAAAATTCAAATCAATTCAGCAATTATCTATTAAGTATGTAGAAATATGTGTGTCTATATATAAGTGTACATATTTATCTGTGTCTTTATAGACAAGTGAATTGGCCTTGTATCTAAAAAACTTGAGTTGAGCAAACCTTAAAGTACTATATAAATGCTGAAGTTTATTATTATTATTATTTATCCAACTGGGCAATCCCCAACCCCTCCAAATCTACTTAATCTTTGGGATTCCCTGAGGAAGAAGGAGAAAAAAAAAACCTAGGGAACCCCAGAGAAAATATTACCCATGATAAAATGAGTGTCAGAAATGTCCACTCTTTTTTTCCAATCATAAACAACTAAATTAGAGTCATGCTTTATAAATCTGCCTCCTCTGAGTTTAGTTAACTATGAGATATTATTCCCAGAACATGATCACTTATCTGGGAGAGAAAATCAAGTTTTTGGACTACAACGCCAAAAACTGGACCCTGGAATAGAAGAAACTACAGCAATTTGATTCAGCGACAACAAACATTTCAAAGCTCCTACTATGTGCAAAACACTGAAGGTACAGAGATGCAAAGGATATAGTGCCTGCTTTCCCTCTCTTGTAGCAAACTTGAACGCTTTTTAAGGTCCAACTGTAACAATTCTACACTCCCCATGATCCTTAAGAAAATTAAGCTTTTAAAAGTTGTACTGAATTCTGTGGCAGAACATTCTGAGCTTGTATCAGACACAGTGTAACTGGACTCTAACACAGTGATGTCATTTTGGTCCTTTTCAACCAAGGACCCCAATCAACTGAAGTCATAACTACAGAAGATTCAGACATGAATGTTCTTGCTACCAAAGTCCTTGGTATTGCCAAATGGTTCATTGCCAGAAGTGGATATCATTTTATCAATACAGATAATATTAAAAGAGATGTATTACTATCTGCTTTGTCACTACAGCTTAAGGACCAAGGGATCTTTCTGCCTGACTTGTAGAAAACTCATATGTGAAAGGGGAAGAAAATAAGCATTTATATAACCTTTTATGTGCCAGGCACTGTGCTAAACTCTTTACAAATATTAGTTTGTTTACACATACTGTGTTCACTTTTTTCTTTTTTTTCTGTTTTTTTCCCTTGTGATTTTTCCCTTTTATTCTGATTTTTCTCTCCCAAAATGATTCATAAAGAAATGTGTATTTTAAAAATTAATGGATGTGTATAACCAGAAAAAACAAAACAATAAACAAAAAAATATCTTATTTGATCTTTACAATAACTTGCAAGGTAGGCACTGGTATTATCCCCATTTTAAGTAAACTGGAATGTCACACAGCTAGAATGTTTGATGCCAAATTTGAATGAGGGTTCTCTTTAATCCAAACCCACCTTCTGTCTCAACATAGGAGTTTTCTTTTAGAAGTATGAGCTTCTTGAAAATAGCCACTTTTTTTTTTCTATTTGCATGCTTAACACTTAGCATGATGCTTGATCTACAGATGGTACTTAATAAATGCTTTAGCATTCATCTATTCATCCATGTGGTCTGTAATTCACATACTTAGTACAATCAGATCCTGCATAATATTGCTCCAGTAAATGTCACTCCACAACAATATCTTTAATAAGTTACAACCAAACTCTACCTTAAGTCATACAAAATGAGGCCCTAAAAGTGTTCTGTGAGATGAAATCCCTGAGAAACCATTCCATTTTCTTATTAGCAGGAAATAAAAAATGCATTCAATTAGAAAATGATTGCTGGACAGGGAATGGGCAGTGCCAATAAATCAGCTAGGTGCAGAATGCTGGACTTGGAGTCAGGAAGATTAGATTCATCTTCCTGGGTTCAAATCTGGCTTCAGATACTTAGTAGCCACGAGACCCTGGAAAAGTCACTTAACCCTATTTACCTCAATTTTCTCATCTATAAAAATGAGCTGGAGAAGGAAATGGCAAACCACTCCAATGTTTTTGCCAAGAAAACTCCAAATGGGATCCCAAAGAGTTAGATAAAATGACTGAACAACAACAAAAATGAATTATAATGAGTTGGGTACAATCTCCCACCTTCCCCTGACACCTCATCTCGAGATCTCTCTCTTCCTTTAAGTTTCACCCAAGTGTAGAAAAGACTCCCAGGAGTGAGAGGAGGAATTGAGGCAGAAAAAGGCAGCATCCATCTATCGAGTTTGCACTACGCCAGGTTTGCCACTGACCCTGTTCAGCTCTGTAGTGGTCCCCAGAGTCCTAAATAAGACCCCTGAATAGTGCCTCAGCTCCCCATTTTTCTCCTAGGATGACCTGAAACTAGATCTCATTTAGAAACAAACCTTCCTCAATGTTGGGACATAGACTGCTTACTCCATTTTTTAATATTTAATGTCATAAGGACTCCAAACCAGCCCACTGTTCATATATGATGTGGTTTCTCCTTTATAGCTTCCTCTTTGTGCCACTAGAATCCATGAAGTCTTTCAAGCCAGTGCAGTCAACTAAAAATAAAGGTACCATCTGCAGTGGGCCCCGATTCAGCCATTCTCCTGGCACAAAGGGTGACTGAGAACTTGGAGTTAAGTGTCAGCAGCAGAGAAATTGAGAGTCAACAACAGAGATGAAAAGGAAAACAGCTCAGTTCCCTTCTTTCCCCCATTCTCTTCTCCAGTTCCTGAAGGGTAGGGAAAGGAATAGAGTGGGAACCTGGGCTTAGTGTCTAGAGAGCTGATTTTAAATTTCCACTCTCCCAGACTCAATTTCAAAATTTTCCCCATTCATCTCAGTTTTCCCTTCAGTTGAAATGGACAGTAATTACACCCAGTTAGAATTCCTAAGTGTACCTTAATAGAAGCACAGTGTATCAGGGTCGTTGTTGTTGATCATGAAGTCAGGGAAGTGATCCATGATGTGCAAGTGAATTGGATTTAAGTGAGGGAGGGCTGTGCAAGGTCACCTGCCTCACCTTCCCTTCACCCGGGTCCGGTGACAAGACACAGATCAGGGTCATAAAATGCATAGAGTCCCAATTATTTCCAATCTCTGCCAATCTCCTAATAGTCCCACAATCCTCTTCTCATGTCATAATCAAAACCATTACCACAAAAGTCCTGTCTTAATACTGCTTTGCTTGGGATCCTAGGTGACTGATGGCACCCATTTCCATTTAGGGAATCAGAGCTCTACTTGAACCATGGCCCTGTGGCTTTAAAAGGTAAGTTACCAGCAATCATATGGGAAATAGCAGCAGATTTCAAATAGGGATCCCCACTATTTCTTTGCTGAGGAGATAGCTTCAATTTCCTTTTAGTCTTGGATGGACACAGGGTGTAGGGTCTGAAGATGGAACTGACATTGATAATCACTAACTTAGAGAGATTGATTGGTTGACAGTGGTATCAGTCAGAGTCAGGGCTGGAGGTCATCCAGGAAAAACTCTGAGATCTGTTAGAAGATGGAAATCAATCTGCTGAGGAGCCCTGGTATAATAATCATAACAAGTTCATAAACTTATTTGCATATATTGTCTCACTTGAACCTCACAGACTAAGGCAGGGGTTCTATCATTATCCTCATTTTCCTGATGAGAAAACGGATGCATGTGGAGATGAGATGACTTGTTCTAGAAGTGCCTGATGCAGGATTTGAGTTCAAGCTGCCTAACTCCAAGCCCACAGTTCTTCTGATATCCCCACAATGTCCTTCTGGGTCCATATGTTCATATGTATGAGTCTGTGCACAGATGTGAACATAATGGAGGTGTGGGGTGAAAATCTTAGACTGATACTACGTACTAATGGACACTTAATGGTATCTAATAATGGCTCATAATGGGAATCCAAATAATTTCCACAAACCTCTCCTCAACCTGCCTTTCTCCTTTGGTCTACTTTGGGACCTTGCTCTTGGAGCTCTGCTTCCCCTCTCCAAAGAATGGTTGAAAAACAGGCTCCAGAGCATACAGGATAGAATGTTAGACTCAGAGTCAGGAGAGTCCTAAGTTTGAATCCTGACTCTTACACTAACTAGTTATGTGGTCACAAGCAAGTTCCTTCCTGTCTGAGACTCAGTTTCTTCAGCTGACAAACTGTAAATTGCTTAAGAGTAGATGATGGGTTTTTTTTTTTTTCTTTCTACTTGTATTCTCAATACTTTGGAAAGTACCAGCACATGGGTGATTAACAAATATCTATTGATTGGCTGACTGAGTTGTAAAATCAGGGTAATATTCATTCTAATTCTTCAAGGATTGTTGCAGATTTAAAAAAAGGAAAATCTGTATAAAAAGCTATATAAATGTCAAATAGTAATAATATAATAGTTTGATAAAAATCACCATTCTTCAGTATCCTGTTCCTTGAAATAAATGCTTGCTGATTGGCTCACTGATTGATTGATTATTTGGACTAATCCTATTCTGTACTATATCTGATACCAACTAAGAGAAGATAAGAAGGAAAGGGGTGTGGTTGATGGAAAAAGGAGATGAAGAGAGAGTGAAAAATAGATTAATCGACAGGATCATCCTAGGATGCTTTGTATGACTTTTAGTTCTCAGATAAAGAAGTAGTAGAATGAAGTCTTGTTTTATTTCTCCTAACTCAAACCATAGACACACATGGAGACATGAAAACCATTGTAAATGTTTGTAGTAATGTAGAAATTTAGATTTTGGCTCCCTGTTATCATGTCTCAACATGGCAGGCAATATGGAGTTGCAGTTTGTCCCTGGGATCAACCAATCACATGAAGTCAAGGTCAGGCAGATTAGAGCCTTCTGTTTTCTCTTTCTCACAGTTTTAACTTCTGGCTGAGCCCTTCAAAGGAAAGATGTTCCCCAAATTCTAAAGAATAAACAAACCAGTATCTCTCAGTGTGGTTTGGCATCCTATATGCATTCATTAATGCACATACATGATTCCCTTTCTCCCCAGTTTGTTCCTATATATCTTTCTCTGGAATTTCTGCCTGCATCACACACACATATGAATGCATCTTTCTTTGTTCTAAACCCATCTCTTTAAAGGAAAGACTAAGAATGAAGAGAAAGAAAAATATGGGAGGGGTAGAGAGAAGAGACAAGGAGAGATGGAACAAAGTGAGGAGAGATAAAAGAGAGGGACAGAAGTGAAAAAGAAGCAAAGGCAGAAGAGATGAGAGAAAAGAAATGGAGGGGAGGGGGAAAGAGGAAAGGAGAAGAGAAGAGGAAAGGAAAGGAGGAAGACAAAAAGACAGGAATAAAAGTACTTTCCAGGGATTCTTTAAATAACTTATATTCTTTTTCACAATCTAAATAGCTTTTTCCTTTCCTCTGTAATTTATATACATATATATATAAACATATAATGTATGTATATATATTTATATATGCATGTATACACACACACACATATATATATATTTATATTTATATTTCACAATCCTCTCTTACCTTTGTAATACAAGCAGTTACAAACATTTTTCACTAACCCTCACCTCTACTGGACATTTTGATGCTTTCTCTCTCCCTTCCTTTGCTGGGGGTGGGGATGGGACTGATGTCTAAGTGTCCAGATGAATCCAACCTATCTTGGTAGTGCCCTTGGAGGCGGTGAGACAACACAGACTCACCCATATGGAAGCTCAAATTTCCATCTGAGAAAACCTGAATGGATTGTGCCATCTGGTCTCTGAATGAACGGTCCCATCGCAGGGTGATGGCAAGTGGTTGGTTCCCTGGTTCCCACTGGCAGCCCCTGACACTCATGGTGATTCACACTGGGCTTTATGCTGCCAGGCTGAGGGATGTTTATGAATCTGTTGTTTTATATAGTCAGGGAGAGTGTCTCTTCAGTGGAACCCATCCAGACATTTTCCTTTTATGCAACAAATTACAGAATGGGAGGAGAAAGTAAAAGGGATAGAGGCAAGGAGTAAGATGGAGAGAGAGTTTCTGTTTCTAAACTCTTACCAGGTTCTAATTCTATGGAAGGTAAGGGAAGGAGAGACAAAGAAGTAGACAGAAGCAGATTCAAAGACATACAGAGAAAAAAAAAGTGAATAAAAGAGAAACAAAGAGAGAGACAGAGAGAGACAGAAACAGAGACAGAGACAGACACACACACACACACACACAGAAAGAGTGAGAGAGAGAAAAAGAGAGAGAGAGAGAAAGAGAGAGAGCGAGAGAGAGAGAATTTCCTGAACTTTTAAGAACTTTTTAACCTTAGCAAAATGATTTTTCCTCAAAGTAAAATCAAAACAAACACTGGAAAGGGAGAGGGAAAGTAGAGAATGAAGAGGTCCTTACATTCTAGTAAAACCACTCTTGAGCCAGGCTATTAACCTTTCTGTTTTATTAGCACAATTTCATCTTCTTCTACCAATTCACCACATCATAAAATGGAGAGAATGGTCACTGCATCATAGGCAACTAGATCTAGGAGATTCTATGATTCTGGTTTTGCATTTTCCTTCTCTCAAGCCTAATGAGGTAAGAAACAGAAGAACGAGGGAGGAGTAGTCAAGGAAACTCACTGGAGATTCCATACACTAAATCAGCCTTCGCAGCACTGAGAATTGGTTCAATTGTGACATGATTTTAAATTAGCCACTCTGATTATATTATAACAAAGCAAGAACTAATCTGGAGTGAAAGGCTGGCCCAAGAGTCTTCTCAGGATCCCTTTACCCCAGTCTGTAAGATACCTTGCTCTAGGAAAGCTAGAATAGCAAACATAGCAGAATCAGTCAGCTGAGGGTCACCAGAATCCAGGAACCCAGGAACTGAAATAGAATTGAGAGTGAGTTTGACAAGGGGAGCCCTGAAACACACACACACACACAAACACACACTCTCTCTCCCTCCTTTTCTCTCTCTCTCTCTCTCTCTGTCTCTCTCTCTCTCTCTGACTATGGGGAGAAAGCTTGGGAACTCCCTCAGAGAAACTCTTCCCTGAGAAACCCTCCCCAGCTAATCAAGATAAAATCATTCTGTTATCTAGGTGGGGCTAGTTGAGTCCAGAGCTGGAAATTCCAACCCTAACAAATTGGAAATTAGCCCAGAGACACTCATTCAATTCCAAAAATTTCTATTCTGATACCAGCTCAAACTGCACCCAGCCCCCATCAAGAGCAACCCCCAGCTTCTATCTATAAAATGAGCCAACTTAGAGCTCAGTCCTTGCAGAGGACCTAACATGCTATGCCATGGAACCTCTCCTTGACATAAGTTGCCACCCTCTGCCTGCTGAAATGATACTCTTTCAGCATTATCCCCTCTTTTATCTCTTTCTCACCTATTTCCCTAACAAGACTTTATGCTTCTCTGTTGAGATTTCTCTGCTAGAAACTTTACTTCTCCTTTGGGACCTTGCCACAAAGGAATCCAGTTTTTATATTCATTCATAGCAAAGGCTGACTTCCCAATGCCAATAATAAACTTCTTTTGTCAGTCTAGCTTTTTGGGTTCATAAATTCCTTTACAAAGGACCTCTGTACCACCAGAAAGGGGATTTCCACAACTTCCTACCTTGAGCCAAATCCTAAGGGAATCTAAGGGAGCCAAACCTCTTTATTTGAATCTATAGACCCTGAACCTGCCACTAACCTCATTATTTGGCTCTCTGACCACCAGGAATCGAGGGGAGCCGAACCTCATCAGGTTGTATGTAGGGCAGAATTATATGTTCAGATTGATCAGGGTGACCCACCCTGGTCATCCTAATCAACACTGAGGACTGGCTGGCTCTGAGACCCTAAGCAAGTCATAATCTTTCTGTCTTAATTTCTTCATTTTAAAATAGGGATTAAAAACTGCACTCACCTAACAAAATTGGGGAGATCAACTGAGAACCTATATTAAGCTCTTTGCAAACCTTAAAATGTTATATAAATCATATTATTATTGTTTTTATATTTAAAAGACTTTGTACCACAAAGTACAGTATGTCCTTTGGTTTTCCCTCACAATTGTAGAAGATAGTAACCCAATTTTACAAATGAACTGAGGTTCAGTGAGATTTATACAAAATCACTCAGCTGGAAAGTATAGAACTCAGGACACCAGATCTCTTTTACTATAGCAAAAAATATCCAATAATAATAATGTTGCTATCACTAGATTATAGGAACACCCCCTCCAATGCTTGACATTTAAATTCCCTTCAAAAAGTGGTTCAAGGCTACCTTTCTGATTTTATTGTACATCATTTCACTTCACACCCTCTATATTCTCACCAAACTCACTTAGCTACCCAACTCAGCACTCAATCTCCTGCCTCTCTAACTTTGCATAGTCTGTTCACATTGGAATTCACTTGATTTTATAATCCCTGCCTTTATTTCTGAGTTCAATTGCTACTTTTGACTGGTAAACCTTTTCCTATGCTACTAGTGCTTTCTCCTTCCTCCTTAAATATATACTTATCTGTTTACATATTGTAAACAAAGGTTCTCTGAGGGCAGATACAAAGCAAAAAAGAAGACTCCTGTGGCCTAGAAAAAGAAACAAATGTTAAGAGGTGATCAAAAGAGGAGCCATTGAGAATCAGGCAGGCACTTGATGTAAATCCAGTGCAAGAGAGAAATATAATAAAGAATTTAATAAATATTACTATCAAGCATATCCTTATAGCAAATATATCTAAATTATCCATATTTGGTTGAGATTTTTTTTAAGTCTATATGCCAGAAATCCAAAAATAGACTAGCCAATAAAATCAACATTTAATGAATCCCTAGTTGCAAATCATATTTAACTGTAAATCAGAAACAGCCCACTACCTGAAATGTTAACTAACTTGATTACAATGAGTTTTGACCCCTTTACCAGCACAGATTCATTTATCTTCTCTGACATATTTCTGGGATATTTCCATTGAGTGGGATGACAATATTAATAAGCTCCATTGATTTACTAAGTTCATTATTAATCATTATTAATTGCTCAAATACACCCCACATTGAAAATTAATTTTAAATATCTCCGATGATCACAATGACAGATTGTGTAATGGTATCTTCTTGAGCAACTGTTTCAGTACCATGGCCAGGGCACTTCCTGAAGCATGGGTCACCTGTCTAGCTAATTCAAAGGACTAAGAAGAGAGGAATGGCTGTGGCACTGGCTCCATCTGTAAGTAGATAGATTCTGCTGTAAAAGGCTATATAAAGGGAATAAGTTCAATTAGATAATCAACAAGTTCTTTGCAGCTACAAATCTAGATACTTTCAAAGAACTTAGGCTCAGATATATGTGGAATTAACTGAGTGAAGACACTGTCATGGGAATAGAGCCTTAAACTATACCTTAATTGTGACTTGAGACTTTATAATAACAAGTAGAGCTATAGCTAAAAATGTTGCAGGTGTTTATCCTGCTTCCCACCACTTCTTAATTAGCATTTAAGTATTTCTTTTAAAAGCAATTTATTCTTTTGTTTCTGGGTTAGATTTCTGTGATTAGAATGTAAGCACAGACTCCCCCAAACAATGGGAGAACGGGCCAGGCATTGGGGGGCTTCTGTGTTCAGCCTATTTAATCTGATATTTGGCAGTTTTTACTTTGCACTCCTTTTACTGACAAACACCTTGTCAGATGGGAGATGCCCTTTCTCTGGAAATTGTAATGACCCCCTTTTTGCTTTTTCTTACTCTAAGAATCTGATTATTGTCGTGGTAGCTATTGTCCCACATAGACTGTTGTCTAGGATCACCAGCTAATAAGAGTGAGAGGCAAAATTAAAAGTCATTCCTTTCTCCACAGCACCATACTGTGTTCTGCAGTCACTTCCATCTCTAAATCTATGATCTTATGATCCTATCATATTATTCTGGAGGAGAAATATTGGAAGATTCACAATACTGACTCAAACTTTTGAAATATGATGAGAGAACTGCCTGTATATAAACATTAAGAATCAGAATAACTCTCTAATTCTGCAAATAAAAATGGAAAAGCTTCTCTATATTTTGCTGCACAATGCAATGGCTGTGAGATCTATTGTCCCTAGGACAGTAGGAAATGTGGAGAGGAATTGAATAGACAGAGAACAGTTTTTCCAGGCCCATTTGCAAAGTTAGTACATGTTATCCCACACTTGAAAAAGGATTTGCTTTTTCTATTTTAGGGGTTTATGCAAATCCTCAGAGACTGGGGCAAAGACTCACTATTTGACAAAAAGTGCTAGAAAGCAATCTGGCAGAAATTAGATATAGACCAACATCTCAGACATATACTGTAATGCCAGAGAAACTGAGGCAAGATAGCGATTAGAGAGTTTTTAACATTTTATTTGGATTTCTGAGAGGGAGAGATTTTCTGGGGCCAAAGATCTATTTTGGTCCCAGGACTGAGGTCTTAAAGCATTCAGCATCAACATTGAATGTGAGATAGAATTTTTATATGTGGCTCCAAGATTGGGGAGAGAAAGGGATGAATTCTAAACACTGGTAAATGTAGGAATCAATCTGGTTCTGACACAGTGGGGAGTGAGGACCATAAATTCTGATAAACTGGAAGTAAAAGGGGTAGTCACTAGAGGCAGAAAGTCTGGAACTTAGAGTTAGAGGACGTCAATTAGATATCTGAGATAGGACATCTGGAGTTTTATCTTTTGGAATGCCAGAGTGGTCAGATCTCCACAGCCCTAATTATCTCAGTTCTAATGAACAGGAAAGGGTGGTTGCAATCAGGGGGATTGAGGCAGAAGAATTTAGGGAAACTGAGGCAGGACAATAAAAGAAAACTGTGGCATAACAATACTAAGATAAACTCCAAATGGGATGACTTAAACATAAAGGATAACATGATAAATAAATTAGAAGTTCAAGGAAGAAATTACTTTTGTGGATCTATGGATAGGGGAAGAGTTTATGACCAGACAAGTATGGAATCAAAGATAAAATGGAAAAACAAAATCAATACAATTAAAATACAAATTAAAATTGGAAAAACAAAGTCTTAGCATTAAAGTTTTCTGATAAAAGTCTCTCACCCAAGGCATATGAGGGACCAATTCAAATTTATAAAAGTAAGATCTATTCCAGAACATTCCCTATTCCCTATCAGATAAATTCCCTATTTATTCCCTAACAGATAAGTGGGCAAAGGATATGAACAGATAGTTTTTAAAGAAAAAGGTCCAAAATGTAGCCATATTTTAAAAAATGCTTCAAATTGCTAGTAACTGGATAATTTAAAATTCCAACAATCTGTGAAATTCTACCTCACACCCATAAAAGGAAAACGACAATTGTTGGAAGGGCTGTGGGAAAGAAGGCACACTAATTGTCGGTGATGTAAATTGTCCAGCCATTCTTGGAAATTTGGAATTATGCCTTCCAGAGGCTTATGATCAGTAAGCACTATGTATAAGGCTTCATTATATGTAAAGAAGAGAGGAAGGAGAACAAGTAAAGTCCTAACATAAAAATTAATTCTCTAAATGTGACAAAGAAAGAACAGAATTATTTCCTAGGAAATATTGAGGTGTGGAAGAGGAAGTTCAATTAAATATTTACTCCCTATCGTTCAGTATTTTTTTTCCATATTCGGTGGAATAGAGCTCACGAAGAGATTGAATTGTACTAAGTATGATTGGATGTCTTGGGCTGAAGCTGGAAGCTGGGAGGAGCACTGGAACTGTGTTCGAATTTTGCCTCTTTCACTTACTACTTGTAAGTTAACTTCCCCACTCTGGAGCACAACTAGGTGGTCTTTGAGGTACCTTCCATAAAAGGCTCTTGTTTTTATCTCCTTCAATTTCTTGCTTCAGAGCAGGATTGTACTGTAGCTTTTTAAGACCATTTGAGCTCTGGCTAGATGAGCCCATTCTCCGGTGAAAGGGAATATTTTCCTTGGATTCATTTCTAGCCTCAATTTCAAGCACAGCCAGGCAGGCTGGGCAAACATGTCCTATGCTGACTGTTTCCCCCCTTCTATAGGAAAGAAAGACCTAGCCAGTACTGATTGGTTGACTGCCTGAAGACAAGTGAGCTGCAGATTGCCAGGGGCTTCTGGAGTGACATTTAAGGGCAGCCTCCTCTGCATCGTAGATGGCAAGAGAAAGGGCACTTGCCTTGCCATATTTCTGCTGTTTCCAGAGAAAAGCCTTTCTACTTGGGAACCGTGTTAGGAAGGAAAGAGGGAAATCACATAACTAGAGGAGGCAAACTGGGAAAGAGGAGTAAGTAATTGCCGAGGGAGATGAGCAAGCTCCCGTTCCCCCTCCTCTCACCCCTCCCCACCTTCATAAAAAATTATGAGGGGCAACTAGTTGGTGCAGTAGATAGAGCACCAGCCCTGAAGTCAGGAAGACCTGAATTCAAATTTGACCTCAGGCACTTAACACTTCTTAGCTGTCTGATCCTGGGCAAGTCACTTAACTGCAATTGCCTCAACAACAAAAATTTCTTATGTGAGACATGTCTGCAAGTAGAGACTCAGTATGATGTGGTGTGACTTTGATGGAGCCCTGCCTTCCAAGAGTTAACCAATAAGCATTTATTAAGTGCTTATTGTGTGCCCTGAGGATAAAAAGGAAAGTTAAAAAAAATACTAATGAACCAAGTACCTGCTCTCAAGATTCTATTGGGAGAGACTAGATGGAGTTAACTAGGTAGACACAAAATATAGCCAAAAACAAAGTGGATGCACATGGGACAGAAAAAGCAAAATGTAATCAACTAATCAATCAGTCAACAAACACATATTAAGCACCTACCATGTGTCAGGCTGAAAAGCTGGATTCTATGCATCCCTTCCCAACCTAAGGAGTTTATAATTTTAGGACTTTCTCTTCAGATCAAGAAAAAAGAGGAGGAACCAAAAAACCTGTGTTCTTAATCAATTTACTTTGCTTCGGTTTTCTTATCTATAAATTTCATTAATCATCCCGTCTTTCTTCCTCTCAGAAGATGTGCAGTGAGATAAAGGATACATATGCTTTGGGCCATCGCAAAAAAAAAAAAAAAAAAAAAAAAAAGGTTAAATTACATTGACTGTTATTGTGAGGAAGGAATGATATATTTCATGCACTGTACCTCCTTCCTAGAGTGAATTCAGTCAGGAAGGGTAAGGAAACACATACACCCATGGGAGCAGCAACCCTGGTGAAGGATTTCCTGAGGTAGAGAGAAGGATTGTTATATGGAGAGATTGAAAGAAGATTCAGGAATTCTTCCTGGGTTTCAATTATCTAAATCTCTCTATTCCTTATTAGCAAGTAAGAGTTGATATTGCTTTGCCATCTCCATCCTTGCTGTTTCTTATGGTAATGGAAATATTTAAAAATTTTCTGTAGTCTTTTTAGTAGGTATCTTTGAGTGCATATTCCTATCTCTGTCAGGAAAGAGTGCCTGGGGCTTTGGACTTTGAAACACCAAATCCACACAGCCTTTTTTGGCTTAGTTCCTATGGATACTAAATCCTCACACTCCTATGAGGACTTGGTCTGGATACTGATGTACAGTGTCAGCATCCTTTCCCTTATATGGGGGAGACTCTTTAGACTTTTTCGAAGGAATATAATGATGGAAAGAGAAAATGCTAAAATTCTATGGCAGAAATATCAAGAACTAAAAGTAGAAGGCTATAGGCTAGAGAAAATGGCTATCCAGCTGTGGAATTCAATGATTCCAGGTCTGACTAAATGCTATTAAAACATCTGGATGAAAAAATCATTGGGATGTTTGGCCCTGAGTAGAAACAATCTGTGATAAAGGTGAAAAAATATATATATATATATACATATATATATATATATAAAGAAAAAAGAAGAGAAGAGACAAAAGAAGGAAGGAAGGAAAGAAGAGAAGGAAATGAAATAAGGAAGGAAAAGTAAAGAGATTATAAGGAAGAAAGAAAAAACAAAGGATATAATATATAAGGAAGGAAGGATATAAGAAAGAAAGAAAATGAAATAAGGAAGGAAAAGGGAAGAAAGAAGGAAGGAAAGAAGGATTTAAGGGAAAAATAGAAAAGGGCAAAAGAAGGCAAAAATATAAGGGAATGAAAAAAGAAAAGGAAAACAAGCAGGCAGAAAGGAAGAAGGGAAGGAGGGAGGTAAGGAGGAAAGAAGGAAAGAGAAAAGAAAGAAATAAGGAAAGAAAAAAGGAAGGAATGAAGGAAAAGAGAAAAGAAGGAAGGATATAAGGAAGAAAATAAAGAAGGGGAAAGGAGGCAAAATGTAAGGAAGGGAATAATAAAAAAAGAAAGAAGAAAGGCAAGAAAACAGAAAGGGAAGGAAAGAAGAAAGGGAGGAAGGGAGGGAGGAAGGGAGGGAGGGAGGAAGGAAGCAAGCAAGGAAGGAAAGAAGGAAGGAAGGAAGGACAAAAGTAAAGGAAGCTCAGAGCTAAAAAGACTGGATCCCTAGCAGAACTCTGCTACTAGCTGGTTATAGATGATTTGAGCTTCTCTGGGCTTCTTCCTTCTCTTGGAAAGGAAAGAGTTGGCCTAAGTGACCTTTAGCATTCCTTCCTAGTCAAAAGGGACTTTAATTCACACACCCATCTATACAGCTATACATACATAATTTGGGTTAATTTTAGAAGGAAGCTTCAACAAAGACAGCATATGATTCATCAAAGGCCCCTACTTCTATGAGATGATATCAAGTCGTTTGTAGAAATTAATCTGATCCCCAGGCTTTTGATCTCATAGCACTGAAGGCTAGACTGGACATCTGAGTTACTTGCTTCTCTGCTCAGATCATCCCCAAAGAAATTAGATTCTTAGAGAGTTACAAGTCATACTTCATTTCTATTAAGCATAAAACTAGAACAAATGACCTAAGTAAGAGTGCATGAGGAGGATTTAGCTTAGGGAATTAGAAGGAACTTCTTATTTGTGAAGGTTGTTTAGCAATCCAAAGTACCTAAAGAAGACTGTCATATGTATTTTTATTAAAAATCTATTGACCCCCTGCCTGGGCAGTTAGAGATCTTCCCTGGAGGCAGGAGAATAGATGAATTGACTTCTCTAGGTCCCTTCTGTCTTCTTTCCTTGCCTCTAGTATCTGGAGTTTGATTTCTCTATCCCCATCTCTGAGATTTCCTATTTTCACATCAGGCAATGTCTTTGAAGCTCCCTGTGACTTTAAGAGCCCTGAATTCTGCCAAAGCTCAGATGGCTGCAGGCAGCTACAAGACCAGTGACAGGCAGCTTCTTCTGACCCATAAAAAACACTCTAGGTCTGGAAACCACTGAACTTTCCAGCAAAAATCAGCAAGAGATCAAGAACTCCACCTCATCATGCTTTTTCATATCCATCATTCAAACATGACTGAAATTTCCCTTCTCTTCTGGGCTGAGCTGAGAGATAGTGGAGGTTTTTTTTTTTCTGAACACCATTCAGTTACCTATATATACATTTACATCTCCTGTGTTTAATGTAAATATGTTATTCTCCTTCTCCTCCTATATGTTTATTTGTATCAGAGCTGTTGGACACTATTCATTCATCTACTAGAGACTTATTAAACGTATACTGTGTCCAGAAAAATGCAATAGACACTAATGAAAAATACTGTTTCACATTACTCTTCTGCTCAATAGTCTTCTAAGCATCCCCATTGTCTACAAAAGGAAGTCTAACCTCCATGATTAGTAGGACTTCTGCCACCTGGTTCCTCCCTACCTCTTCAATCTATCTCCTATTATTTCCCCCCTCACTTCAGTCAAACTGGTTCTGCATATTGTTTCCCCAAAATAGCAGATCCATTCCCATCTCTGTGGCTTTTTCTCATTATTCCCTCTGTATGAAATTGCACTCTTCACTCTTTTAGTGAATCTAAATCTTTCAAAGACCAGTTTATGTCATTCAGTACTCAATGATGATTTTCTTCTTTGAATTCTTATAGCCATCACTATCTATCTTACTTCCTTAGTGCCTACCATTTGCCACTTTATATTGTTATTTTAAAAAATTTATTATGTCTTCCCAGCTATGTTGTTAATTCCTTAGGAACAACATCAATTCAATTTAATTCAACAGTTATTTGTTGGGTGTTTACTATAATCTTAGAAAAAGTGGCACAAAGAAAAAAAAGTGAAACATTTCCTACCCCAAAAGTTTATACAAATCAGTAAATACAGTCTATAAACAAGTTAAATAAAGCATTGGTGGGTTTTTTGTTTGTTTGCTTGTTTTTTACCTCATCGCTGAGCATAAACACTTGTGTAGATGTGACAAATATATTTTGTTGATGATGATGAGATGTCCAACCCATAACTTTTAGGGCTGCCCAGAAGAATGATTCCTGTTACCTTCACCTGGCCTATCACCCTGCAAACCTGAGTCTTAAGAAACTTAGCTGAAAACAGATCCCATGGGTTACCTTCTCCTGGGTGAATGCAATGCACAGGAACCCTGAGCACTCTTAGTCATATTGACAATGAGACTAAAGATGGAGAAGCCAGAGATGTGACAGAGACATTCAGTACTCAGGAATCTCTGAACCCCTCTGATGATACCATACATCTCTAGACCTGGAAGAGATCCAGATGCTCATTTCAGTTACTCCCTTGCATTCATATAAGCCCTTTATCTGTACAGTCCTCAGAGCCTTAACTAGGAATTGTTATGCTCAGGGCATGTAGCATAAATGAAATTCCATTAGATACAAAATAGATCTTGGAAAGTCCTGGGAAAGAGAGGAGTGGTCCAAGGAGCTAATCTGGAGATGGGCAACAGGGAGTAAGGGAGACAAGGAAGCAAAAGATAGAATCTGCTTTTAATCAGCTAACTAGCATGAAGAAGACTCCTAATTTAATTAATTCTTCATAGATGAACTCTAAACCAGCACCCTGGAAAGTTGCCCCACCCTAATTACAACTTTGCCTGTTCTTAAAAATGTCCAAGGGAAGAGTTTCCATGACTATCCTTGGGTGCTTTGTTGGCATGTTCATTGGTTCTTAGAACCAGAAAGCTTTGTCTGATGTTCATTCCTTTCCACTGGCTGCTTTCTTCCTCCTCTTCCTCACCCCTCATCATGCCCATATCTAGCATATTCTCAGTCTTCATCTTCACCTTTTAGCTTCTTTCAAGACTCTGCGCAAGCCCCATCTTCTGCCCCCAGCCCTCACCCATTCTCCTGGCACCTTCCCTCTACTATTCCAATTTATCCTGGATCGATGCTTTTTTGTGTGCATTGCCCTCTGTGTGTTGTCTCTCCCATTATGTGAGCTCCTTATGGTCAAGGACTGTTCTTGCCTTTCTTTGTATAGACCCAGCACTTAGCATAGTGTCTGGCTTATATTGAGAGTTGAATAAATGCTTGTTGACTGACTGCTGCTCCTTTGTTCTCTGACCACTCTCTATGGTGATGGCCACAACCCTCAGTTTTACTCTTCTTTATTAGACATTATCTTAGCCTTGTCTCTGGTATTCCTATGAACTGTTGGTACCTCCAAACTCTGGCCAAGTCTGCCTCTATTGAGAAAACTCTCAGACCTTCAGACATAGCTCAACACATCATAGAACTTCTATGTATCTCAGAATGGGATATATAGAGGAGAGGAATGTGGGAGAGGAAATTTATAGGACTTCCTAGCCCTGAGTCTGTAATTTGTTGGGTTTTTAAAAAATATTTTGATAACAGTATTTTGGTACCAGAAGTTTCCTTTTTGATTGTATGAATCTGGGAAGGGATTGATAAATTTGACTAGATTACCAAAGGAGTTCATGACACAAAGATCATAATCTGACTTACTGATCTCACATTCAGTGATTTCATGAAGTTATATCTAATTTGATCTTCTCTTCTTTCTCCTCCTTCCTCCTCTTCCCCCTTCCTTGTCCTCTTCCTCTCTGCCTCTTCTTTCTCCTCCTCCCCCAGAGAATAGCCTTTATTCTTGGACTCCACAACTTTTTTGAAATTGCCCAAGCTCTTTGCTGATTCAGTTTCTCCAACATTTTCAGTTCTCATCCTGACACACTCTGCCCAGGGAGCTGTCCATGGTATACCCACAGATGTGTACCTATTGCTTTCTTACCAACATCACCACTAGCTTCTCTACAATGGATAACATTTCCTTCACACTCTGGGATGCGGCTTTCTCCCAAATCATGGGAAGGAGCTTTAGCCACTTGGTTGGAGCGTGGCTACTATGTACCCCAAGGTACCAGGAGAATTTCTTAAATCTGATATAAAAAATACTATGTGACTTTGAGCAAGACCCTTAATCTTTCTGATTCTGATATCATTGTCATTTTCCTTGCGTGGGTATATGTTTCCCTTCTAGTTCTCTTCTTTTGTGGTCAGTGTTGTTAAAGACTCATCTCCTCCAGGAAACCAATCCAATAACCCTCAGGATTCTCCAGACATAATGAGCAGACATAGTTACATAATTCTACTTTTTAATTGTGTATGCTCTTGAATTCAGCCCATTCTCAATTATTAGAAGAATAACTCTTGGGGACAATACCCATGTTTCTCCTTTATCTATAAATCTGCATTAGACCTGGGATTGACCTTTGCTCCTTAGGCACTCATTATATTGATGAACACTCTATGCCTCAATTTCCCCACCTGAGCAATGGGTTCAGGAATCTAGACCTTCTACTTCTAACACTTTATTGAGGATGGACATGTTATGTTGGACTTTCTTAAACCTCAGTTTTTTCCACAGTAAAATAAAGTCATTCAATTAGACGATCCTAAGGTTCCTTCAAGTGCTAATATTCTATAAGTTTATGATGATAAGATAGGAGATACAATCATGATTTTTATCTTTTTTAAACCAACATTTAGCATAGTGCCTGGCACATAACACTAATGTTATTTATGTCAAGAGTCCCTTTCCTTTCCTGGTAAAATCTATTGAACTCTCCAGAATAATATTTCTTAAATGCAAAAATACAATCACAATACAATAGAATCACAAATAAAAAGCATTACAAAATAAACTAATAGATTGAAATATAATTGTCAAAAAATGTTTAAACAAAAAGAAGCTTGCAGTTCCTAGGTTATGGACCCCTGTAGAAGAAATGGGACCCAGTGAAATCCAAATGTTCATCAGGGCTCCCTTGCCCTCTAGCCCCACATCTACCCTTACCATCTAAAAATAGGGAGCAGTAATAATTCCCCTTCGGAAAACACAACTTCCCTCCCAGCAGTAGGGAACTTCATTGTCACACTCAGGCTCCCCTGTTATTTGCATGTTGCTAGGAATTCAGGTTGTTCTGACTCTAATTAGCAGATGCTGAGCAGTTTTGCACTTTTCCTAGTAAATATGTCATAACACAAAAATCCATTCACTCTTTTTCTCCCCATTAACCACAATCTTCCCTATATAGCACATATTCTACTCTCTTCCTCAACCTCCTTTTAGCTGTTAAACTGAGATGGGTTTTTCCTCTAGTGGAAAAAAGCAATTTGAGCCTGACTTTATCACTGGCATGTAATAGTTTTTCAATGTATTCCAAATTCTCAGACTGCTCTCCTGAAATCATTCTCACAGTTGGAAAGGACCTCAAAGGTCATCTAGTACAACCTTTAGAAGTTAGAAATTCTACTCTCCAACCACAACCACAATTCTACTCTCCTCTCTGCCTTTCTCTGTCTCTGTCTCTCTTTTTCTCTCTCCCTGTATGTATGTATGTTTCTCCCATATCATGAAATTTGATCCTTTGACCCATGTGTATTCTAGTTCATTGCTCCAACTCTGGCTTCACTTATAAAGAATAGGATGGAAAATATTTAGCAAACAGCTCTCTGGAGAGAAATGTATAAACAACACATTTTAAAATTTAATATGCATTTTTAAAAATATTTTCTTCAATACTTTCTTAAATCTAGACAATCAGTAAAGCAATAAAGCAAACCCAGATTTTTAACATTTGTCAGTATCTAAGGTATAATTGCTCACACTGAAAATTTAACAAAAAATTTTGGAGAATAATTATGAGCCAACCTCAGTGCACCCCATTCCTACATTTTGATTTTACAGACTGTTTATATGTTGTTTTCCCTTTGAACTGTGAGCTCCTTGAAAGCGTGGACAATTTTTTAAAACTTTTTTTTATATCCCTAGCACTTAGCACAGTGTTTGACAGATATTAGGTGTTTAATAAATGTTTGCCAACTTCAGCTGACCTACTTCTGTGGTTTTGGCCTATGTCAGCCATTTTAATGTTTTTCTTGTTACCCTAAAATCCTTGGTCTCCTGATGTTCCACTACTCCTAACACATGCATCTTCCTCATTAGGAAGCCTTATTCTCCATCCAACCCAATTCCTTAGCTACTGCTCCCAATCTACTGAGAGTACTGGAGAAAGTGAGAGAATTAAGCTGATTTCACTCACTGGAAATAGTTGGCACATCACTCAACTAAGCCATCACTTCTGTTTAATTCTCCTTCTCCTCTATACAATCAAGTGCCAAGTCCTAATGATTCTCCCCAGCCACATTTCTTGCAACCATGCTCTCAACTTTTCTCCCATTGCCACCCTAGCAGAGGTCACAGCTTCACATAAAATCCAATATTTGTATAGGGCCTCAGAGACCTTTGAGACCAATCTGTACCTGACTGAGAATCCCCACTACACCAATTCTAACGAGCAGCTGTTCTGAAGCTTCTGGATAAAGACTTTGAGTGAAGGAGAACCTACTACATTCCACTCCTCTGTGGTAAAGCAGCCACTTACATTAAACCATTTATCACTCCTAATATTGGCCTCTGGGGTCAAGCCCAAGAAATCTAATTTCTCTTTTATATATATTTCTGTGTAGACTGACAGTATTCCTCTAAGCTATATCTTCTTCAACTAATCCTCATATGATCTCAAAATCCTTTACCAACCTTGTCTCTATATCCGTCCTAAAATTTAGCATCCAAAACTGAACATAAATACTGCAGTTGAAATCTGACCTGAGCAAAATACAGTAGGATCACCACCTATCTAAAGGCAAACAGTACAGAAAGGTGGACCTGGCATCAGGAAGTCCTGTGTGCAAATACAGGCTCAGACACCTAACAACTGTATAATCTTGAAGTCACTTTACCTCTGTTTATTTAAATTTCTTCATCTATAAAATAAGAATAATAATAGCACATTATCAGGATAAAATGAGATAAGATGTGAGAAGTGTAAAGTACTTACTACAATGCCTGGCACATAGTATGCACTTAATAAATGCTAGTGATTATTATTATTATTATTATTAAATTTGGCCTCAGATTCTGACTAGCTGTGTGATCTTGGAAAAATTCCTTAATATTTCTTTTTCTCTCTCCCTCCCTCTGTCCCTGCCTCCTTCTTCTTTCCTCTCCTTTTTTTTTCTCTTCTCTTCTCCTCCTCTCTGTCTGTCTGTCTATCTGTGTTTCTCTTTCTGTCTCTCTCTGTCTCTCTGTCTCTGTCTTTCAGTATTCTCATCTGTAAAATGGGGATAATAATAGTGTCTACTTCCCAGGATTGTTGTGAGGATCATATAAGACTTGTAAAGCATTTTGCAAACCTAAAAGTGATAGGTAAATTACTGCAGTATTACCTTTACACTTGTCTGCTTAGAAACTCATTGAATTTGATATTTGACACATTCACATGAAAAAAATTCCAGCATGCTCAGCTGGAAAAGCAAAGGCAATGGTACAAGCAGCAGTGGTGGGAGGCCAGGCGCAGGCATGGCTGGCAGCTGCCAAAGTCCTGGGTGGTGAGGGCTGGTAGCTTCCACTTCCACATCTAAGCTCCTCACCCTTCCCTTCCCCCCAGAAGCTCGACAGACATGGGATGTAGGAAGAATATAAAGTTCACTGTGAAAAGTGAGTTGGATCCAGAAGGGAGGAGCCCAGATATTTGGCTTGTTTCTCTGTAGCTGGAAGCCCCGTCTGCTCCTTTGGGAAATTGAGTAGGGAGGGATGGTTAGGCTGAGGACTGGATATGTACTCCATATAAGAAAAATTTGTTTAGTCACTGATTGTATCTTCTGAAACCAATAATGGAGAGTAGAAGGTACCACTGTATCTATTATAACATAATTTATCATAATATGACGTAAATATCATAGTTAAAATCATATAACTGTTAATTTATATCTATTACAATAATACAATTGGCTTATTGTAAAGTACTGTGCATTATTAGTATGAGTCAGGATACAAGTAGAAGTCAGGAAGCCTAAACTACTCTCCTCCCTGTCACACTGTCATAACACCCACCAGAACTCCAGTAAACAAGAAAGTTGTGATGCAGATTTGGAGCAGATTTGTCCTCAGGGTGGATTGATCTGGGACTCAGCTGTAGACTCTTTGGGGAAGGAAAAGATAAAGCTGATCTTGGGACTCTTCCATCCCCAACCTCCTTACTGACACTTTTAACCTTCTTGACCATGGCTGTTATCTATTTTTATCTTTTTAAACAGCTTGAGGCTGGATGGATATTTTAATATATTTTGTCAAGTGAATTGTTTGTTTCAACCCCAGGGCTCTGAGTGATCCATGGTACCAGATGTGGAATAGAGACCCATACATTCATCTTGCTTTTCTTCCAGAAGCCTCATAGCACATTAGCTTTTGTTTGTTTTTTTCCCTGATTGTCATTTCACAATGTTGATTGATATTGAACTTGCAAACCATTAAAAACCCAAATATTTTTTTCCTTAGATGAACAGCTGTCAATCTCTGCTTGTCCCCTTTTGTACTTTAGAGGTGATTTCATGAACTTAAGACTGAACTTTCCTCCCTGCTAGATTCCATCCTAGATCTGAACAGGCATTCTAGGCTGTCAATATCAGTTCAGAAAGACTCATCTTCAAGAGTTTAAATTTGGCCTCAGACACTAGCTGAGCCATCCCAGAAAAGTCACTTAACTCTGTGTGCCTCAGTTTCCTCAACTGTAAAATGAGAAGGAAATGGCAAATCATTCCAGTATTTTTACCAAGAAAAGCTCAAATGAGTTCATGAGGAATCGGATGTGAGTGAAACAATCAAACAATAACATTTCGAATTCTTTTACTTAGCAGTCGAGGTCTACAATCTGTCACCAATCTAACCTAGATCCTATAATTTCCCTTCACGTATTCTTCACTCTAACTAAATTGGTTAGCTCCATATCCTTTGAGCATGCCCTTTAATTTCCTGAACAAATAAATATCTTTGCTCATTATTTTCAATTGCATAGAATTCTCTTCTTCCTTTTCTCTGCTTATTGAATTTCTATGTATCCATTAAATATCAACTCATAAGTGATTTTCTCCACAAAGCCTCCCTGAATCTCACTCTCAGGAATGACTTTAACCCTTTTAGAACATTTGTGTAGCATTTTGTTTTGTTCCTCTCTGACCCTCTTAATTATATAACATTATAAGCTGTAGTTATTTATATTTGGGTCTAATTCTTCCACTTGGCTATCAGATCTATGAGGGTTTAAAAAAGACAGTTATTACATACCTACAATGTGCCAGGCACTATGCTAAGTGTTTTACAAATTTTATCTCATTTAATCCTTGCAATCTTGAGAAATAGGTACTATTATTTCTCATTTTACAATTGAGGAAACTGAAGCAAAGAAAAGTTAAGTGATTTGACCAATGTGTCACAACTAGGACGTATCTAAGACTGGATTTGAAACTATAACTTCCTTAATACTTAACAGAATGTTTTCACCTAGCAGGCACATAATAAATATTTTCTAAATATTCCTGAATGGATTGTACAATACCTTTTATATTATCTACACATGGGGTCACTCAGCTTCTATTTGATTACTTCCAAGGATAAGGAACTCACTATCTTATGAGGTAATTTATTCCACTTTGTCAAAAATATTTTTCCTAATAAAAAGCTAAAATTTGTCTTTCTGTAACTGCAGCCATTTCTCCTGCTTCTGCTTTCTGAAGCCAAACAGACAAGTCTTATCCTTCTCTTAAATGATGACCTTTCAAATACTCAGAGACAGATATTGATTCTTTATGCAGAGTATGGCAGAGAAGAGACCTGATTTCAAATCCTAGTCCCAACACCAATAATCCATTTTGTAACCACAGGTACATCCTCATCAGTCAAATCAGGATGTTAATACTTACACGGCCAACTTCATAACATTGTTGGTAGGAGAAGGTGTTATAAACCTGAAAGCACTATATAACTAAGTTATGTCTCTCCTTAAAGTGCTCTCTTTTCCAAGTTAAACACTCCCAGTTCCTTTAAACTGATCTTTTCAAGGCATGATTTTGGATCCTTTTACCACCTTAATTGCTTTTTTTTCTGAGTGCAACTCAGTCAAGAAGCTTTCATTAAGTGCCAAGCACTGTGCTAGGAATTACTTGTCCCAGTAAGTGTTGAAAATTCCCATTCAAGCACGAAGTCTAATCCCTGCTCTCAAGGAACTTATATATTCCGACAGAGGAAGACAATATTTTACCTGAAAGGAAGCTAAGGGTAGGAAACAGAGGGACAGAAATGAAGGTACCTAGTATTCGAGGAGGTGAATATTAAAGAGAAAATTTGTGAGGAGAGTAAGAAGTGCAGCTTGTCAATGGACAAGTCTAACCTAAAACACTTTGTTTAGAACCAAAAATAATATTCTAGATGTAATTTGACCAAGATAGAGCACAATGATATTCCTACCTTTCTCATTTTGAACACTAATTTTCTAAAATGTACTATATTTCTATCAATCCCATTAAACTACTTTTCTTCCTTCTTTCCTTCCTTTCTTCCTTTTTCTTTCTTCTCTCCATCCCCATCTGTCTCTGTCTCCCTCTATCTCTCTTCCCTCCCCACCCCTTCTTTTTTTTTTCCCTATGCATTTCACTCAATCTGGAAGTATAGCAACCACTCCTAGGAAATTATAATCTGTTTCATTTCCATTTCATTTTCCACACCTGAGCTGACTTATTTCCTCCTGAGGCAGCCTGAGAGTTCATCATATTACCTCAGGATTATTGTAAATCTTCAATTGGCTTAAACCCAACCTGATCCACTCAGAAGTCCTGAATTCAACTAATCCTCTCCCACAGGCCTATGCCTCTATGTCTGTGGTATGGTATAACTTCCAGGGAAATATAGCAATAAGTCTAAGGTCCCTTGACCTTAGGGGGCTTCTATTCTATTAATCTGTCAGTGATTCTAAGTCCTCTGGCTTTGGAATCTGGCCCTGAGGTCCCCCACACCCAACCTAAGAATACTATTGTTCTAACAATCTATCTGATTCTAAAGTTTTCTGTCCTTAGGAGAGTCCCACAAATCAAATTCCTGAGATAATAGTAAATAGACCATTCCTCAGTTCATTGCTCACTGTCAGATAGAGAATTTGTTGGTCAGTGATAACCAAATCCCAGAGACAACTCCTTGGTTTTACTCCTAGGCCATAAAATTAACATATCTATAACACGAAGAACTGGATAAATGTGCCTTGCTTCTGTTTCTTTGCTAAATTCTCTTGAAATTTAGACCGCTTAGATTGGCATTACAATTACAGTAAACTTTGCCTCTTGACTTGGAAATGGGTTTAAGCCTGAAAATTCTTTTGAGATTCTTAGGGACACCAGTCTTGATCCTCAACTTTTTGATTCAAACCAAACCTCAACACCTGCTTCCCATTAGTTTTTCTGGTCTGTGTCACACCACTGAAGCCCAATAAATTTACAATCCACTACAACCCTATAGATGGATTTATTTGCCAGCTAGCTATCTTGCTAACTCTTGTCTTGCCCTGATTTTGCCATCTTTTACTTGGGTAGTTGATTTTTTAAACCCATGTAGGACTTTACATTTATCCCTATTAAATCCCATATTATTAGAGTCAGCCGCTGAGTTTTTTTCACATCCAATCTATGTCACCCAAGAGACTAGATGTCCCAGCTTTGTGTCACCCACAGATCTGGTATATATGCCATTTATGTCTTCAAACAAGTCACTGATTGAAATGCCCAGGCTCTTATTCATTCAGTAAACATTTAATAAGCTTCTACTCTCTGACATTCTGGGATACACAATTCAACAAGTACAATAGGCATTGTATCACTAACATGATGTGTTGGGTTTTTTAAAAATCAATCTGCTATCATACAACCCCCAGGTGATTTCCAGATGACATCGATAGCTTCAACCTCAACTGAGGGACAAATGGCAGACCCTGGAGCTTGTGCTCCCCAAAAGAGGAGTTATTGAGTTTAATTGCTGCTGTCTCTCCAGTCCTCCTGCTGGGATGATTGAAACAATCTCCTAAATCAAGCTGAGTCTGGCTCAATGCCCCACTGAGCTGCTCCTTCTCTGGGCCCCTCCTCTTCTCCCCAGAGACTTCCAGAATGGAGAGCCATAATGCTTGCCTACAGCAAACCCGGGTAGGTCCTCCCTGGAACTCTCTCCCACCCCTTCCTTCCTTTCTAGTCCCATCTTTTCCTAGTCCAAGTGCTGAGGAATCCCGGGAGGAAGAATCTCAATTGAATTAAAAAGAAAAGGAGGAAGTCTGTCTGTCTGCTGCTTGACTGCCTTTCATTCTGCAATTCTACATGGCTTATGGTTAGATTCTCTCTTTTAAATTCCAGGTCGTTGGGTCAGCATTTACTTCTGTGACTGGAGTGAGTGACCTAGAGGCTGGGCTATGGGAAGTGGGGTTGATGGTGGGCAGAGAGGTCTTCCAACTTGACTTGCCCTTAATAAGACTGAAGAGCCCTAGGTCAGGAGGATGTATTAGGCTAAACTTCAGCAGGGAGACCTGGAAAGAGTCCAAGGCTCATGTGGTGATGAAAGCCTGTCTGACAGGCTGGACAGCTACTTTCCCAAACCTATTAGCCATGCTGCTCTTAGTCCAGATCCGTCTTTGTTAGAAGAAGGCCCAGAGGCCAGAATCACAAGAGAGAGCTCTCTCATTGGTTTCTCAGGTCATTGGTTCAGGGGAGGGATGAGAGGTCTGGAGCAAGATTGGCAGTTAGGTCAACCCCCTCCTCTAAGAGAAGGACTGGAGATATAAGGTCACACTGATAATAAGTGACAGAGCTAAGATTAGTACTCTGGTCTTCTAGCTTGAAATCCAAATGTTTCCATTCACAACAGGTCCATCCAATTGAGATAAAATTCCCCTCCCCCTGCAATGCCCCAGATACATAACCCTTGCCTCCCCAGCTAGCTTCCTTCAATCATGAATTTTGTCAATCAGCTTTTCCTACTATAGCCCTGACATAGAGTTTTTAGAAGAATCAAGGAGATGTATTAGATTTTCCCAGCAGGGAGGGATCTTAGGGATTCTTTTATTTATCCCCCTCATTTCACATTTTACAGAACAGGGAATTGACCCAACATCATATAGTCCAAGGTCCATGCAAAATCAGTATTGGAAATCATGTTTCCTAACCTGTTCTTTCCTCTTCAAATTCCTGCTCTTTCCAAAGAACCCTTCTGTATTAAAATCAAGGTTTTCTTAACCACAGCTCATTTGATGCCTTCTACTCTTCATAATTCTGCCTCCAACTGATGTAATATGATTTTGTGGTCTCCTGATTTTAGGGGGGCTTCTGTTCTGGCAAGCTGATTCCAAAGTCCTCTGGCTTTGCCTCCCACCCACCCCACCCCCCAACCTAGGAATGCTATTGTTCTGACAATCTGCCTGATTCCTAAAACCACTCCTCAATTCATTGCTGCCTGATAATCTGGTCAGTAATAATCTGGTCAATGAGAACCAAATTTCTTATTTATGAGTCACAGAATTAGCATAGCAATGATAGAAGCTGAATAAATGTTTCTCCTTGCTTCTGTTTCTCTGCTGAATTCCCTTACAATTTGGTTCGCTTGTAATGGTGTTACAATTGCAACAAAGCTTTGCCTCTTGGCTAAGGAGATGGGTTCAAGCCTGCAATTTCTCTTGAGACACCTACTGACACCGGTCTGTGACCTCAAACTTTTGCGATCCCCTTTCCCAACCTCAACACAACCACATGGCTTTTCAAAGAATTCAGGGCACAGCCTTCTGCTGTCAGGCTGATTGAATTTTTGCCTATGAAAAACATCCAGAAACAGTAGGAAGAATACTAGCTTTGAAGTCAAGGGAGCCTCATTTCCAATCCCATTTCTGTCAATGACTAGCTCTGTGATGTTGGTCAAGTCACTTCCTTCTTTAAATCTTTCTTTCCTACTATAAAAACAAAAACTTTGAACAAGATTGCCTCAGAGGTCCCTTCCAGCTATCAATCTATCATCCAGGAGAGTGTCTAGTGCTGAAAGGACAGTGACCCAGAAAGACAGTTTGCTGGAATCCTAGGTGAAGAGCTTCAGAAGGACCCTAAGCATCCAAA
Source organism: Antechinus flavipes (assembly GCF_016432865.1). NCBI lineage: Eukaryota > Metazoa > Chordata > Mammalia > Dasyuromorphia > Dasyuridae > Antechinus > Antechinus flavipes. The sequence goes on along the minus strand of NC_067400.1, from coordinate 67,096,260 downwards.
AGTGTTCCTGATCTTGCTTCTGTCATTCATTTACACCATTTCACAGTTCTTTGGAGCTGTGGGCTCCCTGCTGGTCCTGCTATTTCCTTCCTGTGGATGTTGTTCTATTTGTTTCTATTGTTTAAGAAATAAAGTGGCTTTGATTACACCCACTGTCTCTCATGAATGAGCACATTTGGCCTACTCAAAATGCATCAGATCTTATCCACAGCCCTCAGTCCCTGACCCAGGGAGGGGTTGGAACTCCTACTGCCACAGGGACACTATTAGCTGACATCAGTAATTTAATAAAGGCTGGCTCAGGGTTCCAGGGTTGGTACAAAAGGTAATAAACACAGCCCCTTCTTGCCTAGAGCTCAAAGTGGGTAGAGGGAAAGGAGGGAAGTGTGGGACTAGGAAAACCCTAGCAAGAAGCAGCTACTCAGAACTGTTTCCAGAACTGAGGAAATGGAGAAGGAAACAATTATTTATAAGCATCTTCTAATGTTGGGCACTATGCTAAATGCTTTACAAATACTATCTCATCTGATCCTCACAACAACTCCAGGAGGTAAGTGCCATTACTATTTCCATTTTTACAGAAAAGGAAATTGAAGCAGAGTTGGAGATTTGTCCACATCACACAGCTAGGAAGTATATTTAAAAGGATTTGAACTCAGGTCTTCCTTTCTCTAGATTCAGAGCTCTATAAAAGCTTGCCCTGGAAACAGAAAGATGGATTCTATTAGTGCCTGAGAGGCGTACTAGCTCTGTTATTGAGCAAATTCCTTAACTTCCCTTGGTCTCAGCTTCATTATCTGTAAAATGAGGAAATTCATTAACTACTAAGTCCCTGCCAGCTCTAATATTCTAGCACTGTAAAATGGGAGTAATTTTGATGTCCTTCAGTTGTTTCAGTACTATCCAACTCACAGAGACCTCAGTAATGTTATGCCTCAGTTTCCCTGACTCAGTTACCCTGAATCATTCTGCCTTGGTTTCCCTAGCGGTAACACCCCTTTCTGGCCATTAGGACTGATATAATTAGGACTGGGAGCTCTGGCCACTCTAGCATTCCAAAAAAGTCATAAAACTCCAGATGACATCTCAAATGCTTGGTTATCTTCTGTCTCAGACTTTCTGTGTCTTAGCTTCTTTACTCTCAACTTATCAGAATTTATGATCCTTCCTCCTTACCCCCAACCTAACAGAACTGAAGTTACAGTCCTTCCTGGAGTTTCCAATCACCAGTGTTCTGCATCATTCCTTGCCTTTGTTTCCCTGATAGCTGAAGCCCTACAAGAGTCTCTGGAACCCCTTGCTTGTAATTGGATACTTTGAGACAAGAGTCCCATCCAGCCAGCTGGCTAGTATGGCTGTCAGTCCAAACTCTCCACTATTAAAATATTAAAAAACCTTCTAATCTCTGTCTTGCTTCAGTTTCTCTGGCATATAGTTCATTTACTTCAACCTATACCCAAGAACATATCTGACAGATGATCATCCAGCCTTTGATTGTAACTCCCTCCTTCTCTTATTGTTAGAAATTTTCTTATCTTATTTTCTTACATCACAACCCCAAATTTTTCTGTTTATAACTTCTATCCTTTGGTCTTGGTTCTCAAGGCAGCTGGGTGGCACAGGTGATAGAGTGCTGAACTTAGAGACAGAAAGATCTGAGTTCAAATCCTGGACTAAAGACTTTCTAGCTAAACACTTAAATTCTGCCTCAGTTTTGTCCACTATAAAATGAAATAATAATAGATCCCATGTTTCAGAGTTGTTGTAAGGATCAATTAAAACAATATTTGTAAAGCTTTTAGCATAGGCTTGACATATCGTAGGTGCTTAATCATTGTGGGTTTTCTTTCTTCTTTCATCTTAGTTCTTCCCTCAAGAATCAAACATAAAATGACAATTCAAATATTTGAAGACATTCAGATAATACTGGAATACTCCTTCAGTTTCTTGAGGCATTGTCTTCCTGTAGAAACCTCAACCTGGTCTCCTCAGAACCATTATTTTAGAAAAGATCCTATCAATGGTTAACCTCACTCACTCTTCAGTTCTGTTTAGATGCTTTCTCCTTGTCTAGTTCCCTATCTCATCCTTTTCCGCTTCCCTTTATGTACGATCTCTCCCTCACCAGAAGGCTCTTAAGGAAAGACATTGTCTGGTTGGCTTGTATCTGTATTCTAAGAGTTAGCATGTCTGCCCCATGGTAAATGGTTACTGAATGCTATATCTGTCTCTATCTATCTATCTATTATGATTCTTCCCTCCAGTATTTTTTCTTCTTGCTAAACATCTCCATTTCCTCCATCCTATCTTCCTATGATAGGGACTCAAGGTCATTCATCATTCCCGTTGCCCACTGCAGTTGCTTTCCTGCTTTTGACTGGTTTTCTTAAATGGGTGGGCAGTGTCCAGAACTGAATACAATGACCCTGAATACAATATTGTGGTCTGAACAAAAAGGAGTACATTGGGACAATCACCTCCTTATTCTTGGAAGCAAAGTTTCTCAATGAAGCCCCCAAGATGGAATTAGCATTTCTGGTTGTCACATCACACTGCTGACTCATACAGCTTTATTCAGGAACAGGAATAGTGCAGCAGCTATAGATGGGGGAGGGCTGATATGGGAAGACTGAAGGTAGTGTGATGCAGTCAGTAAGAAGATACATCTCTAGCCCATTGGTGAATCTGGACAAGAGATGCTGAGGTGATACTCTAGGCAGGGGAAACAGTGAATGAAAAGACTCAGAGATGGAGGAAACCAGTACAGTCTGACTACAGAGGAGAATCAGGATTTGGGGCAAAGGAGAAGTGATCACTGTCATGCTGGTCTACAAGGCAGGGGAGAGTTGACCAAATAGCAGCAGTGGCCACTTACTACCCAGGAGAGGAAGATTGGGTGGGAGGGTTTCCATGACATCCTGGATACCTCAACATCTCTCCAACAAAGAAGGACTGAAATGATCATAGTCCTCCTTCTTCTGTCCTCACATACCCTTCAAACATTCTCACAATGTTCCTATTCCTCTCTCTTTGCCACTTCAGCTTAACTATAATAGGAGACATCCAGGAAAAGAACAACCCACTGCTGATGAAAAATAAAGCAGAGAGTATCAACAGTAATGAGGGCCAATCATTTAGCAAAGGACAGAAAGGCTTTCAAGAAAACATTCACTTCTACTTGGAAAGGGTTAGAATGGAAACCATTTACCTTAGTCTAGCTTGGCCCTTAAACAGGCAACAGAAAATAGCCATAAAGGATAAATGTTTGTAATGTAGCTTCAGCCTAGAAGTTGGGTTATTTCCCCAAGTCATTCATTTTATTGAGAGTGAAAGAAAAAAGCAGAAGAATGAATACTTATCAGCAGATAGGGAGCTCTGAAATGTTGAAGGAACAGAGAGGAAAGAGTTTACTTTCTGCAAGTAGGATCTTCAAGAGCAAATCCCCATCTTGGATTAAATAATCAACAAGTGTTTATTAAGGATCTAGTGTGTGTAAAGTGTTATGAAAAGTAGGTTTGCAAAAGTTAACTTGGAAGTCCTTCCTTAAATGTTCAGTGTCATTATTCATACCTCAGAAATAGGCAGGCTACCAATTAGGACTTGATTTATTGTTCTGTTGATGGCCTAGACTTTAAAAAGTGTTGGTAATGCAAATTAAACTTCAGAAGTATGAATGCATACACTTTCCCAGTATTGTTCTATAAACACTGAAGGAGACCAGCAGGAATTCTGGAGAAGGCTCCAAGAATGAAGTCATCACCACACAAGCAGCCTGGTGACTGGGGGCTAAATAATAATAATTGGCCTTTTAAGGGTTTCAGAGTGCTTTGTATACTTTATCTCATTTGAGTCTCATAACATAGAGGGGCATGTGTAGGAACACGTGTTCAGTTTTTCAGTCATATTTAACTGTTTTGTGACCCTTTTTGGCATTTTCTTGGCAGAAATACCGGAGTGGCTTACCATTTCCTACTACATTTACAGATGAGAAACCTGAGGCAAGCAATTAAAAAAATAAAGATTTTTTTTTCTCATCCAAGTTCATGAATCATCTAAAATCTATCCACAAAATTCTCAGGAGTTCATGGATTTCAGATTAAGAAGCCTTAGCTTAGAAGCTTAGAAGGTGACTTGCCCATGGTCATATATGAAGTGTCTAAGGCCAGATTTGAATTCAAGAAGATGAATCTTCCTGTCTCCAAGTACTGCATCTACTCTGCCATCTACCTGTCTTACCTACATGTATCCCTATCTACATTAGCCTGGAAAAATTAGCTGGGGGCAGATTACAGGACTATTTGGAAGCAAAGGTGATAGGTGAATAAGAGTTCAACAAACACAGGATTCAAATCCTTGGGACCTTAGGATGAATTTCAATTTACTACTTATGTGATTTAAGCACAAGCCATTTAATATTTCTGGGCTTCAGTTGCTTACCTATAAAATGAGAGTCTGGTATGGTGTAAAGGGCACTGCATTTGGAATCTGAATGATGTGGATTCAGATACTTACTGTGTGAACATAGATGAATCTCTTAGCCATTCAGACACCAACTTTCCTCACCTGTAAATAATGAGAATAACACTTGCCCTATCTGTCTTATGCGTTTGTCGGGAGGAAGGTGCTTGGCAAATTCAACATTTCATATATATTTGAGTTTTGGGTCAATATTTCAGAAAGTCAGAAAGAATAAGGACAAGAAAAGGGTCTAGAACAATTCTTAAGCTTTTTGGTGTCATGGATCCTTTGGGCAATTGGTGAAGTCTATGAACCCCTTTTCAGAATCATGTATAAAATAAAATACATAGAATCACAAAGGAAACTAGAACTTAGTAAAAGTAAATATTTTTCCCTATCCAAGTTCATGAATCATCTGAAATCTATCCACAGAACTCTCAGAGGTCCACGGATTTCAGATTAAGATGCCTTGGCTTAGAAGATGGCTGATGAATCAGAAAACATTTGTAGTAAAGAGAACAAAAGCAGATGGAAAAGAACTGGTCAGAGAGGAAGTGGGTAGTGAAGACATAGACACAGTGACTGTCTTTCTAGAAATTTGTTAATGAAGGAAAAGAAAAAGATGGGTGAATAGCAAGGGTTTTTCTACACTTGAGAAAACCCAATCATGGCTATAGGCAGAAGAGAAGGATCCAGTGGAGTGAAAGAAACCCAAGATATTTGAAAAACAAGGGCATGACTGCTGGAGCAGCCACAGAGGAGAGGGGAGAATTTGAAGTCACAGTTAGAGATGGAAAACGGCAAGGAAAATGCTTTCTTCATTTGCTGAGATCAGGGAACAAGAAGAGATTGAGGTTTTATTGCTAGAAAGAATCTTAAGGATCACTTGGTCCAACCCCTTTATTTTATAGCTAGGGAAACTGAAATCCAAAGTGACACAGCTAGGAAGAACTCCAAGATTTGAATCCATGTCTCCTGACTCAGAGATAGGAGGCACAATAGGTAGCGTTCCAGGCCTAGAGTCAAGAAGGTTCACCTTCCTGAATTCAAATCTGACCTCAGACATTTCCTAGCTATGTCACCCTAGGCAAGTCACTTAACCCTGTTTACCTCAATTTCCTCAACTGTAAAGAAAATGGCAAAGCACTCTAGTTAGTATCTTTGCCAAAAAAATCCCAAATGGGATCATGAAGGGTTGGACACAACTGAAATGAGTGAATAACAACAGCAACTGTAATGCTGGAAAAACCAAGGCAAGATAGAGATTAGAGAGTTTTTAATATTTTATTTGGGTTTCTGAGAGGGTGAGATAGTGTGGAGGCAGAGCAAAATCCATTCTGCCTCCAGGGCTGAATTGGACTTTCCTCTCAAAGAATCCAGCATCAAATGTGAGATTCCAATGAGTTATATATGGCTCCAAGTGATCAAGGGAGACAAAAGCAAGGGATAGAGTCCAAACATTGGTAAATGGATGGAATTTCCAGGCAAAGACCATCAATTTGGTTCTGACAGGTTGGGGGTAGGACCATAAATTCTGATAAACTGGAAGTGAAGGGGTAGTCAAACTAGAGATAGAAAGCCTGGAACTTAGAGATATGTAAGCATATCTTTTAGTAACTTATCTGCAATTTATGGCTCTATGGAATGCCAATTAACAAGAGCCTTCTCTTGTAAATAAGTCCTTCCTGTGGCCCACCTAGCTATCAAGAACCTGGGGTCTTTTTGCTAGTCTTATTCACCCCATCAGCAGAAGAAGATATAGAATCATCTCTCTGGCATTTAAAGCCTTCCAACTCACTAAGTTATTAGTTGTTCTTTCCATATTTTTCTCCACAGGTATTTCATTCTATAGAAACTCTAGTAGTCCTTGTCACTGACATTCTTTTCTCTGAAGCTCTACTTTGACTTGTGAAATGCTCTCTTCTTCATGATTATCCCTTGGGACATATAGATGTCATATACATATATTTAATTAAACACTTCCCAACTACATGTAAAAAATTTTTTATCATTCATTTTGAAAAACTAGACTTCCAAATTCTTTCCCTTTCTCCCACCCTTCCCCCTCCTTGAGAAGGTAAGCAATCAGGTAATGATTATACATGTAGTCATACAAAACATATTTTCATATTAGCCCTAGAGCAAAAAGAATTATAAGCCAAAAAAAAGCAAGAAAAATAAAGTTGTAAAAGTATGCTTCAACTGCTCTCAACATTTAGCAGTTCTTTCTCTGGAGACAGATAGTATTTTTCATCATGGGGCTTCTGGTACTTCACACTGGATATTGTTCTGGGCCTGTTTTCTGTTGTAGAACTAGGTTATTTCACAATTTTCTTTCTACCTACACTAATTTGTCCCTCACCCAAGTCTTCTGCAGGAATATGGCAACCTTTTTGTGCAATCTTAGGCTGAATGAAGGAATTTATAGTTGAATTTCTATAGTTATCTTTATCATTATTCTTCTGATGCATTTTTAGAATGTTACTGAGGTATTTGTGGGGAATCTCTTAACTAGTAGTGATGAAGGTGAATGGACTCCAGCAAAAGTATCTCAGTAAGCCCCAGTGAGTAACAAACTGAGAATTACCTTATACTGACAGTATTATGTTGTACAGACAAGGCCATCCTGCATTAACAACAATATTACCTTATACAATCTGGTGGTTAAGCTATAGACATCAACTCCCAAGGAGGACCACAACCACCAGCTGATTTACTGTTCTATATAGTTAACATACCTTGCTCTAGGTCCTTTCTCATAAAAGATCCCACCTTTTCCCTTATTAATTGTAAGTTCATTAGGAACTTTGCCTGCTTGATAAAAATCATAATAAAGCTTTGCCCTCAAACCTGGAGATGGTTTGAGCTTGTGAATTCATTCTGGATGATTCCCCACTTTTGTGACTTATTGGATCTCATCACCTTCTTTCCATAATTGCCAGAGCGACACTTGAAGAAAATCATTTTGTCAATTGAGAGGAGGATGGAATAGAATAGGGAGAGTTGAGTCAGGAAAACCAGTTAGAAGATTGTTGCAATAATCTAGGAAAGAGTTGAACATTTGAACTGGGGTGTTAGCAAATGTGAATGGAAAGAAAAGGCCATTGTCAAAAAGTAAAAAAAGCAAGGTTTGACAAGATTAGTAGGAACCTAGTAAGCAAGAGTGAGGACTTGAGAGTGATTCTAGGCAGAATTTGAATATTATAGGAAAAAGTTTGGAGAAGCTGCTTCAAAAAAATTCCATAGGGAATGAGAAGAGCCATAAGCAGAGTCAGAAAGGAAGAGTTTTTGTCCTGACTCTGCTCTAAACGTATTGCCTTATCTTGGGTGGGTGATTTGCCCATTATCTGCAAAGTTAAGCATTTGTACTAGAGAGCTTCTAATGACCTTTACAACTCTGACCTTCCATGAGATAATATTAAATGAATAAAAAGTAACAGATTCTCAAAGAATAAATGTCATCTTTCCTTTAATTTTTTAAATTTAATTTAATTTTTCTGAATTATGGGAATATGAATATAAAACTGCAAATGATGTCAGCCTTTTTTTTTTTTTTTGACATTGATTAGTTTTGCTGAATCTTTTTTTCTTTTTTCATCCTTTCTTATAAAAAATGGCTTTTGTGGGGGAGGGGGAAGTGCTATGTTGGAAAATGTATGTGATCTAAAGATAAAAAACTATTTAAAGAAAACTGTCTTGGAGCAGTGAAAATTTGTGTGTTTGTTACATGAATGCTTTTGTATGTATCATATGTTTTATGTGTATAGGGACTGGAGTAGATGGCCACCAAGGTCCCTTGTAATTTTTAATATCTATGATTTCACATCTGTGCAGTCTTTCCCATTAGACTCCTAGGGGGACTATGCCATTTCTTTCTCCACAGATATAATATAGGCTTCTGAATTTGTTGGGTGCTCAGTGAATGATGTCATTCATGAATGATCCAAGAACATAATCACCAAATGCTTGTATGCTCTGTGATTTAAAAAAGGACACTGTGTCTTTTCTCTGGTCTTTCCAAAAAGAGCTCCTCCATTCCTTTTTATAGCCTTCTAATTCCGCTACCAATAAATCTATGTGACAACCCAGCCCAGCCCATCTGAACCCATCAATCATCCCTTATCATCAGGTCTGAATTTCTTCCTTCTTTCCATTATGCCAATAAAAGATTTGCTTTTCAGCTTAACCCTCCCCTGGCTCCCACCTAATAAGAAGAATGAACCAAGAGTCCCTAGGAAATTACTTATTTTTGAAACAAGCTAGCTAATCCACTCAGACCCTCTTCCCCAGGGTAAAAAGCAAACTAGTTAACATCTAGCATTGACTGGGAGTCAAGAGATCAAGGTGACACAAGGAGATCAAGTTCTGACACTTAATAGTTACGTGACCCATGACTACTATATCTTAGTCTCCTCATGAGGAATATGGACATAATGATACTTTTACAACCCATATCATGAGATTGCCATAGGAAAAGTGCTTTGAAAACTGTAAAATCTTAAATACTAACATCTAAGTGTGAATTATTATTGATTTGACTATATACAAGGCACATACTAAAGGCTAATGGGGATGCAAAAAATATCAGACATGGTTCCTGTCTTCAAGAAGATTACGACCTTAGTGGAATCTGTTAGGCTATTATTATTTTCGTGAGGGTGCTAAACTCCTCAAGGATAGGAACTAAAGACATTCAACTTCCCTCCATATGCTGACTCTCTAACCTCCTTTCCTCCATATATACTACTTCTCCAAAGTACCTAAGACAGCTCTGTGAAGATAATATTACTGATATAAACTACTTTTATTTACATTCAGAGGTATATTGTTTAAAAATGATGTTTAAAACTGGCCCTCCACTTAAAAAATGCACAACTTACTTTTAAGTTTATTCTTCATTACTGGCCTCAGGACTCAGCTCATGCAATATCATGCACATGAAACCTTTCCTATTTAACAACTGCTAGTGCCTTCTGTCCTTTTACTCAAGGTTACCTTGTATTTGTTTTAATGTGTTCAATAGGATATTGCCTTATTCACTAGAATACAAACTCTTGGAGGGTAAGAATGGTATCATATTTATATTTGTACCCTCAAAACAGCACAATGACTGACATATAGTAGTTGTTTCAAAAAAGTTGATTGATTAATTATTAGAGTGTGGGAAGACAAGCACACTGATGAATTTCTGTCAGAATGTGAAGTGGTCCAAATTTTCTGCATATCAATTTGGAAATGTGAAATGAAAGTAAATAAATTGCTCACTTGTCCTTTGACCAAGCGATTGTACTATTAGATACATATTTCAGGGAAGTCAAGGACAGAAATAAAGGTCCAAGAGTACAAAACTTTTATGCAGCACTTAGCAATAATGGACTGAAAACAACTTGGTATCTATCAATTTAGAAATGATTCTAAAGAACTCAGTGTATAATCATAGTGGAATATATCATTGTAAAGTAAGACATAATAAGCATAAAGAATTCAAACATATGAAGATGCATATGAATGAATACCAAGCAAAATGAACTGCACCAAGGGAACAATATACACCATGACTACAACAATATAAATAGAAAGATCATCTGGACTCTGAGTCATTGAAAAACCAGTGAAGGTCTTGGAGAACAAACAGTGAAATATATTTTTCTCCTCATGGCAGAGAAGTGATCATTGTCAGACATGATCACTCTACTGGATATTTTTGCTTAATTGTTTTATTGCAAGGGTAAGTTCTATCAAGTATAGGGAAGGTTAAAATAATTATGATGCAAAGATTAAAGATATCAACAAAATGTATTTTTTAAAAGAAGAGAAAAGGTTGACATTAATAAAGACTCCCTTTGCTTGGCCTTGCAGAAAGGATGGAGAGATGACTCACATCACACAGGAGAGATTATCCTATCCCTAATTACTGAGAATCCACCACTTATCCACACTGTGTTAATGGGCAAGTCCTCCAGTTCTCTCAATGGGAAGTCCATATCCTCCATTAAAAAAAGGGCAATCAAAGTCCCAGACAGAGGCTTACCTCATTAGTTAAATGGAAATTTCCCTCACTGATCTCTTCATATAGAAAGGGAAACTGAGTCCCAAAATGCACTAATGGCTGTCTCTTTCACAGATAACATGTAGCAGAGTCAGGGGTTGAATGTAGATTCTTTGAATGACGCCTCAATTCCAAGTGGAGAAAAACCACAAAATCAACCCTTTGAGTTGGTATATTCTAAGTTGCTTTTTCAGTGCCCTTTGAAATTCTAAGATATACTCTCTTTCCCTTTCTCAATTTCTTATCCCTAGGCATAGAAAATCAAGTCTCTGAAAACTACTACAGTTGACTGAAAAGGGATGGACATACATACCTAACAACACGAGATCTCTCTGTTTGGAGTAAGGGGAGTACTATACTCTGTTTGTAGGGAAAAGATGAAAATCCACAAGAAAAAATTTTATAAAAAAGATTTTCATGATCCCCATTAAAAGCTAGTGTTTCTCTTTATTCGTTATCTCCAACGTGTCCTGTGCATGTCTTGTTTGTGTATAGTTGTTTCTACGTTGTTCCTTGAGAATAGGGAATTATCTTTTGCCTTTCTTTGTATCTTGAGCCCTTAGCATAGTGCCTAACATATAAGACGTGCTTAATAAATGTTAATTAACTGAAACCTATAGAAGCATATTTCTAAAAAGACACACAGATTTTCAGGAAGGTACAGGCAGACAATATATTAAAGAGAATACATATTGGCTAAGAACTGTATTTTTCAGGGAAACTTCCACTTAAGGACATCTAGGGAAAACTGGAAGTATATAAAATAAATTAGTATGCACTGCCTTTTTTCAAAGGAAATTGACCTGAAGACTACTGTAGAGAGAATTGGATCTGGCCAGACATTAACTAGAAAATAGGGCACCAAGTAGAGGGTAAGACGAGGGGGATACCAGTATGTGCTCTTGGGTGGTGTTTAATGTTATTTAGGACCCTGCGAGGACTAACAGAGTTAGACTCAGAGAACATCCCAGTTTTCTCCCTCCATGAGCCACAAGACTAGTGGTGAAATAAAAGCAACACTGAATCTTCATATCACAAAGAATTTAAGTTATCCTGTATTCGGAAGGCCCCAGGAGTGGGACAGAACTAACACAGTTCAATCATTGACAATTTCTCTATCTCTAGGACTATGGAACAAAAATGAATGGTTGGAACAATGACCCCAAAGCTCTGCATGGTGCTTAAACATCACAAAAAAGATTTAGTAGCAATACTAAGAGAGGAAAGGCACTCTCTGCTGAGCCTTCAATTTACAGATTCAATTACTCAACTTGCCCCATCCCTGAAGCATCTTGGTTACTTGAGATTTTGCCATAGTATCAGGGTGGTTATAGTTTAGGGGTGGGAGAGTGGGGAATGAATGCCAAGTGTGGTTTAACATAACATCATGCCCTCCTAAACTGAATTCTCAATTAACCAGAATTTTTTTCAGTCATATGTCTTCATAACAAATTTCACTTATTAGCTGGAATAACACTCAGGAAGATGGAAATAGTGAGGGGAAATGGAGAATCCATCTTCTACCCTCAATTCATCTCCAGTATCTCCTAATAAGTTAATAATCATGTTCTAAAATGAAAAAGGTTGGAAAAGTTTAATCCTTTAGTGTACTAGATTTGTGGGTACTTGTGGGTGATGTTTAATGTTTTTAGATCCCTACAAAAATCAACAGAGATTCTTGGACAGAAGCCCAGAAAAGGAGGCAGAGAGGATCTGAAGAACCCATTTGAAAAGCAAAGAGGAGAGAGATAGAGATAGAGAAAGAGACAAAGACAGAGAGACAGAGAGATAGAGACAGAGACAGAAACAGAGGCAGAGAGAGAGAAACAGAGAATAAGGCAGAAAGAAAGACACAGAGAGGAAAGGAGCTGGGGTGAGGGGCGCTCACCTGGATTTGGAGTTAAAAGAGACCTTCCAGATCAACTGTTCCAACCTCTTCATTTTTACAGATTGGGATTCAAAGGCAAGAGAGTTTACATGTTTGTCAACATTTACAGAATACACTGCAGGGAAAGGATCCAAATCCAGATCTCCTCTGACCTCAAATTCTGTGGACTTTTGACCATACTATATTGCCATCTTTTCTCACCTGTGAACCAGGAAGAAATAAGACAACATTGGGGCTATTTAACTTTACATAATTCTCAAGGATGGAAGAAGCTATGAGAAACCATCTAATCCAATCTGCTACCTCAATGAAGGATTGAACTACACAGTGGCTGGATTCAATAATTTAGTAGCCCATCATCTTTCAAGGACTGGTTCTGGGCCAAATTATTTAAAAGAAGTGAAGTTAGATGTAAAGTACTTTCATCCTACCCTTTTTTATCCCTAAAATTGACCTTGTGCTCTATCTCTACTCCATCCTCCTCTGAAAAACCTTTTCTCAGAAATAGATCTGAGAGCAGTCCTTTATTTGTGAGTGTAAGTTTGGCATTGTGCTCTCCCATGATAATTATGGAATAAAGAGCTAAAGGAATTTTAGGAGCCAAGAAACCAGGCCTTTCTCTTTTTCTTTTTTCTCTTTCTTTAAAATCTTTTACAATCTGGTTCCTTCCTACATTTCACTCTTTTTACACCTTACTCCACTCCAAGTATTGTAGGATCCATGGACAGAGGCCTCCTTACTATTCCTTTTACACTATATTCCATTTCCTAACTCTTACATATTTTTTTTCTGGCAATCCCTCATGCCTGAAATTCTCTCTTCCATGCTCCACCTCTATCCCAATCCCATTCTATGACTTCTCTGGTTTTTTTTTAAGTTTCAGTTAAAGTCTCCCCTTCTGTAAAAAACCTTTCCTGCTCCTCCTTAATTTCAATACCTTCCCTTTGAGATTATATTTGATTTATCCTGTCTATTTTTGGTGCTTACAATGTCCACTGAGATTTTATTTTTAACAGTATTTTATTCCCCCCCCCCCATTATATGCTCAGATAATCTTTAGCATTCATTATCACAGGATTCTGAGTTAGTTCCATGTTTTTCTTCCTCCATCCCTTTCCTTCCTTCTTCCTAAAATGGTAGGCAATGTGATATAGGTTATATGTGTTCTATCATATAAAATATTTCTGTATTAGTTGTGAAAGAAGAAACAGATCAAAAAGAAACTAATGCACAAAACAAGAATAAAGTTTCCCAAAAAAAAGTATGCTTCCACATGCATTCAGAATCCATCAATTCTTAATCTGAATCTTCAGCCTTTTCTTTTATCAGTTCTTTGTACTTGTCTTCAATCATTGTGTTGCTGGGAAAAGCTGACTCATTCACAGTTGATTATCACACAATGTTGCTGATATTGTGTACATGTTTTCCTTTCTGTGCTCATTTCTTTTTGTATCACTTCATATAAGTCTTTCCAGGTTTTTCTGGAACCTGCCTGTTCATCCTTTCTTATCGTGCAATAGTATTCTACTACATTAATATACCACAGCTTATTCAGCCATTCCCCAATTGATGGGCAACCCCTCACTTTCCAATATTTTGCCACAAGGAAAAGGACTGCTATAAATATTTTTGCACCTGGAGGCCCCTTTTCCTTTTTATGATGTCTTTGGGGTACAGACCTAGTAGTGGTTATTCTATATCTTATCTGCATCTTTACTATTACCCTGTTTGCTTCTTGAGAGAGGAAATTTTTTTTTGTCTTTGTATCCTCTGTACTTCCAAAAATGCTTAACACATAGTAGATGCTTAATTAATAAATGTTTGTTGACTTGTAAGACTCTAAGCATTATGAGCTTTTATAATTTATTTAGGTTAGTAATTTTTTTAGTTGTGTCTGACTTTTTGTGACCCCGTTTGGGTTTTCTTGACAAAAATACTGAGTGCTTCCTCATCACTTTTTTTCTCCAGCTCATTTTACAGATGAGGAAATTGGGGCAAACAGGGTTGAGCGACTTACCAGGGTCATACAACTAGTAAATGTCTGAGGTCAGATTTGAACTTTCCTGATTCCAGACCTGGGACTCTATCCACTGAGCCACTTTGCTGCCCACCTTGCAGCTCTGCATCCTATTTGAAATCCTGTGATTTGTATCACAGAATCCTAGGATTCATAAGATCCTAGGAATGGAAAGCATTTTCTTGAGGTTATCTCCCTCAACAATTTCATTTTACAAATCAGACCCATTTACTCAAGGTCACACTAGAAGTTCATGGTAACAAATCCAGGAATGGAGTTCCGGTCCTTTAACACCAAACCCAGTACTGTCTTTAAGGTCCTTTCTAACGTGTGATGCTAAATTCTTTCTTAGTCTTCCTTCAAAAGGCTCTCTCAGCTAGGAAACTGTCTAGGAAGTAATGTATGGAATCAGAGCAGTGTAAGTTGTTTTTGATTGAAAACCTGAATGAATTCATGCAGATTGATGAGCAGAATCCCAAGGACAAATGATACAGTAGCAGCAATGTTATAAAAACAAACAACTTAGAAAGACTTTAGATCTCTGTCCTATACAATAACCAACAAAGACATCTCCTCCCCCTCCATACATCCACAAACATGTTCTGAGGCACCAACACAATATGGATGAGATGGTTGTTTGGAGTGACATTGTAGCTCACAGAGCAACAGAACTTTGCTTGGACTGGGCAGCTTTTCTTTCTAAGTAGCACACTCAATGTGTGACCTAGCTAGAGTCTGTAACTCTTTGGAGACCAGCTCTCACACTGAATTCAAGACCATAAAACACTGATACAATACATCTAATGGCTTATTTCCAGAAGTCTGGCTAAGAAAAAAAAATAAGGAATAGAGTATAGCAAAGATACCAGATGATGAGTTTTCTGATTATTGTCGGTCAGTCAATGAGCATTTATTAAATGTTTACTATGTATCAGGTGATGTGCTAAGTAATATCCTTTCTATATTTAAATGCAAAAACTTGCTTATCTACATGACACTTTGTGTCTCTCTAGGGTGACTCTGTTTATCTCAAAGCATTTAACTGCTAATTACTGTTCACCTGGCAAGGGGAACAAGACACATCATTATCCTCTTTGGATATATAGGAAAATTAGATAAAAGGTACAAAAGAGAAAGAGAATAAATGGACCAATATTTATTAAGCACTTATGAGCCAGACATTTCTGTTAGCTATTAAGAGAATGATGAAGAAATAAAGAAAAGCTCAGCTTCCTTCTATGTGGGATGAAGCTACATGGTCTCTGAGGTATTTTGTGTGATAGTAAGTTAAAAGTACTTGATTTGAACTAAGACCATGGTTCAAATCTCAAACCCAAGCTACTTATAAGTTGTGTGATCCCAGACTAATTAATTAATCTTTCTAAGTCTTAGTTTCCTCGTGCCTAAAATGAGTTAACCAGGATATTTCTTACCTCTTCTCCAGCCTTGAATACTATGATTTTGACAGATATTCACGAGGATTGAGTCATTTAAAGAGACATAGAAGAAAAGACAGAAGTTGAAAACTGAAGGGGAGATTAAAAGGCTTTATTGCTGAGTTGCTTCCACTCTTCATTTGGAGTTTTCATTTCAAAGATTTTGAAGTGGTTTACCATTTTTTCCCCAGATCACTTTGCAGATAAGGAAACTGAGGCAAACAAAGTTAAGAGACTTGCCCAGAGTTACAGTTAGTAAGTGAGTGATGATGGATTGAACTAAGGGAGATGAGTTTTTTTGACTCTATTCACTGAACCACCCACGTTCCTTATTTAAAGGTTAATTATGAATTATGGTCAAATCATGAAGTGAGTAGACTCAAGGGAAACCCTGGAATCTTCTATGATTCACAAGTCTTTCTCTGAATCTAAATTGATACTGTCCCCAATTCCTAAAACAATTTATTTCTTTAAAAATCAATTAACAAATATTTATTAAGTGCCTACTCTATGACAGATATTGTCTCATCTTTCAGTAACCAATATTCAATCTTACTTCTCCAAAAGTATTTCCCTACTGGATGAGAGAAGCAACATTTGCAATAGTTTGATCACTACTCCCACAAATTTAAGGATAACATTGAATCCTTGACTGTGAGACCTGGAAGTTTTCTTGAAGATTTTTTGGCCCAATTCTTCTTGTTCATAGATGAGGAAATGGATTCAGAAAGAAGGAAGCAAGTTAACCAATCACATATAAAATTAGTGATAGACCTGGGAGGAATAGCCAGGTCTCTGGATTTTCATTGCTATGGTCCTTCCATGTCATTACAGGATTTCTCTGTATCTTTCTATATCAAATTTGGGGCTGAGTCAATCACCTTGCCTGAATGTGTATTTACTTATTTGATCTGTACTCAACTTCTTCAGATGGTTTTTCTCCTGGTCAGTCAATGCAAACTAAGTGTCCACTCAAAAGACATAAAATATTGCTAAGCTCAAAAACCCCATAAATTTCCCAAACACAAGATAGGATGTGGGTATCTAGAGTATTTAGGAAATACCAAAAGTTTTAGCGTACTAGATGTTTAAAGTTAGTCCAAAGATATGGTATTGTAACAAAAAAGAATAAAGGCAAATAAGATTACGTTAAGTGACATATAGCTTCTAGGAATAAGGATGTCATAAGCCTTCTGTACCATGCCCTGGCCAGACCATACCTGGAGTACTGTGTTTAGTCCTAATTGTCACATTCTAGGTACCATGTTAATGAGGTATTGGTTCCAGAAGAGAACAAGAGAATGATGAAGAGACTTGAGTCCATGGCACTTGAGGATCAAATAAAGAACAGGTAGCTCAGACCAGAAAAGAGAAGACTTAGTGAAGACATGATGGCTATCTTCAAGCATTTCAAGAACTGCCAGAATTAGGAATTAAGCCTTTTCTGTTTCATCCCAGAGGGTAGAACAATGAGAGATGAGAGAAGGCAGACTGAGGCTTAATATTAGGAAAAATTTCCTCCTAACAAGTTTTCAGTTGTTTTTCAATTGTGAATGACTCTTCACGACCTCATTTAAAGTTTTCTTAGCCAAGATACTGGGGTGGAACATCAGTTCCTTTTCTAGCTCATTTTACAGATGAGGAAACTGAGGCAAAGAGAGTTAAGTACCTTGGCCAGGGTTACATAACTATTAAATGTCCAAGGCCAGATTTGAACTCACAAAGAGGAGTCTTCTTGACTCCATTCATGGAAGGACCTAGATGCTTTTCCTAACAATTGGAGCTATCCAAAAATGGGATGTTTCAAGAGTTAGTGAGTTTCCTGTCTCTACAAATCTTCCACTTAATGCTGAAGGGAATTCTTGTTTAGATACTGATTTATTACATGGCCTTGGGAAACCTTCCACTTGGAAGATCCTTTGATTTTGTGGAGAAAGTACCATGCCTAAATAAAAACAGAATCCTTATCTGCATGCACACATATATGCACATATGCATGCACATATTTGTATATAGTTACCATCTTCAAAAGATTGATAGAGCTCTAGACCTAAAAAGTCAGGAATACCTTAAATTCAAATATGACCTTAAAGATTGTTTGACCCTGGGCAAAGCATTTAACCTCTGCCTCAGTTTTCTCACCTGGGGAATAATTGAGAATAATATCACCTATCTCAAGTTTTGTTGTTAGGATAAAGTGAGATAATATTTGTAAGGTGCTTTGCAAAACTCAAAGCACTATTTAAATGCTAGGTATTATTATTATTAACAATAATAATAATAATTTATTGTAACAGAAAAAACATAAAAATACAGATTATCATTGAGAACAATGAGCTAAGTGTTGTATTAAAGTAATATACTTCTTTCTAGCCTGTCATCCATCTGATGAAGTAAAAGACTGTGTAAAGAACACTGTGTGTTCTCCCTTAAGACATGTTTTTAATTTAAATTTGGAGGATAAGGGAAGACGATAACTCTTTACCCAAAAGAATAGATTTTTGGTAGACTTTTAGGGACTTGAAAATGTTGGGTCCCTTTCCCAGCATCCTCTAAATCACAATCTGTGCAAATAGATTAAATGGTGAGTGGGAAGAGTCCAGATAGCAGATTTCATTGATGTTGGGAACTCCTATAAAGAAATCAATCATGAAATGCGCCATCTACATCCAAAGAGAGGACTGTGGGAACTAAGTGTGGATCACAGTATAGCATTTTCACTCCTTTTGTTATTTGCTTGCATTTTATTTTCTTTCTCACTTTTTTTTTGATTTGATTTTTCTCATGCAGCAAGATAATTGTATAAACATGTATGCATATATTGGATTTAACACTTTTTTTAAACCATGTTTAACATATATTGGATTACTTGCTATTTGGGGAAGGCATGGGGGGAGGGAAGAGGGAGAAAAATTGGAACACAAGATTTTGCAAGGATTAAGGTTGAAAAATTATCCATGTATATGTATTGAAAATTTAAAAAAAGCTTAAATAAAAAATAAAGAAATAAAAGAAATTACTCATACTGCTACACATCAGTAACTGTTCTACACAGTTATATGTAATGTTAGAAAGCTGCCTGGGACAGTCTTGCCCAGGTCCACTGAAGCCATACAATATGCATCAAAGGAAGGACTTCAACAATTTAACTACTACTCAGGTTGCTTCTCAGTTGACATTTACATAGTACTTTAAAATTTTCAAAGCATTTTGCATTATCCCATTTGATTTTTGTCACAACCCAGGAAAATAGGCACTATAGGTATGATTATGATGATGATTTCCACTTTAAAAATGAAGACACTATCAATTAAAATTACTTCCTCAAGTTTATACTAGACCACAGCACTGCCTATTTGCTTCAATTCTACTCAACAAACACTTATCAGACCCCAAATATGTGCAAATTGTTGGATTCACAAGAGAAGAATAACATATCTCTGTCTTAAACCCTCTGAGCTTAAAATCTGATAGAGAAAATAAACAATTCCACAAACAAGTATAATATTTCTAGAATGCAACAGGGACAAAGGACAGCAAGTTGATAATATAGTCAGTATGAGAAGCTGGACATATCTCCTTAACTCATTCCAGAACTCTTTCCACCTCAATTAAAGTCTTCCCCAATGTAGATTGAAAAATATCATGAAATTACTTGAGAGGTATTTGACTGAGGAAAATATGGGTTCGGGCAGTTGACATTCCTTCATTTCCCAAATATCAAACAGCCATGAAGAGCTAGGGGGCTTCAATACTTAGCAGGTGGATTGCAATGAGAACTTCATTCAATTGAATTAAATCAATAGGTTCTCAACACTCATCCTTGGCAAATATCCTACTTTTTCTATAGCTAAGCAAAACTGCTTTTGTTAACTGTTAAATAATCAACAAGTGTCCCATTTTATTTCAATATCAAACCTAAAAAAATGACTAGCATAACTCAGGCCCAGCCCAGAAAATCAGAATGGTACACTACTCTCCCCTGCAGTCAAAAACAACTAGCTGGTTCATTATTCTGTTCATATTTCCACTGTCACAGCTAATTATCTATTTTAAAGAAGAGGGGTTTTTTTTAACATGATTTAGTGCCTCTGATGGTCATAAGTAATTAAGAATGTATTTGAATTTCCAGAAGTGTGAGAGGCCACATAGTTGAGTGGAAAAGATCACTGGTTTTGGAGTTAGAAGAAATATGTGAAAATTCTCCCTCTGGCATTTCTGGGACAAGTCTCAGTGGTGGTATGTCCTTAGGCAAATTTGGATTTCATGTACTTTACAGTTCATTCCAGGGATCCAGGGTCAACTAAGACTTTTATGAGCTCAGACCATGAGGGATAAGATTTCCATCGAGGCAATCAAGGAATGTGATTAAAATAATAAGAGTAATACAAAAAGAATAAAAACTTGGGAGTTTGCTAACTGGTTCTCATTATGGCATAAACTCCAGTATCTCCTTGTGGAATGGAAATGACTGTGTTCTCAAAGATTATTATTATCAGAGTACAACTTTTCACACTCCTATCATGGAAAGAAGATTACAGACTTGGAAACAGATGAAATTTGCTTCCTGAAGACAAGATGAGATAAATACAGAAAGACTCATCACCCATAGGCTGGCCACTGGATGATGACTTTCACAACAAAAATTTTCTGTATCAATTCATGAAACAAATAAAAAAATTAAATGATCTTTGATCATGTGTGGCTCTCTTCCAATTCTACTCAGATAACATAATTCCCCAGCTGAGACCTCAATTCAACTGAAAGATGTGATTAATCATCTCTTCTAGTACTCTAAACAATATATTATAGAAATAAAAATAAAAGTAACAGCAGTGGAGCAATAAAAAAAAGAAGCAGAGTGCTGATAGAATGAACAATACTTTTTAGATTTTTATACAAAAATTAATTTAGTTGTTATGTTAAATCTGAGACTTGTCTATTATGAGGTGATCAATGACTTATTTATTATGGAAGAACTTGAACATACCTAGTTTGATCTACAAATTGTTTTACCATACATGAAACCAAAAGACAAAAAGAAGTTGCAGCTAAAATTGGCTCGTAGGTCTCCTTGGAGAAGTAAAGCAATCTATTAGAGGAATTAATTTTATTAAACATCCAAAAATAACTACAAGTATCATTCTAGTGGAATTGGTCATCTTATATTGTAATGCTAATGACAAACATTTTCAAAAGGACTACTATGAAGATAATTTCAGTTAATATGCTAACAGATCTTTCAGATAAAAAGGGGGTAGATAAATTTTATGAAGAATTTATTAAAACCCTTTAAATGAAAGTATCTGATAAAAGATTGGAATAATCAGTGTGAAGGGGTTGGGAAAGATAGGAATACCTAAATCGGGCCAAACATTCTAGAGAGCAATTTAGAATTATATGAAGAATAACTGAAACATCCAAGTTATTTGATCCAGAGATTATAGACATATATCAAGGAAATCAAAGACAAAAAAGAAGGTCCCACATGTACCAAAATATTTACAATAGCACTTCTATTTTTAGCAGCAAAAAAATTAGAAACAAAATTATGTTCATCAATTAGAAAATGTCCAAACAGTTTATGGCACAAAAATGTAATTTAACGATGCTCTGTTGTGAGAATTGATGACTATGATAACTATGCCAAAATGAGATAACATATGTAATGTGCTTTGCAAATTTTAAAGCACCATATAAATGATAGCTATTTCACTATTAATACACAGAAGCATGTGAAAAATTATATGAAGTGAATCAAAATTAAAACTAGAATTTAAGTGCAAGTTAAGTAAGCAGAATTAGGAAAACAACATACACAATGGGGATAGCAATAACAGAACAAAACATTTGAGATTGAATGCTAAAAAATTGTAATGGCCAAGTTTGTATTCAAAGTAGAAACATGAGAAGGCATTTTTCTCCTTCTTTGCAGCAAAAGTATCCTAGACTGACCAGTACATGTAATTTCATACTTTTTATGTTATGGTGATTAGTTTTTTGCTAATTTTTATTTCTTTTTATTCTTTGTAACAATACATGACTACAATTAGAGGAGAAAATGATACTAGGAAATGTTAAATAACATATAAATGTATTTTAATAAGATTAATTCATAAATAACTAAATCAATATAAATTTTATTACTTAGTGATTGAAATACAAAGGTGGAAATAAAGGGGATGATCAAAGAAAACTTTAAAATTAAAGAATGAGAGAAATCAAAGCTTTGTAGAATATCCTCATGCCTATATAAGATGAAATTTTTTTCTTCAAAAAGAGAGGTGGGAGATATTGTATATGTTAAACACTGAATAACATCACAAAAAAACCTGAGATTTATTAATGTTAATAGACAAGAATGGTTACAAATATGGAAGTCATTTATTAATTAGCTATTTGAATATTGTCAGTCATTTGACTTGTTACAGCAAAACTCAAAACCAATGCCATATTAGAAGATTAGTAATGAGAAAAAATTATGACATGCAATTAAAGGAATCTCAAGCTGACCTATAAATAAATTGTTGATTCCTAAATTAGGGTAGGGGCAAATGGGAGAGACAGATAAAGAATAGACACTGACCCAGTCTATTACTGATAGATTCTCTAAATCATAGCATCACAGATTTATAGCTTAAAAGAGCCTTAGTGATCTTTTAGTGGATCAGATAAAGAAACTGAGGTCAAAGGGGTTAAGTGACTTGCCCATGGTTACATTAGCTAGTAAATAGCAAACCTATGTCTTCTTGGCTCCAAGTCCAGTACTCTCGCTACTCTACTATTGTGCCTCTTTTTGGGACCATGAGTCCTAAAATCAAGAAGTTAAAAGAGCCCAGAAATTGCCTCAGTTAATAAATGTATTATTGTCTTTACCAAATGAAAATACATGGCAACCAGAATCAATTCCAATTTACAGGGGTTGGCACAGTGGATAGAGCATTGAGCCTAAAATCAAGAAATTTAAATCTGACTTCGAATATTTACTAACTATAATCCTGAGCAAGTCACTTAACTTCTTTTTGCCTCAGCTTATCAACTGTAAAATGGGTATAATAATACCATCTATCTCCCAGGGTTGCTGTTTAGGATCAACTATTATGATCCGGCCACTGTGCTGAACACTTCACAAATATTATCTTGTGAAGTGTTCAGCACAGTGCCTGGATCATAATAGTTGCTACATAAATGTTCATTACTGTTGTTGATATGACATAAACCAATTTGTGAAATTATGAGGAGGAATAAAGCATAATTTTGTAAATAAAGCAGGAGAGAGAACAACAAATTTATAGAAAACTTAGTGACAGATCCAATTTATTCAGCTAGATCAAATCAAAAAACATTTAAGGATGAAACTAGAAGAATCACAAAGAGAAGGAAAATGGAAAGTTTCTTTAAATATTTCCATAAGATTTTTTTCACATAAATAACTGTAGAGCCATAATCTTTTGACTCTAATATCACCGTCCCTGATCTGTTTCATGAGGAAATAAAAATATTAGTTTATTTTCAAAAAAAGATAAGAGTAATTGTTGGACTGGAGCAAGTGCACATTTAGGGTGAAAAGAAAGTGCTAGAAGTGACATAATCTTGATAGCATTAAAGGAACATCTTAAGATATCTGAAAGAGGATAGAATACTAAATACTTGAAAAAAGTCATTGCAGGAAAAAAAGCTGATAGAGAATATCAATAAGTTTGGCTTTCAATATTTATAAAATCTTTATGAGAATATTATTATATATACACATATGCATATACAGTTACTATTGCATATATAATATATTCATATATTTTTTTTGGTATTGTTCAGTCATTTCTATCATGGCAAACTCTTGAAGTTCTCTTGGCAAAAAGACCAAAATAGTTTGTCATTTCCTTCTCTAGCTCATTTTACATATGAGAAAAGTGAGACAAACAGGATTAAGTGATTTGTCCAGAATTACACAGTTAGTAAATGTCCAAAGTCAGATTTAAACTTAGGCAGATGAGCCTTCCTGACTCCTGATGTGGTATTCTATCCACTACATAACCTAGGGTGCACTCTTTCTCTCTCTGTATGTCTCTGTCTCTCTGTCTCTGTCTCTGTCTCTCTTTGTCCCTCTCTCTGTTTCTCTGTGTGTCTCTGTCTCTCTCTCTGTCTCTGTCTCTCTCTCTGAAATAAGAAAGCTTTATAAATATTATTAACAGTCATCCAATCAGTTAACTGTAGTAGACCACATCCTTATAGTCATATAATTGAGCAAAAAGTACAGAGAAAACAAGATTCCACTGTGCTTAGCATTTGTAGAGATTAAAAAACTAAGTAGAATAAACTACCAATTGAAAGCCTTTCCTTCAACTCCATGAAAGATGGCAAACACAGAATCCAAACTAAAGGAGGAATTCCTTTAGATAGTAAAATCCACAGGATGCTCCTGTTTGTGACTGACATTTTAACAGTTTCTTCTGGGAAAGCTGTCTAATTTCAAGTAATGAAATATTAAACATTCTCTGAAGAGTTAAATATGTATGTCACCCTAAAGACAGTGGAGAGGGCCTTGGTGCATTATTAGTAAGTTACAACATATTTAACATCAGAGAAATGTCCAGGGAAAGTATCATCTGAGAGATGAATAACAGAAAAGATTGGTGGACCACTCATGGGGTGAGACTGATGGATGATCAATTAATAGACCATGTTCTCAATTAGTATCCATGCCATGTGAGCAATTCCAAAAGAAATCCCTTGTCATAGTGGTTGGGACACTCTATGGAAGACTTATAGGAAAATGTGGACAAAAATCACATACACTAAGAAGGCATTCATGGCTTGTGATATGTGTCATTGGAGAAAATGCTTACATTGGTGAAATTACAGATTGCTCCAAATACTAAAAAAGGCAATTATTCATAACTCATATCAAGCAATGCAACAAAATGGGAAAAGGGCTGCACTTGTAGTCAGGAAAGATTTAGATTTCCAATCCCATCCCTATATCTACTGATCAGGTAGTTTTATAACCTATACAATGAAGATAATAGTTAACATAGTCCCTCAAGTCTGCTATAAAAAAGCAAGAATATAATGTGTCTAATGTATTTTATAAAAAAATTTCCCAGATAAATGTATACTATTATAATTTCAATAGAATGTAAGTTTATTGAGGACAGAGATGCTTTCTTTTCTGTTTCTGTAGACCCAGTGCTATTTACAGATGAACATAAAATTTATCAGATTTGTGAGAATGAAGTAGAAAAAATATGAGAAGAAAATAGCAAGGCTTTTGTAAATTTATTTTTTCAGAGTGGACCACATTTTAGGGCCATACAACTAACTGAAAAATGTAGAAAATATAAGATATCACTCTATTTGTCATTTATAATTTTTTAAATGATAGAACAAGACATAGCCTGTAAATTCTCCAACAAATTGTCTCCAATGTTTATGTTAAACTCATATAAGTTTCTTTGATAGATGCAACCATAGACCTGATTTTGTTCAAAGACTCTGTTTATCAGTGTCAAGTGAGGTATAAGAAAGGAAGACATGCTTGCCTGAAGACATTTGCCAGTGTCATGGCCATGTCATGCACAATCAAATGGAAAAAGGATTCCCTGGTGATGAGGTCCTCCAAATGCTACTGTTTATGGATGGAATTGTGCTAATTACATCAAGTTCCAGAATACTCTAGAGAGGCTTCTCTGAAATCTAGAACCACTCTCAAGAGGTTGACATAACAACAAAAACAAAAAAATACAGAAGGATAAAAAAATGCCCATTGTTCTTATTTTAAGATGCTACTGGATAAATGGCCCATTAAGTTAATCCATTCATCAGTTCACATATCTTGTCTTGGTCCTACTGGACAATGAGCTGGCTAGATCACACTTAGGAAATTGATCTTCAAGTGCTTCCTAGTACAAAAGCCCATCTTTTATATACTAACATTCTTTCAATGATGCCATATGAATGAAAGGATAAATAATAGGAATAGGGACAGAATTAATGATTGGTTTAGTGAACCTGAATAAGGAAATTCCCTCTACTAATTCATCTTCTCTGAAACTTAGAGTCTATGACTTTGATATAGAGAGATTGTGACTTTTCCAGTATCATATAACCAGTTATGTGTCAGAAGCAGGATGTTTGTGCTGGTCTTTGTTGCTCCAAGGCCAGCCCTCCATTCTCTATGCTTTGGTTGCCTGTATTATTTCCATTTTATACATTGAGGAAACAAAGGTATGTTCAGAAAAGTTGTGGCTTCCTCAAAGTCACAAAGCTAATATGTTTCAGAGTTATTCCTCTAACTCAGGATTTCTTATTTCAAGATCAATATGCTTTTTCCACTCTCCCATGCTCCTTTTCCTCTTCAGATTTTTACTTGTTTTCTCTAGCTCCCCACATTTGTCATTAATGGAAATCCAAGGGCACTGGTCATCTAATATTATGTACTTTCTTGCTAGTTTAGCAGCAATGCTTTTTCCATCATCATCATCAATATTGACTTAGAGTATGTGATAGGAATTCAGTTAGAAACCTCTCTCTTCTATTTTTTAAACCCCTGGATGGAGTTATGTTCCATGGATTCATTATCTTCCCCAAGAATGCTCAGAGAATTGATAAGAGAAATTGAACTCAAAGACCTGCAAGAACTCTTCTAACTAAAATTTCTGAGATTCTATAAGAAGAAAAGTCTCATTAATAAAGAAGAAATGGAGGTAATATCAACAAAAAGCAGAAAGAAAAAGAAAGACACAATTGAAAACTAAAATAAAGCATCCTTTGGAAGGCTGATAACAGTGAGCAAAGCATAAAGAAGAAAGCTTAGAGACATTAAAAGATGATTTAATAAAAACATCTTTCATTTGTGTGCCATGGAACAGTTTTACAATGTATTTACAATAACCTTGTGAGGTAAGGGGGGATCTTTTTTGGTGAAAGAAGCTCCTGATGGAGAAACTCTACTGACACAGTTATGTACTTTCTGTGCAACTTTTATCGTCTTACCAGAGATAGTAAAAGCTTCAGTAATTAGCTCAGTGCCACAGAGTTAATTTGGATCAAAGGTGGTACTTGAAGCTATGACTTCCTGACTCAAGAGACTAGCTTTCTGACCATTATTTTCCAGTGCCTTTTGAAATTACTATCACAAGTAATATTATCATTATTTTACAGATTAAAAAAAACCAAGGCTTCAAAGGTAATCTGACGTAAGTTCTACAATTGGAACCAGGATCTGATTAGAGATTTTCCCTATGTCCCAAACTCTTTAATTTTTTCCTTGCACCTCAGAATTATTTTTTTCTATTCATACAGTTCTCACCCTGGAGACTACAAAACCAATAAAACTTTTAAATCAGAGTCTCGGAGCAATCACTAGGAAGGAGCAACTAGCTATTTACCCCAATACACCAATATCCAGGAGGGGGCATAATTCTTCTTTGACCATCTGCAAAGCATAATTATCCCTATCCCCTCACTGAACCCCAAGATAGCCAACCCTCAGGATTCTATCACTGTGGTGCTACTCTCCCACTGCTTGGCTCCTAGAGTTCTGTTAGTTAAACCCAAAGCACTGTTCTGAATGATAGTGTCTGGGATTTAGGGGTGCTTGTTCCATCCTTGTATAATTCTATATTCATGTGTCCATTTTGGACTGTAAGTCCTTGAGATTTTCCTGTCTCTACTTTCTCAATATTTCTGTCTAGCTGCTGCCACATACTCATACATGTTTAATAAAGGGCCTTTTGATTGATGATCATGATGACTATTGAGGATAAGGAACATATTTCAAACGAAGAAATGAGCAAATAGCCCAATGATGAAAGGCTAGAGGTACATTTGAGACTGAGAATGCGGAGGAGTATGCCAGCTGAACAGAAGCAATTTACATGAAGATGAACCCCTAACTGTGGACTCCAAAATGGCCACATTGTTGTCTTGATACTTCATGAATCCATAAACTCCCATCTATGCATATTCCTTCTACTGAACCATATTCGTCATCTCATGCTGTGCAATTCTTGTCTATGAACTGGTGAATTGGTGGAGAGAATACATTCTCCACCAAAAATCTACATAGTCTTCCTCCAAGTCTTTTAATATTTTGTGGGTTTTGATCTTTTAATACATATTTTATATAGGCAAATATAATACTTATATTTTGGAATTTTGAAACGCCAGCAAGAATAAGGAATAAAAATAAGAATAATAAGAAGAGGAAGGGAGACTGGTGATGGTAGTATGAGGAAAAAGGAAATAGCTACTAAGTGTCTGAAAAACTCCTGATAAAGAAATAGGGGATCTAAATCGCTTCAAGTCTTAGGTCTCTGGGATTCTATTAAATGCTAAGAGTATCTGGCAAAGAGAAGTGTCAGCTAAGAACCAGTCTGTCCTCTCTTTTAACTAAATGCCCACCAAAAGGTATTTACATTCATTGAATCTACTTCCTTATTTTTTACTTTCTTATAATTTGATTTCTGATCCTTCTCACCACTCGATTGAAACTGCTCTTTCCTGAGTTACTGATTATCTCATTGCTTCTTGACCACTGTGCAGCTCCAGACACTACTGAGCATCCTCTTCTCACTGTTTACTCTCTCTTCCCTCAGCTTTCATGATACTGCTGCCTGCTAGCACTCCTCTTAACTGTTTGACTATTAGTTTCTCAGTCTCTTTTGCTGGATTATAATTCATCTCATACTTCCCAGACAAGATTGTCCCCTCAAAGCTTTGTACTGAGTCCTATCTTTCTAGACTCTCAATGATCATCACCCATGGGTTCAATTATCATCTCTATGATTCCTAAATTTTTAATTTCCAATCATAATCTCTTGCCTGAGTTCTAGTCACACCTTATCAATTAACTTCTGGGATAACTATCTGGATGTTCCAAAGGAATCTTAAATATAACATGTCTAAAATAATGAATTATCTTCCTCTCACTCCCAAGACAATCTCACTCCTTTCTATGACAGACACCAATCATTCTTCTAATCAACCAGATTCAGAACTCTCGAAGTTGTCCTCAACTCTTATCTGAACCTTTAAGGTCCCTTCTAGTTCTAAATCAATAATCTTCTGAAGACCCACATGCAGCCAAGTCTTATTGATTCTAGCTTCACAATAACTCTTGAATGAAAACTTTTTTATCTCCTCCCTCACATCCAACCACCACCCTCATTTTGGGCCTCATTTCCTTTCACTTGGGCTTTAGCAATAACTTCCTAACTAGTCTTTCTGTTTCTAGTTTCTTCCTTTTTGAATCCAAGTTCCACATAACTATCAAAATTATCTTTCTAAAGCATAGGACTAATCTTGCTCCTCGCCTTCTGAGACCCCTGATCAGGAAGCTTTGTTTTTTTTTTGTTGTTGTTATCTGTACTTATACAAATTTGGCAATTAAAGCTGTAGATGGTCTGGCTTCAACCTACATTTCAAACATATTTTGTATTACTCTCCTTCAAATTCTTTTGTTTCAGAAAAACCAACCTGCCTGATTGGTTTTCTCTCAAGTTATCATTCCCTCTCTCATGTCCATGATTTTTGTTTAGGCCTGCATTAAAACCCCTTTCCACCCAGATCTATTTACCTCTTAGAATCCTTAGCTATCTCAGTAGTCATTTCTTTGGAAGGACTTTTCTCTTCTCTCCTGACTAATTTTTTTCTCTCTTCAAATTACATTGTATTCACTTAACTGTATAAATTTTGTCATTTCTTTTCCTTCCACCACATCTCCAATAGAACGTAAGCTCCCTGAGGTCTTTCATTAATATATCCCAACATGAGGGCTTAGCACCTAATAGGTACTTAACAAATGCTTGTTGAATTGAACTGAATTCTTTTCCCATTTGTTCCCAGCTCTATACACCTTTCTCTTCTTTATAGCTCTATATTCTGCACATAAAACAGATTGTTAACCTCCACTTTCTATATTTTCAAATATGACCACATATTTGAGCTAATAAAGCATACTATACTAAAATTTTTAGAACAACCTCTACATATACACAGTGACCAGTCAAGAACTATGGGAAAAGAAATCAAGCATGATTACCCACTCTTCTTCATTATAACAAGAATAGGTCCATTCATAGAAAAATGGACACAAACTGGGATAAATGACCATAATTATTTCCAGGACGAGACATCATTAATCATTGCAGAATCAGGAATTCATGGAGTTGGAATGGTCCCTGGAGATAATTTTATCTATACCTCCTTTACTTCTCTATATGAAATGTGATCATATTTTAATAAAATCAATTTTCATGTAAAAGTTATGGTTTTTAAAAAATCTCATTG
Organism: Antechinus flavipes; assembly: GCF_016432865.1. Taxonomy (NCBI): domain Eukaryota; kingdom Metazoa; phylum Chordata; class Mammalia; order Dasyuromorphia; family Dasyuridae; genus Antechinus; species Antechinus flavipes. The sequence goes on along the minus strand of NC_067400.1, from coordinate 67,066,123 downwards.
TTTTATGATCATATGTGTGTAAATGTATTTGTGATCTTCTGCACATATAAAAAAAGAGAGCCAAAACTATTGTTTTGAGCTGTATTGGGTGTTTGGAGAGATAGAGGAAGGAAAATCATCACTATTTACAAATACTTATTGAATGCCTTTTCTGTGCTGAGACATTAGAATGATCTCTGAAGGTTTTTCAGAAGGAACTTTATATGAATGACAAAATGATATTCAAACTATGCCTCTGGTAAAAATCACATACCTTTTATGTATTCATAAAATAGCAGAACAGGAAGGGATTTAGATGTCATAAAAATTCAATCTTTTGATTTTACAAATGGGGAAAGTGAGGCTCAGTAAGATTTAAATCACTTTAAAATAATTTAAGGGAGGAAAGTTAAAATAAAATTTAGAATAATGAACTTAGAATGAACTTTTGAAGTTATTTAATTCAATCCTCCAATCTTAAAAAATGGGAAACAGAGGCTAAGAGAAGAGAAATGTAGCTAATTAGTGAAAATTTGGCAGGGAGAGGAGAGGAGTCTCTTGGCTATCTTGTATTCTATTCTTTGTAACACCCCGCCTCTACCTAATTCTGGGCAAACAATCTTTCCCAGGGCTTTTTTTTTTCAAGGTAGTGATTTCTTAATAGTTTCATTTTATGAGATCACCAAAATTGTACTATATTCACTTTTTAAAATATTCAGTCATCAGCCAGCCCACCCAATTGTGCACACCCTTCTCATTTTCCTCTTAAGATGGCTATAGATATTATATGAACACACACTACAATATCTATATTATAGATGAGGGTGGTATAACTATAGCTATAGAGTATGTGATTGCCAGCATCTTTTTTTCTTTCTTTCTGGGCTCACTTCCAACTTGGCCTCCTTCCTCTCTTATGTGAAATCACTCTGTCATTCCTATACTCATCAGAGTATCTTTCCCTTGCTTTTGTCCATCCCCATCCAAACTACTCTTCCACATTTGTGATTCTCTATTGTACCACCTAAGAAAGACAACAAGAAAGAAAAACCAAAAAGATAGCAAGAAAGACCTAAGAGGTGGGGAGGGAGGAAAGAAGGAAGGTAGGAAAGAAGAAAGGAAAGAAAGAAGGAAGGAAGGAAGGAAGGAAGGAAAGAAGGAAGGAAGGAAGGAAGGAACGAAGGAAGGAAGGAAGGAAGGAAGGAAGGAAGGAGGGAGGGAAGGAAGAAAGGAAAGGAGGGAGATAGGGAGGGGGGAAAGGAGGGAGTGAGGGAGGAAAGAAAGAAGGAAAGGAGGGAGAAAGAAAGGAAGGAAGAGAGGGAGGGAGGGAGGAAGAAAATTACAAGAAAGGAGAAAGAGAGAGTATTATTCCCAAAATATTTCCTTTCTCTCCCAATTTTGCAGTTATTTTCTTAGTCAAACATCCTCACTATGCTTAAATTGAAAGACCATTTAACTGCTTCCTCCTCATCTTAAAACATACTTTATTTAATACCTAAACACATATAGTTATATGCTAGGAAAGCATGGAAAAAGAGAGACAGAGACAGAGAGACAGAAAGACAGAGATGAATGAGCAAATAGGTATACCTAGGTAGGTAATAGATATGACCTTTCTTCTGGCTGTGCTTCTGATTTTTAGACTTTTTCATTCTGACTCAGCTGCCTTCTTTACCTGGAACTTCTCTCCTGCCGCTCTGGCCTTCTTCTTCCACTGGAGAGTTCCTTCTCCGACCCCCATTTTGAGGAAATTCTCTAAGAAGGTCATGCCTCGTGCCTCTTACAACTCTGCTTCTGACACTTTAGACTTCACTGCAACTCTCTCACCCAAAGAATACTTTCTCTTCTATTTTTTTTCAGCTCCCTTTTATGTGTTGTCTTCCTTATTAGAATGTAAGATATTTTAGGGCAGGGACTGTCTTTTGGTCTACACACACACACACACACACACACACACACATAAAATACATATATTTTGTTTATATTTGTCTGTGTTTAGCACAGTGCCTGACACATAGCAAGAGTTTACTAAATGCTTGCTGCCCATTTGCCCACCCTAGATGGGCTTACCATCTAAAATATAAAACTAACACAGACCAACATGTAGGCAAAATATCAACAATGCATAAATTAATTTAACGAATATACTAATAGAATCAGTAATCTATTATAATAAGGACATCAGGGTACCAGAATGTCTTCCACCCTGTTCATCATGAACTTTCTTTGTAATAAGGAGAGACATGCATTTTCTATTCTTCACTATATATGTGAGGAAGCATGGTACAGAGGAGTATTTTAAAATGGAATTTTATTCTACTTATATAGATAGACTACTTATATAATCTATTAGGAAAGAATAACTACATTTGTGAATAAATCTCCTGTGGTACAAGTTTCTAGAATTTTGTGCTTTAACAGAATGGGATGGGGAGAAAGTAGATTTTGGTAGCTTTGAAACAGAACTTTGATGACAGAAAAGTGAATATAACACTCTTACTCTGTCATTTGAGTATGACTTCAATTCTCCTCTTTTTCCTGGAAGGAGATATTCACTAATCAGGGTCAAGACAATATTTGATTCCCATTGACCATAAGATACTTCCTATTCAAACATTTTCCCATCCTAATCTAGAAATATGTTAGAGGTTGCATGTACTCTGTAGGGTTTTTTTTTTTATTGTGTTATAGTGTAACTCTCTCGAGATGAATATGAGTTCTGTATACAAAGTCTTTCTAAGTTGAATTTCTACATACCATATGGTATTAGGATATTTATGTGTACAGTGATAGCAAGTATGGGTTTATGTAGCACATTTGTGTATATGGTATTTGTGTGTGTGTGTGTCTGTCCATCTGTCCTGTGGACAGGGAACATGTCCTAGATTCCTTGAGTTCTAGAGTTAGTAGACCTGAGCCATCCAATATCCATCTTGATTGTCTTTCAAACATTCTCTTGTGTTTACAAGCACTTTTAGCCACCCTACTCCATTTTCTCAGGCTCCTTCCAGCCATGACCAATCGTTGTTCTCCATATTACAAAACTCAGAGAATACAAATAATAGCATCTAGCAAATACTTGAATTCTCTGCTTAAGAAAATGTCTTAGAAAAACCAAATATAGAATGAAGAAAGAAGAGGTACAGATTACTTACAATTCTTACTGATGATTATTGATTTCTATCATACTCAAGGAATGTGACCAAAAAAGTTTATAGACACAGTTTTATCTTCCCTCCATCTCCCCTTCTTTCCTACTTTTCCTCCTGTTGCCCAAAGCCAATCTACATTCAGTTCTACTCACCCATTTTTAAAGGTTCCTGGGAGTAAGGAGAGGGGAAATCCCATTTATCCTTCGTACATATTTCCAAGTCCTGACATCCTTCCACCTTCCAAAGGTTTAATATTAATACTTCTTGCTACTATCAAATCCCCTTTGTTCTCATTTGATCTTTAATGGTGACAGAAGAACTCGTCACCTTGACTAAATGAAAAACAGTTCACAAACTACTATAATCTCATCTTAGGTGAAGAAATAAATTTTCTCATCACTCTACTATAGTGAAGTACAAATAAGTCAGAGGAGTTTTTCTTGTGTCTATAGTTATTGTTGTTCCGACTCTGATCATTGTGATTCTGGACAGTTCAACTCAATAAACATCTATTGAGTTTGTACAAGGCACTGTGTCAGACTCTGGAGATACAAAGACAAAATTGACAGTCACATAATCCAAGGCTCAGTATGCTTATGTAAAATAGGGCTAATGATACTTGTACCAATATCTCCTTTTTTAAAAGGTGAACTTTGCAGTGATTTCAAGGGCTTAGAATTTGTAAATCCTTAAACAGTAATATGTGATATAGCAGAAGGAAGACTGGCATCAGAGGACTTGAGACCAAATTCCAGTTATGCTAATTACTGCCTGTGCTGAGTCAATTCAGGTTTCTGTTCCTCAGTTTTCTCCCTCTAGAGTGGAAGCTTTGCTCAGCTGAACAAAGACAGAGATGGGCACTTAATAAAGGCTTTTTGATAATGAAGATAAAGGACAAGTACTTTCTGCCTAGAGCATTGTGGGTGCTCAAGAAATAATCAACAACCACAACCAGACAGCTTCTATGGTGGTTTTCCTGACAAACTAGATGCAAGGAAAATCTCTTCAGTTTAAATAAACTAGAAAGGAAGGCCCTCTCCTCTGAGCTAATAAATGGAATGTGACTTAGGTAGTGAGAAAAATGTGAATCCATTTGTGCTTGAGGGGTGGGTAGTTCATACCATCTGACCCATATTCAGTGAGAGAGAGAAAAAGAGAGAGAGAGAGAGAGAGAGAGAGAGCACACAATTGAGAAGAGCTTTTTATCCAGCCTTCTCAGATGGAGCAGAGCCTAATCTCAAAGCATCACTTATTCTCACAATAACTCTGCCTTTCCTCATCTTGCCTAATATGCTCTCCAGGGCAAGCACTTATGTCTGTGTTTATGGGCAGTAATGTGGAGAGAATTGTTTAGAGGTGGAGCTATTCTTATCACTGCAATTTGGCCCAATCTCCAACATTTAGACTAGAAGCCCTTAGAAGCAAGGGACCCAGTCTCTTGCTTTGTAATCAGCACCCAAAGTAGTGCTGTAAACAGGTTATTTAGTATATGTACGGCAGAGAAAAGATGTCAAATGCATAATTTACATCAAAATGCTGCTCAAACCAGATTAAAATCTAACTGAGAAATATTCAATAAAATAAATAAAAGCAATAAAACATAGATAATATCACATTTTTAAGCTAAGTCAATATGCACCTTAAAGATCTTTATTACAAGATTAGTAGTCTCTGTTTTTACTTTAAATTTGATCCCACTGTGATAGAAGATGAATAGGGGACCAAAATGCTCAGCCTCTAAGAATATCTCTTGAATTCTAGGCCTAAGAGTGACCAACAGGTAGAAGTTCCAGAGAGGCAGATTTCTACTCTATCTATGAAAAAATTTCCTAACAGAGCTGTCCCAAAGTAGATGTATAATAAATTATATCTATGAACATTCATATAATGTTTACTATGTGCCAAGCACAGTGCTAAGTGCTTTACAATTATCTTATTTGTAAAAGATTTGTTCAAAGTACCACAGAATTGTCACAGCCTGGATTCCAACACAGATCTCTGATTTTAAAGTCGTTTTTTTTTTTTTTTTTTTTTTACCACTCCACAGTAACCTCAATGTCTTTCATAAGGAAAGTATTTTGAAAAGCTTAAAGAGCCAGAACAAATCTGAGTTGTTGATTTTGTTGCTTAAACTTTAATACCACATTAAAGTCATGAAATACAGAACAAGAAAGTTTTAGGAAGGTACTGTAGCAAGTTAAGTCAATGGGCACTGCTGGTATTAGATCCACATTTGATTTCTCCTGAAGTCTCCCAAAAAATACTTGGCAGAAAAAGGAAGGGAAACATCTGCTCATATCAACGAGAGTAAAACTGAGATCTACAAAGTGAGATACCTTCCTGAAGAGATGTAAAGAATCAAAGGTGATGGTGAGGTCTAGGATCTATATTTTAAATTCAGATCTTGCTGCTTTCTAGAGACTTGGCTGCTTTCTATGGCAGACACAAGTGCTTGTTCTAGCAGGGATAGATATCTCAGAGGAGATGGGGCAGCTGAAGCTACCAGATTCCAAGAAGGTAAAACTAGTACCTCAGGAGTCCTAGAGAACTCCTTAAAGGCCGAATGACTTTCCCATTATGAAAGAAGGTTTTGGCCAAAGGATCCATGACCCTGGTACTAGGTCCCACTGAAAGTAGTTATTATGAAGTCCACACTCATTGTGACCTCTCAGGGGATAATGAAGTCCAGAAGCAGAGAACTGAGTGGGATTCCTGATTCCTCCCTTGTTGAAAAGCAATATGAATTTGGAGAGAGAGCTAACCTTGGAGACAGAAACCTGAATTCAGGTTCTGCCTCTCCCACACACTGGTCATGTGATCCTAAGGAAACCACTTAACTTTAGTGTTTGGATATTTGTCTGCTACGGAAAGTGTTGGCCTTCTTTGGTAGCAGAGGTTTCATCGAAAGCATTCCCTGTACCAATGAAATCAGAGATCTAATTTCTCTCTTTCCTCTGTAAGTGAAAACATTTCTGTTCAAAACAGATCACATGGGGTTGCATGGGTAATCTAGACTAGTAGAGACCTCAGTCTCCAAAGTAATTTCATCTTACTGAGATTTAGCTAAAATATAGCAATGACAACTATCCCCCAGAATTTTCTTCTGTAATATACCATTCCCAATTCCCTGCACCCATCTCTATGGCCTGGGACCAACACTAGATGATAAAGCATTCTGCAACAGGTTGCCCACAGTACAAAGTCAGCACCCATCTCATTCAGGAAAGGAGCAAACAACTGAGGGATATCTTGCCTACACTATATCTTCTTTTGTTCACCAGAATTTTCACAAATCCTGTCTCTGCCATAAAAAACTACCTATGAAGCATTTGTTGAGGCTCGTAGCCCTCTTAACAACCACTAAAGCTTCTGCCAGCTCTTCCCTCCCTTCCTCAGGTTTTCTACTCAAACCACTTTTTTGGCTTGTCTGTCAAACAAATGTGATTTCCATTCCCTGAAACTTGTGAATTTGCAGAACATTTTCTAACAAATTGCATGTCCAAGCAGTGTGGAAATGGGACTGGGCAATAGCAGGAAAGATATTTATGGTATTGTTCCAAAGGCCAGGAACCCCAAATTGGTATCTTTTCACACCCCAAAAATCCTTTCTAATCATTTTGTTTCAAGCAGTTTTTCCCTCTTCTTCATTCCCAGGTTATCCTTTTCTTAAACAGGGATAGATCCAGATCTCTCTGTTGGAATCTTTAATCTGAGAATTGCCTTGGTAAGAATTGGCACAACCAAGACTTTGAGGAAACATGGCTATTTCCCAGCTATGCCAAAAGGCAAGAGGAGGTTCAGGATTTTAGACAGGTTTAGGAAGAATAGATCAGGACAGCAGGACAGAGGAGAAAAGAAGCAAGAACTGTGGTCAGAATCCCATTAATGAGGGTATGTATTCTTATTGCCAAAAGACCTCATTGAATGGTCCCCAGACTTTAGAAAATCTTTCTACCCAAGGCTTATTCCCTTTGGTTTCTGAATATAAACTTTTCAAAAACCCATAAGTTTTAGATTCTTTGGAAAAGAGGAGACTTGCCAAAAACACCATTCCATTTTTTATTTAGAAAAACTTAAATCTCAATCTGCAGTAATGGTAAAGGAAAAGGGGAAAGGAAATACAGAGGCTTATTTGAGCAAACTGGATAATCCTTTGTATCCTAATGTGAGTGTGAAAAGACTTTGAAAAACGAAGTATTAAGGCTAGGATGTTCTCAAAATAAAAAGCACATAATCTACTGAGGAAAGCCAGAGAGGTATTGGAGAACTTGTGGAGACAGAAAAAGTCTACTGTGAGATTGGTCTTGAGATATGAAAGTGTCCTCTAGACACATCTGACTTTAGTCAGATATCTAAATGGAATACTGAAAAAAAAATATCATTGCTAATAAGGCTTCTTTACCCTAAAGTCTTTTGGACCCCTTATCCTTGAGTTTGAGGCTACTGAAAAAAATCATTCTGAGTGGGGCTGGGGTAATATCCTTGAAAAGGGAAATATTAACAACTAATATATGTCAGTAATACCAAAGAACTCTCTTCTAGAGTCACTTCTCTCCCGTTCCTTTTGCTATTAAGACTGCTAAGATACCACTTAGATAAGATATTGGTCAAATAATAGTAGAGACACAAAAGATTCCATCCTTTGGCCACCTGACAGGACTAAAGAGAAGAATCAACAACTATTGATGAGCCCCTGAAACTGGTCATGTATCTTTTGGGATATTGAAGTAAAGAATATCTGATATGGGGCTCTCCAGGGCCTACGTTAGAGTTCATCTAAAATATGTGGGTTAGTTACTATGCATCTTCAAGGCCCACAGAATGCCAAGGGGAAAGGTAAGAAGAAGAAAAAGGACTCACCTGTTCAGGACCCTGGAAGCAGATCCTGCAGAGGGGGGTCCTCATGCCACTGTCCAAGCTGCTGCCAAGTGAATAGCGGTCCTCAGCCTTCCCCTTACAGAAGTCATCTGAGGAGGTGCTGCTGAGCAAGGAGGCAGGTGGCTCCACAACCTGGCCACCCCAGTCGTCCTCTGCAGAAGAGGGTGGCAAGGGTGGCGGAGGTGGCAGAGGAGGAATCTCCCCGCCGGCCCCCTCTCGAGGACCCCTCCAACCGACCCATCCACCAGCACCCAGGGCTGGGAGGGTGTTGTTGTTGGCTGCCAAGCCAGGGGGCTGGGGGTCACCGTGCATGGGCAGCTGGGTCGGCGGTGGGCGCCGAAGCAAGAAGACCTTCAGGTCATTGAAGAGCATGCGACATCGGCACTTGAGGAGACCCTGGTGGCGCAACATCTGGGGAGCCTGGTAACACCCTCCACAGCAATACCAGCAGCAGCAGCACCACCACCACCAGAGGAACCCACTCAGGGGCATTAGCATGTGCCTATGGTAGAGAGAGGGCCGAGCTCCCAACTGGAGTCTTTGGGGATTTGGGGACTGGATGGAGTTGGGGGGACCACAGTGTATTTGTGCTATGGGATTGAGGGGGACTTTACTTTGTCATTCCCCTCTCTGAAATTTCCTCCAAATCACAAAATGCTAAATGCCCCTGAGGGGTGAACTTCCTATAATCTGTTGTCACTAAATCCTCTCCCCCAACCCCCAAAAAGAAAAAAAATTGTCTTTATCTTCTTTCTTCCCTCAAAACCAGAGCTTGGTTTGGACAAGGAGACCTCTTTTCTGTCTTTGAACTGGGGCTAAGTGAGTAAGGTAGGGCAACAGAGGGGCTGTGGAGTGAGGGTGAGAAGACTGGGCCTTTAGCCCAAAGCCTTTTTAAGTTAGGAATTCCTTTGGAATGGGAGGTAGGGTAGGGGTTGGAGAATTATTCAATCCTCCTCAAAGTCCTAATTAGAAGTGCAGGTATCTTTCTTTTGGATTAGAGGGGCTAGGGCCAGAAGAGTTTAAATCAAATAAGGAAATGGACTAAGTTCAACTCAAGGAAAACCTACTCTTAATAAATGGTTATGTGTGTATGTAAAGAGGGTGGATTTTCTTTAGATAATAGGGAACAGGGCTGGGAGGGGGTGGTGTGTTGGAAGTTTCAAGCCCTAGATAAAGAAGTTGAGGAGATTAATCCCAAAAGCACCAGAGAGGCTAGTAGCAGAGTTGAGTTAGGAAGATTTGGGTTTTTGAAATAGGGAATTGTGCTTTGCCTCTGCTGCCAAAAGGGTGGAGAGGGTAGGGAAGGTTTTTTGGACAATAAAGATTTTTTTTTAAGAGAAGAGGTGCAGAAAGAGACTAGGTGGTGGTAGCTCTTGGGGTGAGGGTGGGTAGGGAGAGATTGGAAAGCACGTTTAACTCTTGCAGTGCTGGCTCCTTCCTGAGCTTGGAGGTCCCTCCCTAAGGAAAGAGGGAGGTGAGCTTAAAGGGGAAGAAAAAAAGGGTGTGTGGAAAGGGAGGAGGAGGAAAGAAGGGGTGGTTACATGATCTCGGCTCCCAGACCACCCTTGCTGTAGCTTGTAAATCCGAGGTCCCCTCGCCTTGGCTCCATTAAAGGCCCCTGCTGGAGGGCAGCGAGGGCAGGGAGAACTGGAGATTAGGGCTGACCCTTTGCTCTTCTTCCTCTTCTTCCTCCTCCGCCGCCTTCTCCTCTTCGTCGCCGTCCTCCTCCTCTTCTTCCCCCCCCTCCTCCTCCTCTTCCTCTTTCTCCTCTGACCGAGTCCGGCGCTGCTGTTGCTGCGGCGGCGGCGGTGGCTGAGGCTGTTGCTGCTTTTCGGCGGCGTCCGGCTGTCTCCGGGGTGGGGGCTGCTCCGTCTCGTCCTCTTGCTGCCAGCCGCTCGGCGCGGCCGCGGGTCCGAGCTTCATGATCCTCCTCCTCCTCCTTCCCTGGGGGCTGGCCCTGAGCCCCAGCTCCCTGGTAGCGCTGCCATGCGACCGTAGGCAAGGCAGGCGTGGGGTGGGGGTGAGGAGTGAGGGCCGGGAGGGACAAGGAGAGTGGAGGATGAGGAGGGCCGACTTGGAGAGACGGAATATTGTTTTTTATATATATGCGTATATATATGAAAAACAAAAGGAGTGTAATAATACAATTAAAAATAATAATAAAAGCGTGCAGTCTGCGTCTGGGGTGGTTTTGGGGAGGGGGAGGGGGAAAGGGAAGGCTGCTGTGTCTTTGCCTGCAGCTCCTACCCCTGCCCCCTCCCCCCACCAACCCCCCCACCCACCTCTTGGCGGCCGACCTGGCTGGGTCCCTACCCCCCTCCGCCCTCCCCTCCTCTCCGCTTCTTCTGGCTGGCTCTATTCGCTGTTGCTACCTCTCCTCGCAGATGCAACGAGGTAAGGCTTGTTTGCGGTGCAAGCTGGAGACTGAAGGGAGGGGAGGGTGAAGGGAGAGATGTGGCGGCGTTTGGGGGGAGCCAGGATGTAGCTTTAGCTTCCTGCCCTTGACTTGCCAAAAAAAAAATGTATAATATATATGCAAATATATTATAAAAAGGGAGAGAAAGCAAATCAAATACAAAGATGTTGGGTGTCGTCTTGTCTTCTCTGATGTTCAGAGCCCGCCGCCTCGTCTTCTGTCCCCCAGCTCGATCTGCGGTGCAAAGGCAAAGCAAAAGGGTGGTGTTGGAAGAGAGGCGATGGGGGCGGCGAGCTGCAGGTCCCCGGACTGAAAGAGAGGTTCTGAGTGTTGTGGCTTCTGCTGTCTCCACCACCGCCTCCGTTGCCTCCGCTGCTGCATTCAGCACCCTGGGCTGCTGGACAGCTCCCACCCAGACCCCGCGCGTCACGCTACTGGGGGACTGACGCAGCCTGGGAGGGGTAGAAGAAAAGAGGAGGAGAGGGGGAAAGAGAGGAGAGGGATACAGAGAGAGAGAGGGAGAGAGAGAAAGAAAGAGACAGTAAGAGGGATGGAGACAGGAAGGGAGAAGGAGAAAGGGAGGGAAACAAAAAAGGGAGGGAGTTAGAGAGGAAAGGGGTGGAGGGATAGAGAAAAGTGGGAGAGGGAGAAGAGGGTGGGGGAAGTCAAGAGAGATTCAGATGCTAACTCTAGCATCTTCCACACTTGCTCTGAAGTGGAAGATTGGGGTGCATGCCATAGTGTAAATGACTCAACAACTACCTCACCATCTCCTGCACTAGGTATTGTTGACCTGCACATTTAAGTGTCAGTCTTAATTGGAAGTCTTGTCTTACAGGCCTTGGGAGGGGATATGGAGGGGGAGGTGAATGAAGTTTTGAGACTCCCACACAAAACCTGGAGCATACATAAAAGTGGTGATGGAGAGAGTGCGAATTAAGATGTAATTGAAAGGCAATGATCTGAAATGTATTGGCTAAATATAAGCTGTAACAAAGAGGATGATTGCAATCATCTCCTTATTCTTTTTCATCTTCATCATCCCACATTATAAAACTCTTGTTTATGATCTAGTGGATCCTGGATATTGAAATCTACAGACAATACCATAATTTTATTTTAATCCAGAGTTCCTACCTGCTACCATTGTCAACTTTTACTGAGAAACAGTAATATTCATGCATTTCCATTTCTTTTTCTGCTCCAGTCCTCGCCCCAAGAAGAACTGCTAGCAAACAGGAAAATGGCCAGAAAGGTGAATTACAAGATCATGGAGGAGAAGAAATAAAAGGATATGGATAGTTAGCACCTGGATTAGTGAATCATCAACTTGCATGAGCTGATATGGTTAGTGAATCATCAACTTGCATGAGCTGGTATGGTTCAAATTATGGAAGACACATGAGCACTTCCTCATCCATTATTATAAGCTTCCACCCTAGTTCCAGCATCATGGTCTTGGATGAATAACCCCTGTGAATTATTGGCCAGTCATAGCAATGCTTCTAGATTTTTGTGAACTAGAGAGAGAATATGTCCAAAGGACCCTGCCCCTCAGCATCATTGGCATGAAGCATTCCTCTCTTAGATGCAAGAAAATCACCCTTATTGCTACAGGAGTAACTGGTTCATTCCTAAAAGCCCTGGGGGGGGGAGGCAAGAACACTGCTACCTAGGCATCAGGCAACACAAATTAGCTACTTGTTGGAATGCCTCTTTCCTTTCATTATTACTATTAAATTTCATCATATCCCAAGGACAGAATGTAAAAAAAGATTATGATGATACTAAATTTCCTCCAAATTATAATGAACATATTATTGATAAAAGTGTGAGCATTGAAAGTATTTTCTCTGAACAGTAAAGATTAAAAGAATCTAAGGGAAATTAATAAAATGTCATCTTTTTCCAGTGAGACAAATCAATGACCCTTTTTTGAGTGAGAGAACCAGATTTCCATTCTGTCTACCCACGCTAGTAAACTTGAAGATAGGCTTTTGTGTGTTTAATTTTTTCATGATTTATAATTTGGGGTATTCCCTATACCACAGATTGTAATCCTTAAACTCAACAGATGGTCTTTGAGAGTTTCTGGGGCCAAAAAAAATCATAATCCTGTAGCCAATCTGATAATGATTCTCTCCAAGAATTAATTAGTTTTGTATTCAGACAACAAATATACAATTTATCACCAGACCTATACTTGAAGACTTTCTAGCTTGGTTGAACCTGCCAGAATTTGTGTCCCACTGATATGTCTTCTACACCAGGGTCAGTCACATCTCTACCATGATGAGGGACCCAAGGAATGCTTAAGTGAGGAATGTGGATCTGTTCTACTTGGCCTAAACTTGCAAGATGCATCCAATTCAATTTCACAGTCATTTACTCAATGTCTACTCTGTGCAAAAACATTGTGATATGTAATAGGAATATTAAAAAAAACAATAAAACAGTCACTACCCTAAAGTGCAAACTCCAAGTGTACAGAGTATATTCACTAATTAGGCAAAGGGAGGAAGTACACTCAAGTCTATATTCAGGATAATTGACTTCCTCATCCTCTTCTGTGAAAGCAGAAACAGATTGAGGGCCAAGGTGCAGCCAAGGATGGAGGAATTGTAATAGAACTGTCTTCTGAAAAAATGGAAAGGCTTTTGAATGTGATTTAAAACCAACTCAATACCACCCTGGATTTGGGTCTTCAAATGTTAACTTGTGTGTAATAATCAAAAGGTCTGATAAGTGAAAACTACTATAAATGGTATACTGAATCCATGGACCTTGACTCTGGGAAATTATTTGTCCAACATTTGAGGTATTTATTTTAGAAAATTTTGAGAGGAGAGGATTGGGAAGGGGATAAAGATAAACTTTACATCTAAGCAGGTCATTTGGCTAGAGGGGATTTCACTGCTAACAGGTGGGAAATAATCAATATTCTTCATTTCACACCAGGAGGTTTCCAGCTCATTAATAGATTTATTTGTTTAAACAAAGTTATTTGGGGGCATATTTCACTACAGGCTGAGGTGCTAGGGACAGACGGATAAGTGTAAGAGTATAGGATGCTTCAAGAACTCCTCTTTAGGAAAAAATATTGAAAGAAGAAAGATTTCTCAAGAGTTCAAGGGAGATGCATAGAGGTCAATGTCTTCACAATTTTTTCCAGCTATGAAGGTTGAGGGTGCCAAGTTTTGCTGCTCTTACAGTCTTATTCTTTGGCCTCATAATAGACACCTTGGGCTCAGATAAACAGAGTGGTTGCTGCTGCTGCTGCTGCTTTTGTTGTTCAACTGCATCTAATTCTTTATGACTCTATTTGGGGTTTTCTTGGTAGAGATACTGGAGTGGTTTGCCATTTCCTTCTTCCGTTCATTTTACACATGAGGAAACTGAGGCAAACAGGGGTAAGTGGCTTGCCCAGAGTCACATAGCTACTAATTGTCTGAAGCCAGATTTGCACTCAGGGCGATACAGTCTTTCTAAGCCCAGGTCTGAACTTTATCTGCTGCACTACCTAGTTGCCTCTGCTACTGTTACTCCCTTCATGCTGTTGCATCTCCTGTCAGCTTTGCCACAGTGAAAGATCTTAGGATCAGACTCTAGATCTACAATGAGTCTCAGATATCAAATAGTAATTTATCTCCCTCATTATTGTATATTGGGCACACTGAAGCTTCAAAAGATTACCAGATTTGCCCAAGATCACACAGAAGCAAAATTAGAATCTAGAACTTCTGACTCCATAGCCACTGTTACTTCCATTAAACTGCTCTTGGGATCAGACCACGTTACCCCATGTATTGTTATTATTTATTTAGAATTTCCCCTTTGGGGAAAAATGGGCATGGGTATAGCTGACATCTACTGTACCTACATTTTCTTTCATCCCAAGTGACTCAGCTATAGCTCCTGGAACAGTGATTCCAAACCTAGGGTAGCCCTTCTTCTCCACATGGTTATTTCTGTGAGAGATGCTTGTTATGATAGGGGTTGGAAGATGACTAACACACAGAATCCACCAGGAACTAGAGGTGTTTGAACCTGTCCATCTAATTGATAAGATCTGAATGTGTGCCATAGTAGGTGAATATCTCACTGACTTCACTAGTCATTAGAAATCTCTGCTATCCATAAAGCAGGTTTTGATGCCTTCCACAAAGCCCCATGGACACACCTGATATTCTTGCTACTCCCCTAGTATACATTAGAATTCTTCTTTAAATGAGTATGTGATTTCCAAGTCTATATCAGGTAGAGACAGTGTAGTGTTGTAATGGAAACAGGCCTGGAGTAGGAGTCAGAAAATCCAGATTCTAGTCCCAGCCCTACCTCTTGTTGAACAAATATAAATAATTTGTCCCTACCTTCTGTGAGTGTTGATTTCCTTTACTGTAAAAAGGAAAAGGGATGGGAATGGGAGTGTTGAGGAAAAAAATGACTCTGATGGTCTCTAAGGTCCCCTCTGGCACTAACATTCAATGATTCCCTGAGCTACACTTCAATACCTTCAAGCTGAGCATGGCGTCAAGAGTCACGAGTATGTAGCTGGTAAGTTTTCTCAGCTTTCTCGTTCATCCCCTTGGCAGCCTGCCCCAGTCACTCATCAGCACTGTATTTGCTCTTCTTGCTCCTGTTTGGTTACTGAGCCAAACCAGATGACTACCTCACCTGCCACACCCTAAGGCCAGACCTATCTCTTACAGCCAGGCTTCAGGAGGCTCTTGGCTGGAAGCTTTCTGATAGGGAGACTGTGGCTGTTTCCCCTGTTTAGCCCCTGGGCACTGAAAGGCTTCTTCAGGCTCCTTTTCTGGGAAGGCAAATGATATTATTAAATATTCAATAAGCCTGAAATGAGGCAGTGAACATGATAGACTGAAGCTGATTCCCAATTGTGCTGAGGCAGCAATTGCAGGCTGAGAGTCAGGCAAGGGAGGTGTTGGTGGATGGTCCTTCTGTTCTTCCCACTCATCTCTGGGCTCTTCTGGATATATCTATGACATTGCCCAAAGTCCATGGAGCTTCCACCTTCTAAGGCAGTTAGTTCATAGGTCTTTCCTCTATCTAAAGGAAACCATCTCTTTTTAGGTACAGCTTTTCTTTCTAGCAGTGCAACCATATATGTGACATATATACAATACTGTACATAATTTGCATCATTATAAGAATTCATCTTCAAATGAAAGGTTCATAAGACAATACTGGAAGAGATATTAGAGATCATTTAATCAATTCAACACTTGTTTGTTGAATTGAATTGGTCCAGCCTTGTCCTTTTTCAGATGAAAAAACTGAAGCCCAGAAAAGTTAAAAAGCCTGCCCAAAGTCATGCAGATAATAAGACAAGCCAACATTGTAATCCAAGTCCTTGTCTGCAAACCCAGAGCTCTTCCCATTGTATCATAATAGTATATATACAATGACATATTAACTCAATCTAAATCTGTATCATCCATTTAAAGCAGACTTTCTTTAGTGCAATGTAATTTAAAATCAACTTGCCTATCTGGTATATATATATAAGCTACCTGATATATATATATATATAATATGTGTGTATATCAATAGTCAGAAAGATAGTAATATTTTATATAATAATAATAATCTTGAATTGATGTGATCTTCAAAATAGGGGAGAATTTGAGTACTGTTAATTATAATTAAATAAATATTTAAATATTTGTATAATTGTCTATCAATGTAAAAAATAATAGCTGACATTTATATGGCATTTTAAAGATGGAGAATATCCTTTCCTCACAACATCCATGTGAAGTACTTACAGCAAACATTATTGTTCCATTTTTATGTGAGCAAATTGAGGCACAGAGGTGCCTGGAGTCATGCAACTAATAAATGACAGATGTGAGAATAAGACCCAAGTCTTCTGGCTTAAAGACCAAGGCTCTTCAGTATGGAACTATGCCCAAAGAGCTATCAAACTATACATGTCTCTACTGGGACTGTATCCCAAAAGGATCATAAAAAAGAGAAAAGGACCTCTTGTCCTTTGCATGTGCAAAAATGTTTCTAGTAGCCATTTTTGTAGTGGCAAGAAACTGGAAACTGAGTGAATGTCCATTAGTTGGGGAATGGCTGAATAAGTTATGGTGTATGAATGTTATAGAATATTATTGGTTCAATAAGAAATAATCAGCAGTATGATTTTAGCGAGGCCTGGAGACTGACATGAACTGAAGCTAAGTCAAATGAGTAGAATTAAGAGAACCTTATACACAGCAACAAGAAGATTATGTGATGATCAATTCTAATGGACGTGGCTCTTTTCAATAGTGAGATGATTTAAGCCAGTTCCAATAAACTTGTGATGGAGAGAGCCATCTTCACTCAGAGAGAGGACTGTGGGGACTGAGTGTGAATCACAGCATAGTATTTTCACTCTTTTGTTTTTTCATTTTTTTCCTTTTTGTTCTGATTTTTCTTGTGCAGCATGATAACTGGAAATATGTATAAAAGAATTGCACATGTTTAACATATATTGGATTACTTGCCATCTATGGGAAGGGGGAAGGGAGGGAGAAAAAATTGGAACAAAAGATTTCACAAGGATGAATGTTGAAAATTATCTATGCATGTGTTTTGAAAATAAAAAACTTTAAAAAAAGACCAAGGCTCTTTTCCATTGTCCATTTCTAATAAATAATATGATGGGTAGACAAAAAAATGTATATTTGTTATAACTACATGCAACATTAGCAATTATCTCAATTCTGAGCAAGGTTGATAGTATATTAGGAATATACTTGGGGTAGGTCTTAGTATTCTACAGAGAAATAAATAGATCCAGTTGTTTATTTGTCCCTTCATTTCATCATGTATGATAGAAGAGGAAACACAGAAACATACTTCAAAGTTTTATGATGTCATTCCCATCACATATATGGCAACTATGACATTCAGAGGAAATGAAGGACAAATTAAAAATAAATGTGGTCCACAACATTTTTTTTTCACCTTGCTCCTAAAGACTGTGTGCTAGGTTGAAAAGAACACTGGATTTGCAGTCAGAAAACCTGAATTCAAATCCTGAATTCTATTTACTGCATGGCCTTGGACTACGCATTTCCCTTTTTAGGAAAATTTCCCCATTAGTTTCCCCATTTGTAAAATGGGGGACTCAGAATAAACTGTACAGTTTCCTTTAACTCTTACAACTGTTATTCCTCTTCATTCAACAAGGTCATTGTCAGTCATCCTCATCTATATCTTGCTACTGGATCCAGATGGCTCCAGAAAAGAAAAGAAAAGGCTGGTGACCTTGCACAGCCCTCCCTTATTTAAATCCAATCCACTCATCTCCTTAATATCATGTTTCTCTTAAAGAACAAAGGACAAACAACAACAGCAACTGGTGCCTGCCCCATACCAAACTGAGTAAGACCTCATTTTTGCTTCAAGCAATCAACACAGCTGGTTTTTCATCCAAACCCTAACTTTCTGAGCTTCCAGAATTATGTTGCTACCAATGGGATAGAGTGAATTCCCATTTTTTTCAACTACTTTTCCATGATTCTCACCAAATTGAGCCCTTTCTTCCAAGAAAATACCTCATAGAGAAAGAAAGAATGAAAGAGAGAGAAAGAAAAAAGAGAGAAAGAGAGAGGGAAAAAAAGAAAGAAAGAAAGAAGGAAGGAAGGAAGGAAGGAAGGAAGGAAGGAAGGAAAGAAAGAAAGAAAAGAAAGAAAGAAAGAAAGAAAAGAAAGAAAGAAAGGAAGAAAGAAAGAAAGAAAGAAAGAAAGAAAGAAAGAAAGAAAGAAAGAAAGAAAGAAAGAAAGAAAGGAAGGAAGGAAGGAAGAAGGAAGGAAGGAAGGAAGGAAGAAGGAAGGAAGGAAGGAAGGAAGATGGAAAGGAGGGAGGAAGAAAGAAAAGGAAGGAAGATGGAAAGGAGGGAGGAAGAAAGAAAAGGAAGGAGGGAGGGAGGAAGGAAGGGAGGGAGGGAGGAAGGAAGGGAGAGAAAGAGTAAGGGAAAGAGGAAGGGAGAGAAAGAGGGAGAAGAGAGGGAAGGAAAGGAGAAATCCTAGAAATGTAAAATTTACACATATAAATGTCCCCAAAAACTTAAGAACCTTGATTCTAACAAATAACTGTCACTGGAAAGAGAAGTGTAAACATGTGAATACTAAAGATTTTCAATTTGTTGATCATATGGTCATATAAATAAAACTCATATAGCAGAATTATTGGGGCAATATTATCTACTAAACCTCTTTAACAACAAAGTTGTCTGTCCATTGTTCCTAAGGAGTATAATTTCAGTGACTTGATTTCCAATGTAATCTTGTGAAATTCCTGCACTCTGTTGGTGGTCTGTGATCTATTAAACAAAGTGCTTGCAGAATAATTATTCACTGGTTTCTCCCAAGGGCCCATTGAACTCAGATATAAATACATGGTCTGGTGAGCTCTGGGATATGGAGCTGGGAAGAGAAGGTCAAAGGGGAAGGAATGCATGTGTTATTCTAGGTGGACAAAAGGTTAAGTTCCAGAGAAATCCTCTAGCTCTGGAATGATGGGATTGGAAGATGAATGTGATTAATGATGACAATTGCCCCTAAATTGATCACTGTCTGTGGGTGGAAAGGCAGATATTTATAATGATTTGGTAGTATTCATAAGTTAGGACAACTCAAGTATCCCTTCCTTCTCCTCGTGGGATGGGTCATGATTTTCAATAGTTTCTGCTAAGGGAAAAGGATGATCAATTTTCTGGCTGAACCAAAAAAACAAAAGCCTAGAGGTCCCCTGCCCATATACATTTAGTCTAGAAAATGCTCTCTGTCTGTCTTTGTCTCTCTCTATCTTTATCTTTGTCTTTCTCTGTCTCCTTTGTTTCTTTTTTCTCTTTCTCTCTGTCTCTGTCTTTCTGGATATCTCTCTTTCTCTCTGTCTCTCTTTCTTTGTTTCTGTCTATCTCTGTCTCTCTGTCTCTCCTTCTCTATCCCTACTTTTTAAAAAGCCTTCTTAAAAGCAAACTCATACTATCTTTTCTTATTTTTCTGTTACTAGTCAACTCCAGATATCGCCTTTCCTGTGCTCCTTTTCTCTTTGTCCAAATCTCCTTCCTTCAAGAAGCCTTATTGACATAAATAGGAGATAGGAGTAAATTCCCACATATGTTGCACTTTAGCCAATAATTTTTCTTATCCAAAAATGGGAAAAAACTTAAATATGGTTATTTTTTGACAGGGAAAGGACAGATACCATTTACTGTAAGCATCTTTTAACTATTCAATGTCCTAGAGGATGGTAAGCATGTCTCTGTATATTATTTAACATACCTAGAACATTGTGAGTGAGAAATAATAATAATAGATATGATAAATAAATGAATAATGAAAATAACAATACATTTTTTTTTCTTTTCCAGTTCTTTCTGCTTAGTTTGATCTGGCCAGGCCTGGCTGTTATGGGGCAGTTCAACTCTTTGACTATCTCTATTCTTTCTCTGATCCTCTTGGCTCTCACTTTGCTAAATTTACTGAGCATTTCCTTAGGTGAAAAATAGTGATTTCAGAGAGAGGCTTAAAGTCTTGCTAGGTTGTTGGTAGACACTAAATTTTCATAGCTTGCACAGTTCATGTTATACAGTTTTTTACCATTTCCTTACACAATCTTCATTGATAACAATCGTCATCAACATTTGTTTTTGTAAAGAATGAAATCAAAGAGTTCTATTCCTCTCCTGGGAATGTTTGTATAATAACAACGACAACAACAAATGCTAGATATAGTAACAATTGATCTGGGTTCAAATCTTTCTGGGGGAAAAATTGCATAGAGGATATACTTGTAAGTTTAACCTGCCTTGTTAACATTTTCCCCACCATTTTCTTAACTCTAGATGACAAACAAGACAACAAATCAAATTCTGTTTTTTAGTGTCTAAGATGTAAATGTTCACATTGAAAATTGAGAGCCTACACAAGCTTAACTGTGCCTCAGTTCAAAATCTACCTTTGCAGCTTTGCTAGTGTCTTTTTCTGTGAACTTAGGAAAAAGATATAATTATACTCTGGCTCTCACTCAGTTTCCTCATCTATAAAATGAGGGGGTTGATCTTGATTAATCAAATAGAATTTATTAAATCCCTACTCTATGACAAGTACTGTGCTGGAAGATGACTTTTAAGGTCTCTTTCAGCTCTACATCTGTAAACTGAAAATAAATGAATAAAAAGAGAAAACCTGGGAAAGTAAGCAGATCCATTATGGAGCTAGGGGAAAGACTGAGTTCTCCTTAACTAGGCTCAAGACCTACCAATCATCTCTGCATTATAGAGCTAAGAGATATGGGTTTCTCTTGGATAAGAAACAGGAATATTGTAGGAGAAGACAAAAGGAATTTTCCCTGGAAGGTAGGGAATGAGGAGGAATATAAAGGTGTCAATCCTGCAGGCCATATGAGCTGCCATGAGGTCTCCTGTGTCTGCTGCTGCATAGGAGTGAAGCTTAAGAGTCTTGAACTCATCTACTCTAACGGGGTAAAAGTAGGTGGAAAACCTAATCTTGAGAAGGTTGCCATATAGTACATGAAAAGGGAATTAGCATTGAAATAGCATCTATCTCATACAACTCTCCTGGGAAACATTTAAGACTGTATGTCAAGAGAAGTAAAGAATTAGAAGCAGTTTTACAGATAATTCAAAGATCTTTTTTTGGGGGGGGAGGGAGAACCCACCCAATTCTATTATTCATGTACCCTGGAGAACTTATTGAAAAGGATAAAGGCCCCATATACACCATAATATTTATAACAACACCTTTTGTGGCAACAAAGAACTAGAATCAGAGGTGACATCTTTTCATTAGGAAATGGCTAATCAAATTGTGATTCATGAATATGCTATAAGAAATTGTGAAAGTGACAAATTCAGAGAAGCATGGGATGAATTCCATGAACTAATGAAAAGCAGAGAAAACCATCTACACAATGGCTATAACAATTGGAAATGAATATTGCAAAATTTGCAAACAACAAGCATAGCCCTAAAAAAAAGATGTGAGAGAAGCAGCTACACCCAAAGAAAGAACACTGGGAAATGAACGTAAACTGTTTGCATTTTTGTTTTTCTTCCCAGGTTATTTATACCTTCTGAATCCAATTCTCCCTGTGCAACAAGAGAACTGGTTGGTTCTGCACACTTATATCGTATCTAGGATATACTGTAACTTATTCAACATGTTAAGGACTGCTTGCCATCTGGGGGAGGGGGTGAAGGGAGGGAGGGGAAAAATCGGAACAGAAGTGAGTGCAAGGGATAATGCTGTAAAAAATTACCCTGGCATGGGTTCTATCAATAAAAAGTTATTAAAAAAAAAAGATGTGAGGGCAGTTAGATGGTGCCATTGTAGATAGAGCACCAGCCCTGAAGTCAGGAGGACATGAGTTCAAATCTCTCCTCAGACATTGAACACTTCCTAGCTGCGTGACCTTAGGCAAGTCACTTAACCCCAATTGCCTCAGCAAAAAAGAAAAAAAAGATATGAGAACTTCTTTGCAGAGATGGGGAAGTTGACAAGTATGCAAACTGCATTTACTGTCAATTTTTGACTAGTTTTGATTTTTTCCCCCTCTTTTTCTTTAAAAGAAATTCTGTTATATAAGATGGCTCTCTGGGAGGGGCTGAAAGATATAGAAAAATTGAGATAAATTTAGGTAATATAAAAATAAAAGTCAGCAATAAATATTTATTTTTAAAACATTTCTGCTCGAAATATCCACAAAATTAAGGGATGGTACTTTCAGTCTTGAAAAGTATCCAGATAACTGGAAATCTATCTATCTATTTATCTATCTATCTATCTGGATAATTATATGCAGGAGCCTGTGAAGATATTCCCTGAATATACGAAAAGCACTTGATTATTGAATGTGCAACACAGAGGCAACTTTAAAAACTATATAGTCCAAGGCCTAATTTTACTATGAGCAAACTTGCATCCCAGAGAGTTAGTTACTTACCTACATCACATAGCTAGTTAGAAGCAGAATCAGGACTCAAATTCAGATTTCTTGGGTCCCTCATCAGTGAACTCCTATCATTTTAAGGTTTTACCATACCCCTTTCTCCCCAAGGTTGGAAGCCTAAATGTTATGATCTTTAATTTACAGATTAAGAAACTTGAGATTTAGGGATTTTGTCACTTGCCCGGGATCCTATGATGAGCAAATATATGAGCTGGAATTGAGCCCTTAATTCAAGGTCAAGAACCTTCTCATTGTTATTCCACACTTCTAATATTATTCCTTTCTTAATAAGCATCCATCAGCTAGTCTTCTGATAGTCAATCCTACTCTCTTAAATGACTGTTGATCAGAGAGATGGTCTAGGGAATTCTGTGGCTTTAAGAATTAGGAATTAAATTTTGTGGGTTCTCCACCGCACAAGCATCTACAAACCAGGTCAGTTGCTGACTGTGAGGACAGGATCGACCGTCTTCCTGAAGCAGCTCTGTTATGTCAGCAGATTCAGGAAAGCCACGGGACTGGCAAGACCACCACCCTCAACTAGGACAGATGGCCAGTCTGACAAGGTTGTCCCGGCTGCCTGATCTCGTGGAGGTTGCTGCCGAGCCAGCTGGAGCTTGGAAAGGAAATGGAACCAGCAACGGCAGAGTGGGAGAGCTGGGCCCTCCCAGTGGCAGGCAGCTCAGTCTTTTGTGCCACCAAAAGCTCAATCCAAATTTAAATCTGCCACACAGGTGGAGTAGGCGGACACCTGTGATTTGATGGGCTCTGCACAGCTCCGTCTGCCTAAAAATATCTCTTCTGCCAGCCTGCTGGGGCCACCCTCCCCACTTATCTGACCTGAAATTCCCACTATTTTACAGTCACTAAGGATTTAGATAAAAACAGTGGTGACACCGATCTCATAAAGGCCACTGTTCAGAAGTATCTTCAAAGTGATGACACTAATCCCCTCCTTTTAGCACAGATCAGCAACTTGATGCAGAATCCATAGAGAAAAGGAGTTTGGGTCCACTTTGCAATTATACCTCTCTCATAACCACATTTACCTTTCCACCATCTCTCATCCACATGCCCAGAATCTGGAGGAGACCCAACGGAGAGTTTTAAAAAAAACTAGACAGTCCTTCTGGAAGGAAAAAAAATTATCTGCCTCTCAGTTCTATTCCATGCACGTCAGGTTTTCTGTATTCCACAAGTAGGTATTAAGCACCTATTATATATTAAATGCCTGGCTTGGCAAAGAAAGGCCAAACAAACAAACAGTTCCTGCTGTTAAGGAGCTCACAGTCTAATGGCAGAGACAACATACAAACAGCTATGTACAAACAAACTACATGCAAGACAAATTGGGATGATCTTGGAAGGAAGGCACTTGCATTCAGGGGGATTGGTAAAATTTTCTTGCAGAAAATGGGATTTTAGTTTAGATTTGAAAGAAGATGGGAAACAGCAATGAAGAGGGAGAGAATGCTAGGCATGGGAGACAGTCTGGGAAAGTAACTAATTAGGATATCAAGACTAAAATGGGATGGAGTGGTTGCATCCCACCCTTGCCTATGTAATTATACATTTTAATTATGCATTTAATTATGTAATTATGCATTTGGGGCCAAAAAAACATTAGGGTCCTTAGAAGGTGGAGTGGGTGGTGGGTCAAACAGCAAGAAGGCCTGTGTTGTTGGGAGTAGAGTATAAGGAGAATGGCAAGATAGAAGGGGCCAGATTGTGAAGGACTTTAAAAGCCAAACATCAGATCTTATGTTTTATCCTGGAGGTAACAGAGAGCCACTGGAGTTTATTGGATTGGAAGGATGGGTATGCCATGGTTAGAACTGCAATTTAAGATCAGTTTGACAGCTGAGTGGAGAATAGACTGAAATGGGGATAGACTTAAGGGAGATCAGGATGAGGATGAGGAGTTATTAGGGTTATTGTTATGAGGAGGGGTCCACAGGCTTCACCAGTATGACAAAGGTATCGATGATACCAAAAAAAAAAAGTTAAGAATTTCTTTAACTTATCTTCTGTTCTCTTCCCTGGGCTGGACAAAAGTAGATTAAGGAATAAAAGACAAGCAGAAAAGGCAAAGCTAAAGACAAAGTGATAAAAGGAAAAAGAAAGATATCAGACAA
This sequence comes from Antechinus flavipes, assembly GCF_016432865.1. Classification (NCBI taxonomy): domain Eukaryota; kingdom Metazoa; phylum Chordata; class Mammalia; order Dasyuromorphia; family Dasyuridae; genus Antechinus; species Antechinus flavipes. The sequence continues at coordinate 67,041,572 of NC_067400.1, read as the reverse complement.
TAACCAGAAAAAATAACAGTGGTAGTGTGGGAATTTTGCTAAGGAATCTTGAACTAGATTATAAAGATGGGATCTATTCAAATAGTTAAGCAATATTTTCCTTATGTTTGACACAGAGTGAGTTCTTTGGGCTTGAATCAAGTTTTTTCTTTCTTTTTGTTTTATTGATGTCTTGAATTTTTGCATCAAATTGACTTCCTAATATACACTCTTCCCACCCCTACTCCGTTACCCAATGTGGCTTCTATTGTAACAAAGATTTTTTTAAAAAGAAGAAAAACCAAGCTACACACAAAATATAGATTAACACAATGTACAATATTCCACACCTATAGTCCTTGTTTCTGTCTGTGATTTTCTCAGGGGCTATGCATATTATTGAAATCTCTGAAAAACATGGACATTTTCTTCACTTTTTAAAAGTGTAATTCCAATTGCTTATCAGAATAATCAGGCCAATTCATAGCTCTAACAGAGAATAAATATGCCTATGTTCCTGAAATCCCTCTAAACACTATTTCTACTTTTGTCATCTTTGCCAATTTGGTGAGGTAAAATCTCAAAGCTGTTCCAACTTGCATTTCTCTTATTAATGATTTGGAGTCATCTTTCATGGTTGTTAATAGTTTTCAGATCTTCTTCTGAAAACTGCTTGAAGATGATGAAATGTCCATCCTATTTGCTCTAGGGATTCTATTCCTAGACAAATAGTCCAAGGATGTCAATGACAAAAAAGAAAGAATCCACAGGTAACAAAATGTTTATAACCGTATTTTTTTTTTTTTTGATGTAGCAAAGAACTAGAAACTAAATAGATGCTCTTTGATTGGGGAACAGCTAAACAAATCTATGGTATATGAATGAGATGAAAATAATATACTATAAGAATAACTATAACAATTACTGAATACAAAGAAGTCTAATAAAGGTACAATTCATATAAGGTGAAGTAAGTGAAACCAGGAAAACTATACACACAAGAACCATAACAATGCAAATAGAAAGAGCAGCAACCAAACAAATAAACCAAATGCTGTAAAATAATAATGACTACACTCGGCCCCAGAGAAAGCACTTCCTTTTTGCTAATATAGGGGACTACAGGTATGAAATAATTGAAGATAATGGAAGATAATGGAATTTTTCACTGTGTTGGTTAATTTTGTTGAACTGTACTTCCCCTTTAAAATTCCTTCTTATAAACAGTCAAGATATGACATTTTCTTTTTTAGAATACTTTTAAATTTTTTAAAATTTTTTTTGCACCTGCATTTCCTCTTGAGAGGAAATATATATATGATTTTTTATATCATAGTGAATGCAAGTGATGTAAAAACAAGACATCAATAAAAATGTATTTTTAAAAAGAAAATTGTTCAAATCATTTGACCACTTATTTAACTAAGTAATATATATTTTGATCTTGTATATTTGTGTTAATTCCACATACATTTTGAATATCAGAACCTTATTAAAGATATCTGATGCAAAGATATTTTCTGTAATCGACAGCTTTCCTATTTAATCTATATGATACTCCTTCAATAGCTGAAATTCTGTTTTTCATAATCCATAGACTTATAGTTAGATGACACCTTTAAATATGATTTAATTCCTCCATTTTACAGAGAAAGCAACTGAGGCACAGACAGGGGAATGGCTTAACACCTAGACCTCGAACTAAAACCCTAGTCTCCTGAGTCCCAGTTCAATGGTCTTTTCCATTATACCTTGCTACAGAATCCTTCCCAAATTGTCTGTAAAAAACAATCATTTCTGAAAAGAAAATGACTCAGTCTCTCTGTTTTTATGTTGTCTGTGTTGGCAGATGCAGTGATAAGTAGCTGGGGATATTCATGTCAATCTTTGCACCAGAAGTAACAGTTTTGGCTGGGTAGTTCAATCTTTGCTTGACACCAGCGGTTTAGTTCTCAGAGAATTACCATCAAACAATGAAGGCCATTTTTTTGTGTGTGAGGAGTCAGACTTGAAAGGGTAACTTGTTTAGAGCAGAGGTGTCAAACTCAGTCTGTAACACTCTTGAGTGAAGCTAGGATTACATTAAAATGTAATTGAGAAAATAAATACACACATACACAGACACACGTATATATTTTCATATACATGTATATATACATATATATAATAAAATATAGATAACATTATATATATATATTACATATGCATGGTTAATTTTTCAACATTGGCCCTTACAAAACTTTCTGTTCCAAATTTTTCCCTCTTTCCCCCCCACTCCTTCCCCTAGATGGCAGGTAGTCCAATGCATGTTAAATATGTTAAAATATATGAATAACATTATATTTTAAAACTAATTCAAACTTGAGCTAATAGGGATTTTATGTCTGGAAAGATGACTCCCTTTCCCCCCTTATATTAATGGTTTAGAGGAACTCCATAACTGGTACATACCACTTTCTTCCTCCTTCAGAAAACCCATGTCAAAAGAGCATCTTGCTCATTTTAATGTATTTATCAATCATCAACAGCTGATTAAAATATTCATATTGAAGCCTTATTTTAGCTTTCTCCTTCCAGTTTACTTGGACCTAAAAGAGAAATCTTGGAGCAGAATAGGATATATAGTTGGGGCTGAGAGGGGCTCTCTGTTTGAGGCAAAGGCTTTTCCTCTCCATCACCTTCCACACAATTCATCCTCTGCTTGACAGTGCTAACGAGGACAAGAACACTCAGTGTTCACAGTTCTTTGGAAGTGTCCATGGCCTGTCAGCTCTCTGTTAAGAATGGCTTACCTTACTCTGTTCTGTACAAATATGCTACTGAGTTTCATTCATTCAAGTATTTGTTAAGAACCTACCAACTATAAGAAGAGCTTAGAAATACATAGAAACATAAAAGGAATGTCTCATGCTCTCAATAGCTAAAATCAAGAGGGAAGATAAGGTACATTTACACTGTTCACTACACTTATGGTGCCAGCAACTATGAAAACACAGTTAAGAATGTCAACAACATCTGTTGTATTTCCCAGGTGTAATAAATAATCCTTTAAATACCTGAAAATCATTCTTCTGTCCTGTTCCCTTCCCTTACATGTGCCCTTTTTGTTCTCTTTTTTTCTTCAGGCCAAACCATACTAGTTCCTTCCCCTTAATGGATCCCTGATTTCACTGGTATGGGAATGTCTTTTCATCTTGGGTGATTCCATGCCCTTCCATCAAATCCTCTAGAAGAGATCTAATCAATATGCTAGATACTTTCCTTTAAGTCTTTGAATATTTCTTGTGTGCCAGCAGAGTATTTGGATTGCCTATTTATTATGCCTTTATCTTGTTACACACCCAGCCCACCTCCTTCTTTGAGCATACATTTCCAGGAATACATTTTAGGATACTTCCTGATTACAAGCTATCATTGGCAAAACCATAATTCCAGAAAACCAATGATAAAGTATCCTAATCCATCACTGTTTTTTTTTAACTTTGTCAGTAACCTGACAAAGAAGTAACAAACACAAGATACTGAAAGAGGCACATAATATTTAGATTTGTTCAATACAGGATTTTGTGGTAATTGTTGACTGTGTTTTGATGATAAGGATTTTCTTTTACTTTCTTTTTTTCAATGAGGGGGTGTGTGTGAGGACAAGTAAATCAATTTTTGTTCACTGAAAAAATTAATTAAAAAAAGAAAAGAACACTAATATCTTATGACAATCCATTAATAAAAAAAAAAAATTACAAGGGGAAATGTTCTTACTGCCAATATGCTGCAATTGAATTAGGCTTATCATACAGCTTTATGTTGCCCTTAAGGACACACAATTTAAATTCTTTGAAAATAGTATTCCATGAATTGCAATCATGTAGCATCATTACATGGATAATATTATTTAAAAGATGTATGTGAATAGTCATTTCCCAAACGAAATAAAGCCTATTCTTTTCCTCCCCTTCAATTGTGAGCATAGTTCGCTGCTAATTGTAGTGCTAGTCCAGCATATATGTCCAGATAGACTAATTCAATGAACTGTTCGTCCAATAGCATGATGGATATAGCTGTTCATCCTATCTGGACTTTCATCCACTTGGTTTTTACTCTGTAAATTATCAAGCCTGTATCTTGAGTGGACACGGCTGCAATTGGAGATGTTTAGCAGTTGACTGGGACTTGGTACATAAGCATGATTTCATCCACATTCAAGAGTATCAGGCAGACTTTACTCTCTACGTGGAATCCCTTATAATTTGGATTCCCCATTGGATTCATTGTGACAGGATTGGATACTTTTAATGAACATATGTCTCTACTAGATATTTATAATCAAAGAGTCACTGAACAAAGTCATCTCTGGGACTGTATTTATGAAAGGATTTTGAACCACCATAATATGTGCATATGAAACTATATTGAAACAGACATGGTACTTAAAGCTTGGGTTTGATAAGGGAGAAAGTAACAATGAGGTATGGCTTTTCTGAGCATCATTGATGTTATAGAAAGAAACAGAGGAAACACCATTCTGGATCATCATAGAATGCGCTGTGGGAGAAGCAACATGATATAGTGGACAGGACACTGGACCTGCTGGAGTCAGAAAGACCAGGGATAAAATTCTGCCTTAGATATTTACTATCTATGTGACCTTGGGCAAAAACCTTCTCTGTGTCTCCACTTCCTCATCTATAAAATGAGAAGATTGCATTCAATGGTATCTACAGACTCTCCTACCCTAAATCTATAATCTTATGATCACAGGAGCAAGGTCAAGATTAGAAATTAGTCAAGAAATTAGTGAAATGACAGCTCTAAATCTTTGTTTTGTCTTTCTAGCGATGAAATTCCCAACCTATATAGATATGGTGTCCAGCCAGGGAGTTTCCATGACAAGTAATTATATAGTCCAATCCCCTTGCCCCTAGAAAGGACTATCCTCTAAGTCAGATTAGATGGATACACGTCTTCTCTCTCCCCTCCCATGTTCTTTTTAATCTTATGCTGACTTGGATGAGGAATGGAGCTGGAAGGATCAGTGACCAGATGGTAGGGTTATAAATGACTTGGATTTAACAATTTGCTGCTGTCCTCTTAATTAAAAGACTAAATGACTTCCTGATCAGAAAGCAGAGATCACAAGTTGGGCGAGGACTAGAAAGTGAGGGAAATCTAGGTCTATGAGGGAGGGTAATGATGCCGAGTGGAAATGAAGGAAGATAAAGAAATGCCAGATTAGCTAAGGATGTTTACAGATTTGGAAGGACTCAATCTTTGCGCTTAGGCCTCCCTCACTCCCTCTTCAATTTAAAAGAACCCTGCTGATATTAAGATCTTAAGGCAGTGGTTCTGAACCTTCATGAGTGTGTTTAACTTGTACCAATCCTCTCATGATAGTAGTTGTACTATTAGAATCCCTTGATCAAGATAACATCTGATGACCAAAAACAACTACTCAGAATTTAGTAAATCTTTTAAATTAATTTTCATTTTATTAACCATAAGATCATCTACATATATTTGAAAAAGAGTGAGACTTAAATGTGAGACATAATCAGTATATGGAACATATATATGCTTATTTATGGATTTATATGTGGATTCAGAGTCTTTCTGCAAAAAATGCTGAAATGAGAGAGACACTGATACACTGTGGGTGATGCTATGAATTGATCCTGGGAAACAATTTGCAGTTATTTGTGAAAATAACAAAAAATATTTATAACCTTTGACCCTGTGATCCAACTACTGTGTACACATATAAAACACATATATATATGTACATGCATATGTGTGTGTGTGTGTGTGTGTGTGTGTGTGTGTGTAAACACATAGGTAGCTTGATGATGTAATAGAAAGATGTAAGTTCAAATTTAGCTTTATTTGTATTTATTATTTGTATAATCCTGGGGAAGTCACTTCTCCTGGTTGCCTCAGTTTTCTTATCTCTAAAATAATAATAATAGCATCTATTTCCCAGGACTGAAGTCAAAAATAGAAGGAAAAAAAGCCCCATCTATACCAAAATATTTGCAGTGGCACTTTTTTATGGTAGCAAAGAACTGAAAAACAAGGAGGTGCCTATCAGTTGGGGAACATTTGAACAAGCTGTGGGATGATTGTGATGGAAAATTATTATATTATAAAAAATGATGAGCAGAATAGGTTTGGAAAAAACATATAAACAGATATAAAGTGATTTCAGTGGTCAATATACAGTGTGTGATGCCTTCTGACTTGATTTGCAAGAAGTTGTCAGCTTCATTCTTTTTTTCAGAATCATTGAAGTTAACTGAAGCCCACTTGCAAGGACGACTGGTGATGTCTCAGAATGCAGTGCATGATCTTGGAGTCATTGGTTTCTGACCAAGCTCTAAGAACTCCACAGCATGTGCTTCTGCTATCTTCATTTTCATTTTGTTACCTATTCCATAGAAGCCTTGTATGCGCGAATTGATGCAAATTGAAGTTCATAACCAATAACAAAAGCAACAAAAAGCATAATGACTACAAACATGTAAGCGAAGAGCAATAGCAATGACTGATTTTGGTTCTCTAGAAGAGATGATGAAATTTACCTCCTGTCTTCTCAGCAGAAAGGTGGAGGAATATGGTGATGAGGAGCCACCATAGTGCACAGGGTAGTGGGCCTGGAGTCAGGGAGATCTGAGTTCAAAGCAGGCTTTAGCTACTTACCAGCTGTGTGACTCTAAGCAAGATCTCAACTTATGTTTGCTTTAGTTTCCTCAATTTTAAAATGGGGATGATAATAATATTACCTATCTCTCAAGATTGTTGTGGGGATGAAATGAGATAATATTTGTGAAACGCTTTGCAAAACTTAAAGCTCTATGAAGAACTTTAAGATTAGGGTATTGTATATACTGCCAGAACTGATCTCTTCATTGATTGTTTTTGCTTAACTTGTACTTCAGGTTCAAGAGAGGTTTCAGTATAGGATATAGAGGTGAGGGAAGGAAGAGGAAGAGATATTTAGAAATGACCATAACTTTTTTTTAAAGGAACAACACTTAAAAGAGAAAAACTTAATGTTTAAAGAAAATCCATCATGACTGGCTCTTCTCACCAATGAGATAGTTCAAGCCGATTCCAATGACCTTATGATGATGAAAGCCATGTACACCCAGAGAGAGGACTGTGGGAGCTCAGTGTAGATCATAACATAGCATTTTCATTTTTTGTTGTTGTTGTTTGCTTGAATTTTACTTTCTTTCTTGTTTTTTTTTCCTTTTTAATCTGATCTTTCTTGTGCAGCAAGATAACAGGATAAATATGTATGTCTAGATCGGATTTACATATACTTTTATCATATTTAACATATACTGGATTACTTGCCATCTAGGGGAGGGGATAGGGGATAGGGGGGAATTGGAACACAAAGTTTTGAAAGGGTCAGTGGTGAAAAATTATCCTTGCATATGTTATGAAAATAAAAAACTTCAATAAATAAATAATAAAAACACTATATGGAGAAAAGATTTGTCTTGCCAAGGAGAGGAGCCACCTCTTTGTGAAAGACATAGACTATAAGCTTCTCAAAGGTGGGAACTGTTGCCCTTTTCACTTTGAATTTCCAATGCCAGCATAGTGCCTCCAGATGCTTAATAAATGTTTGCTGATTGATTAATTTTTAAAATCCACTACTTAGGCCATTGTCTTTGGGGGAGAGGGTGAGAGAGGGTGTGTCTTGAAGGCTATTTTGGTCTTTGGCCTTATTAGCTCCTGGAAACAGGCACACAATATTCCATCTACCAAGGAGGCTTCTATCCAGTTTCCCAAAAGCTATCTTGAAACATAGGGAATCATAAGGATTACTCACTGGTTTTGATTTGCAACAATTGATATTAAGAGCCAAAATGTTTCACAAATCTTAAAGACCAAAATAACTGCCAGCTATTACTATTATTCATGTTATTTCTACTAATAAAGACAATACCCCACACATCTCCCCATTTCATATTGTCTTTTAGCCAGGTTGTCGTGGTCCCTACAGCTAGAGCTAAATGATCCTGTTCCACTAGCCATCCGTTTTCCCTGCAAAAAGTTCCAGTGACTCAAATTGCCTTCTACAGCAATTATCACATTTAGGCATGTTTCATAGCTCCCCCACGCAATTAGATGATGTTATTGACAAGTCCTTGGCGAAATGTATAGGGCTTAAGCTTATCGTGTTTGTGTTATTCTTGCTACTCTCTAACTGCAGCTGGAGCTGAGCTATCTCAGATTCAATGAAAACCTGCGTCACATTTCCACACGGAGGGATTTCTAGGACTCATTTATTCATTAAGACTTGTCCAAAAAACCCTGAAGAGCATTTCATGCCAGGAAACATGTGTTCCTGTCAAATTTATATTTTTGCACAAAACCAAACCCCCCCCCCAAAAAAAAATCCCCGAAAACAAACAAAAAATCCTGTTCTGTTCTTTAACCTTCTTTCATTTAATTAATTAATCAAAATCTCCTTGCATTTCAGGCTCTTGTCTCTTATTATTCTTATTATGACCATTGCCATCCAGTTCCTATAGCATTGTACCATATTAATGTGAGTTGTATAGGAAAGATCCCTGTCTATTAGGATCTTACAGTCTAATGTTCTTAACCCCAACAAAAACATGAAAAGTCAGTGGCACAAGTGAATAAACATCCCCAAAGCATCTGAATTCATTAAAGAAATCGCTAATGTTTAATTATACTTTCAAACAGAGGAAGAAGTCTATGAGATAGTGGTGGAAGGAGGGAGCGAAGGGGAGTCGAGGGATCACCACCTTTAGATGGAAGAAACAGCAGGGGTAGAGGGAGCTTACTACCCAAATTGAAAGACCAGATGTTTGTGCCTTAAGCCTAAAAGATTTAAGTACGTTGATGCTGTGCTGCTTGCTGCACAAATCAAATTGAGATATTGTCTCTGCCCTTTAGAGAGCTCATAACAGAAAAATAAAAAATGCAAATGCAAGCGTGATTCAACCAACTGTCGTAAGGAGGGAACTGACTTCCTGGAGACAAAAGCTGAGGACCAAGACAAAATGTGGCTGGGAGGCCAATTCTCTTTTGCAAAACGATCTGATGGAAAGCTCGACTCACAGTTGTGTATTATTATGCCAATGATTAGGAAGTCCTTACTGTATATTACCTAAAAAGCATCCTCTTAATTGCTCTATTAGGATAATTTACTCTCATGATGAATGAGGCAGTTCCTTCCTCCTGATTTAGCCTGATGGTGACATCTGCCTGGTATTGATGGAGACAATTCAAATAACTACAGAAAGCCAACTTTACCAATAATGATGGCCATTGTCTGCCTCCAACAAAGCAGATGATCTCAAGGTTTCTTTTGCCATAAAAGCCTGACCAAAATGGTAGAGAAGGTCTCTTGAGTTTTCCTATGAATAAAATAAGCTTGTGAGAAGGGCCTTGGGATAAGACACACAAAAAAGAATAATCTGAAGATATTAGAAAATGTTATAGGAATTGAATTTCTTTCCCTAGAGCTCTTCAAGATTTTCTGACTATATGGAGGCGAGGATTGGACCAGACCACCTATTGAGTGTCCTTCTAGCCTTAGAATCCCACAATTAAGCTTTTTTTGTTTTTCTTTTTAATATTCTAGGACAGAAATGAGACATTGTTCAAAGGGCTTTGACCTATGCAGGGGAAAAAAATTAATAGATGGCCACATAAGTGAAAAGCAAATTGGCTTCTTTTTAAAAATAGGAATTTAAAATGTTCTAATTATCCACTTTTAAAATTAATAACAGGATGCTTCAAGCTCTATTCAATGAATACAATACATAGTCAAAACCAAGCTTCTTTTTATCTGGTGGCTGAGTTCTTTAATTGAGAGAGATGAGCATGCAGAATGGAGAGGTCGAGAATGTAAAAACAGACAGATCATAGATTTAGAACTTGAAGGGACCTTAAAGTTCACCAACTTTAATGCTTTCATTTTGCAGCTGAGAAAACAGATTCAGAAATGTTAAGTGATTTGATCAAAGTTATATAGGTGATAAACAGCAGAAGTGAGATTGGAACTTATGACCCCTGATTCCAAAGTGAGTGCTCCCCTCATTTCATCGTGTTGCCTATCCAATACAAAATGAGAAACAGAGAAGGAGACAGGACAAGAAAGATAGAGCTACAATGGAAGAGAGAGATACCCAGAGATACTATCCATACATGAGAGAGAAAAAAATGATATGCACATAGAATAATCCAAAGAGACACAGATATATAGAAGTTCTTAGAATAAGATCCTCTAAATTGTGTAATAGAATATTACAAAAAAGACTTTAAAATCTTGAGTTGTGTTTTTATAACTACAGGAAATTCCACCTCTTGGTACTTCACTATAATCTAGATTGAAATGAAAGCAATCTCTGATCAAGGCAATGATCCAAGATAATCCAAGGACACATAAAGAAAAAAGCTATCCATTTCCAAAGAACTCATAAACTCTGAATACAGAATAAAGCACACTTTTTAATTTTTATTTATTTAGTTAGTTTTGGCTGAGGCAATTGGGGTTAAGTGACTTGCCCAGGTCATACAGCCAGGAAGTGTTACATGTTTGAGGCCAAATATGAAGTTAGGTCCTCCTGACTTCAGGGCTGGTGCTCTATTCACTACACCAACTAGCTGCCCCATGAAGCATACTTTTTAAACTTACTTTTTTCTTGGGTTTTTTTTTTTTTGGTCTCATTTTCTTTTGCAACATGGCTAATATGGAAATGTGTTTTGCATGACTTTACATGCAGGATTGATAATGAAATTGCTTGTCTTTTCAAGAAAGGGGAAGGATCAGGAGGAAAAAAAATTTGGAACTCAAAACTTTAAAAGACAATTGTTTTTAAAATGTACAAAAACATATCTTAGAAAAGAAGGAAGGAAGGGAGGGAGGGAGGGAAGGAAGAAGGAAGGAAGGAGGAAAAAAGAAACAAAGAAAAGAAAGAAAGAAAGAAAGAAAGAAAGAAAGAAAGAAAGAAAGAAAGAAAGAAAGAAAGAAAGAAAGAAAGAAAGAAAAAGAAAGAAAGGAAGGAAGGAAGGGAGAAAGGAAGATAAAGAAAAAGAAAGGAAGAGGAAGAGAGAGAGGAAGGAAGAAGGAAGGAAGGAAGGAAGGAAGAAAGAAAGAAAAAAGAAAAAGGAAGAAAGAAAAGAGCAAAAACTCACATAAAAAGGCTGTTCTGAGTACTTTAGATGTGGTAGGAATTGGGAATTAGAAAATCTAAGTCTTACTATTGTGTGACAATGAATCAAACACTTAGACAAATCTTAGACTCCATTAAGATAGATAAAGTATGTAGGAGCAGGGGATCCTATTATATTCTGCCCTGGTTAGATCATACCTGAAGAACTGTGCTCCATTCTGTTTGCTATATTTTATAAAGGATATTGCTAAGTAAGGGAATTTCATAGTAGACCAACAGTGATAACAATCATAATAACTAACATTTGTATTCACATTTTGTGCCAGGAATGTTCGAAATATTATTTCACTTGAAACTCACAGTAAAGTAACCATGTTATTATCCTTATTATTACTATTTATTTTATTATTCTTATTTTTAAAATGGTGAAAGTGAGGTCAAAGGAGGTTAATTGACTTACCCACAGCTAGTAAGTGTCTGAAGTTGGATTTGAACTCAGGTCTTCCTGACTCCACACCAGGTGCTCTATCCACTACACCACTTAATTCTTATTGATACCATTGATGGTGAAGTGCCTCAGGACCATGCTGTATGAAGACTGGTTAAAATAACAGGTTCTTGAGCCTGGAAAAGATGCAGTGAGGACATGATAGCTGTCTTCATATTCTTGAAAGGTTAGCATATGGAGGAGGGAGTAATCTCATTCTTCTTTGCACCAGAATAATGGGTATTAGATGCACAGAAAGCTGCCTCAGTAAATCATGTGTTCCCCATCACAGGAAGTCTTCAAGTAAAAGCTAGATAATCTCTTGGGATATTGTAGAGGGACTCAGGTTGGACTAGTTGGCCACTGAGATCCCTTTGAACACTTCAATCATTCCCTCATAACTCCATTTCTTTTTTTTACCAACGTTTTGACCCCAAATAATCAATCCATTCCTGCTATATATCATTATCCTCAACATTCAGAATGTGATCTCCTTAACCATTTTTTTGGTTTCAATTTTGCATCCCCAACATCTAGTGGATTATCTTGCACATAGCTCAATAAATACATGTTAAATTAGACTGGATGTATGGTATAAAGATTTCAATGAACCTAAGACAATCAATCAGAATGAGAGCTCAACCTACTCCCTGTCTACTTCCTAATTCACTTTTGTTTGGTTCCCATAGTTCTTAGTATTTGGAGGTAGGCCAGGGAGAGGAAGGGAGGAAATGAGGGAATTAGGACTCTGAGTATATTTGTTGGAAACAAACAATTATAATCCCTCTGCCTAGTGAGATGGGTATTAATAGGAGGTCATGCTATTGTGGGGGCAGGGAATAATAAAATCAGACAGTATGAGAATCTAAAAGATTAGTGGGGGTGATTTTTGGAAACAAAGTTATCTGGATAGTGTTTATTTTTTTTTTAATGTTCACCATTCCTTTTCCTTTGCTTTAGGAAAGAAATGACGTGACCAAAGGCAAGAGGAGGCAGGGATGTTGAAATGATCACAGAAAGCTCATGCAGAATCAAAGAATGTACAATAGAAAACATACAAGAGAGTCAGTTCTTTTTTGGGTTTCTTTTGGGAGAGGGGATAGACACAGTGGTGAGAAACAGAGTTGTTTGATTCTAGGCAATTAGGGAGATTGTAGCACTATGGAAAGGGGATTTCTTGGCTTATCAACCTCCGTGCCTCGGATATTTAAGTGCTTTTGCAGGCAGCAGAATCAAAGGCTCACAGGCAGAATCACAGAACTGGAGCAGTCGAAGGGACCTTAGCAGCCATCTAACACAATCCACACATGAAAAGAGTCCCCACTATAGCCGACAAGTGTTTGTGCAGTCTGCTTGAAGACCTCCAAGGAGGCAGAACATGGCACCTCTCAAGGCAGCCCTGCCCACAGCTGGAGAGCTCAAATTGTTAGGAATCTTTTTCTAACATCAGAGGCAAAATTGGCCTCTGTTCCTTCTACCTGTTGGTCCTGGTTCTGCCCTCTGGAGTCAAACAGAGCAAATTTAATTCTTCCTTTAAAGGACAGCCCTTCAAATACCTGAAGACAGTTATTTTGTCTGGGCCTTCTCTGAGATAAATATCTCTAATTCTGTCCTTCAGTCCTCATGTTGACAACTACTAAAAGTCCTTTGCCATCTTGACTGCTCTTCCCTGTTTGGTTTATCAGTCCTTCTGAAATGTTAGCACCCCCAACTGAACACAACCCTCCAGATGACTGATGACAGCAGAGTACCATACTCCCTATTTTTGGAAGCTTCTCTTCTATTAACATAGCCCAAGACTATATTAGCTTTGTTTTACCAGCTATATCCTGCTACTGAGCTAGCAGTCCACTAAGAGTCCAAAATCTTTTTCAGCATAATTCCTGTGGAACAGTGGTTCCTGGGCCTGGAGTCAGAAAGATTCATTTTTCTGAATTCAAATATGGCCTCAGAAACCTATCGGCTGGTTTTGACTGTAGGCAGTTCAGTCAATCCTGTTTTGTCAGTCTCCTCATCTGTAAAATGAGCTGGAGGAGGAAACAGCCAACCAGTGTCTTTGCCAAGAAAGCCCCAAATGGGGCCACAAAGCGTCAGAAATGATTGAAAATGCCTGAATACATCTACTACCATCACCATCACTACCACTACTACCTCTCCTATCTTGTAGGACTGATGTTTTTCTATCCAATTATAAGACTTTTTACATTTATCCCTATTTAGTTTCATCTCTTTATCTAGATCCTTCTGGATCCAAACTGTGATCCAAAGTGTTAGCTGTCCCTTCCAATTTGAGGTCTTCAAAAATGATGAGCATGTCATCTATACCTTTAGCTAAACCACTAGTAAAAAAAGCTAAACTCATGCTGCTGGAGTTCTCTGTTAGGGATGACCCAGGACACTGAACCAAGAGCCTTGGAAATAGCAGTACCTTCCAGACCACTGGTCCTGCTTCAAGCTGAGTTCTCAAAGCCATCATCTGGAGAATCTACTTCTATAGAAGTAGAATAAGCTGGCCTAATCATAATGTCTTCCATCTCCTCTAAAGAAAACAGCCTAGAAACTCAAGAGCCCGAGGAGTAGAAATGTTCTCATCCTAGTACCCTCGGATGTCATCCTGGGAAGCAGCCCCTGTGGAGATGCTTTCTGGCAACTGATCCTATAGGTGCTGAAGATCCAGAAAATAAAGTCCTTGTTATCAGTCACTGATGCACTCAAGAGATTCAACATCAGAAACTGATGTGATTTTATAAGTGAAAATGCCATTAAAGAAGAAACTTCTTTAATGTCATTTCCACTGATTTCAGCACCCTAAGGAAAGGCGGGACCTTTCCATCTATTTCACAACTGAAACCTTCTGTGTCAATTGTTTCTTCCATTAGAATGAGTTCCTCCAGAGCTTTCTATTTCTATCCCTGGTGCTTAGCACAGTGCTATGAACATAATAAAAACATTTTTCACCCCATCATCCATCCATCCATCCATCCATCCATCCATCCATCTATCCATCTACAACTGCTCTTCAAACCATCCAGATAATTGTGGTCCTATCTATAGGACTGATTGGTCCATATTTCTCCTCCACAATCAGATGAGACACTTCACCAAAAGGTTATCTGGGTGAGCTATGGCACAACACATCCTCGTTTACTAGTTTCAGAATCCTGTCAGTCGGACAGAAGCTGGCCTGGTCGAAGCCATGCTGACTCTCTGCAATCACTATCTCTCTTCCCAGAAGAGACGCTTTACTAACCATCTCATTGACGATGTGTTCTAGTATTTCCCCAGGAGTCCAAGTCAAGCTCAGGGATGGAGACTTTGCAATCTGCTCCACTCTCATGGCTCTTCTGACTGATCCTTCTTTGTCTTGAAAGGATCATCATGGGTATTCCCAACCCTGCCTCCTCTGCTCTCTCTCATCTCTCCTGGTGATCTCATTATTAGCTCCCACGGATTCAACCTCCATCTTCATGCAAATGACTCCCAAATCTAGGTTTCTAGCTCTCGTTCTTTCCTGACTTCTGATTCCTTTTTCTCCAACTGCCTGCTTGCCATCTCTGCCCTGATGTCCCCGAGGCAACTCAAATTCACTATGTTCCAAATTGAACTGATTGTCTGTCCCTCTACATGATCCACTCCTCTTATAATCCCTCCCTCTTTTTTTCTTGAGGGTGTTACCGTTCTTTCAGTTATCAAGTTCATCACCAAGGAGTCATCCTCTCTTTTCTTCAGGCCCACTCCATTTCTCTCCACAGCTAATCAATTGCCAAATCACATTGATTTTCCCTCCACAGCATGTTTTACATACATCTCTTTCTCTCCATTCACTTTACAGCCATCCTTGTTCAAACCCTGATCACTTCTAACTTGAGTTATCACACAAGCCTCCTAATTGATCTCCCCGCCTGTGGTCCCTCCAGTTTATCCACACACACACAGCTACAAAATTGATATTCCTAAAGCACAGGTTTGACTTGTCGCTACCCTTCTTGAACAGCTTCAGTAACTCCCTGTTGTATTGTCTTTAGGATAAACTACAAACTCCTCTGTTTGGCATTTAAAGCCCTTTACAATCTGGCTCCAATGTCTCTTTTTGGGCTGATTACACATTCCCTCCCTTATATGCCATAAGATCCAACCAAACTGGCTCACTTGTTGCTCTTTGTAGCATCTCCAGCCTCCACATCTTTACAGTTTAAAACTTTCTCATCTAAGCTGAGGAATCCCCAGGCTCTGCTTAAATGCTATCTCCTTTATGAGTCTCTGCTGATTCTCCAGGTTGCTAGTGCCCCCAGCCCAAGTAGTGTATTTATTTTGCATGAACATATTTCATGGCTTACAGTAGGATGTAAGCTCCTTGAAGGAGGTCTGTTTCATTTTGCTTTATAATCTTAGTGAGGAGTCAACCCAGTTGTGATGGTGTAAATTAATGTAAATTCCTTGAAAGCAGGACATTTAAAAAAATCATTGTATCCCTCTCTCACCCCCACCCCCACCCCTGGGATACCACCTAGCATGGTGTATTGTACACAGAGCTTAATGAATGTTAAGTTGAATTGAATTTGGCGTCAAATTAGAAAAAATGAAGTCATGCAACTTTAATTATACATCAAAAACTTTTCACATTCTTTGTAGTTTCACAGTGAATTCTCAATTCTTAACTGAAAGAAAGAACATTAATCTGAGAGTTAGGTCTGGGTTTCAATCCTTTCTGTGATACTCGACTGTGTGACCTTGAGCTAGTGCTTAATTTCTTGACTTCCTCATCCATAAAATGAGGATTAGAGGATCTCAAAGGCCCCTTTCTCTAAAATTCTGCCCAAATGCCTATGTATATATTTCCCATTGTTCAATTGGAGGCCAAGCTACTGATGGTAGAAGAATTAGGGATTTCTAGGTCAGGTACATTGCTGGGGAAATACAGAAATGTGGGTATCAAATTGATTTGAATTCCAAAGCCCAATATAACTTTTTTTTTTGGTTGAGGCAAATTGGGGTTAAATGACTTGCCCAAGGTCACATAGCTAGGAAGTGTTGTGTCTGAGGTCAAATTTGAACTCACGTCTTCCTGACTTCAGGGCTGGTGCTCTATCCACTGGGTCACCTAGCTGCCCCACTCCAATATAACTTTTTAAAATTGTATATTTATTTTAGGGTGTATTATTTGTGCTATTTTCCATTAAAGAGGACAATCAATTAAGAGATGATTGTTGGATGACTTTTTAAATTACCCAGATTATTAGGAAGGAAAAACTTTTTGAGGTCTAAAATATCTAATTACATTGCTCAAAAATTCAATCCATTGTGATTTAAATAGACCTGTCCAGAAAATAAGTCTCTCCTAAAATTGTTACTTAAAAGTAACAAACTCTAATGTCAACGTTATCCATCTCCAAATGCCCCTATTGGCTTTGGACAGAGAATAATTCTGCATTATGAAGGTCAGTTTAGCCAGTATAAGCTAGTCACCCTTATTATAAATACATCTGATTCCATGTTTAAGGTATTCTTTCATTTTTTATATACATAGGTCAGTATGATAATATGATTCTCATTTTCCGCATCCTTCAGTTTCTGTGAGGTGCCACTGTACCCATTTCAGAGATGGGAAAAATGAATCACATACCAGTGAAAAAAATAAATTAGGCAGATCTGAATTGAGTTATAAGATCCAGATGTCCTAATTCCCAGAATCTTTATTATTGGAATCTTTACAAACTGCTAACTCATTAGATAGATTATTGATCTGATTTTACAAGAAGATGTTTTGGGCCAGAACCTGAAACAAGGTAC
This sequence comes from Antechinus flavipes, assembly GCF_016432865.1. NCBI lineage: Eukaryota > Metazoa > Chordata > Mammalia > Dasyuromorphia > Dasyuridae > Antechinus > Antechinus flavipes. The sequence continues at coordinate 67,024,160 of NC_067400.1, read as the reverse complement.
TAAGTAGAATTAATTGACACAATGCTTGTGTTCACACCTTTACTCATTGGAAATTTCAGGGTTTAGTATGAGATATCCGAATTCACACCCTTGAAGCTCTTAGGGCCAGAGAGCACTATGGGAGAAACCCACAATCCCTCTCTCTCATATATAAGAAACAGACAGAGGCTCTCGGACAGAATTCAGCTGAATTACATGGAGAGGGGAGCGTCAAGTCAGAAGAAGCCACGAGTCGGAGTTGAGCTAGAGCCAGGAGAGAATTACTCCGGAAGGCAAGAGAGACAGATTCATCTTTGTGCTGGCTGGAGGCTGAAGGGAGCAGAGGCAAAGGACAAAGCTGCAGGAGCTCTCAGAACCGAGCAGAGAGATAGGCCTCTAAGAATCTAGCTATCCGGGCCCAAGGAAAGAGACAAGACTTGGAAGGAGAAATAAACATTTGCATTTTTACCAGCTGGCTGCATTTGGGGTAATTATTGATCTGAACTGATACTAAGGCTGCCTCCAGAAAACCTCCCCCAAGAAACCTGCTTTCTCCCAGAGAGAACCATCATATTATATATTTTAAAAGAAGAAAATCACCAGCACTTTATAAGTAGGCTAATTTTGTTTTCCTTTTTATTTCTAGTCTGTGAAGGATAATTACATATGGAGACAAAGAAAAACCAATGAAAAAATGATTTCCTACACATACTCATGAAATGTCACTTTAGAAACCCAAGAACATTAGCAGCCTTTTAATAGACATTTTTAAAAGTTAAAAATATGATGATGTGAGGGCTTTCTTATTTAAAAAGGTTACTTAGTGGCTACAGTGGATGGAAACTGTCGACACCAGAGGGGCAGAGGGAGAGAAGAGATAGAAGTGAGAGGGTTGGTAACTCCAGCAGATCCATAAAGATCTGGGAACATGAGGGACCTAGGAATGGGTGGCCCAAGTCAGCCATGGTGGAAGTTCTCTTTTGAAGATTTTTAATGAAGCAAAGTGGTTTGATGGATCTAGAATAAGAGGACTCTGCTTCCTATCTCTACCCTACTACTTGTACCTTCACCACCTCGGGGAAATCACTTAAATTCTCAGGACTCAGTTTTCCCATCTGTAAAATAAGGGGGTATGATGGGTGTCTTAATGGATCTAGAATAAGAGGATTCTATTTCCTATTCTTCTAGTTCTACCCTATCCTTTGTACCTACATGATCTTGGAGAAATCACGTAAATTCTCAGGACTCAGTTTCCCCATCTGTAAAATAAGGAAGTATGATTGGTGTCTTAATGGAGCTAGAATAAGAGGATTCTATTTCCTATTCTTCTAGTTCTACCCTATCCTTTGTACCTACATGATCTTGGAGAAATCACGTAAATTCTCAGGACTCAGTTTCCCCATCTGTAAAATAAGGAAGTATGATTGGTGTCTTAATGGAGCTAGAATAAAAGAATTCTGCTTCCTATCCTAGCTCTACCCTATTACTTGTACCTGCGCGAACTTGGGGAAATCACTTAAATTCTCAGGACTCAGTTTTCCCATCTGTAAAATAAGGGGGTATGATGGGTGTCTTAATGGATCTAGAATAAGAGGATTCTATTTCCTATTCTTCTAGTTCTACCCTATCCTTTGTACCTACATGATCTTGGAGAAATCACGTAAATTCTCAGGACTCAGTTTCCCCATCTGTAAAATAAGGAAGTATGATTGGTGTCTTAATGGAGCTAGAATAAGAGGATTCTATTTCCTATTCTTCTAGTTCTACCCTATCCTTTGTACCTACATGATCTTGGAGAAATCACGTAAATTCTCAGGACTCAGTTTCCCCATCTGTAAAATAAGGAGGTATGATTGGTGTCTTAATGGAGCTAGAATAAAAGGATTCTGCTTCCTATCCTAGCTCTACCCTATTACTTGTACCTGCGCGAACTTGGGGAAATCACTTAAATTCTCAGGACTCAGTTTCCCCATCTGTAAAATAAGGAAGTATGATTGGTGTCTTAATGGAGCTAGAATAAAAGGATTCTGCTTCCTATTCTTCTAGTTCTACCCTATCCTTTGTACCTACATGATCTTGGAGAAATCACGTAAATTCTCAGGACTCAGTTTCCCCATCTGTAAAATAAGGGAGTATGATGGGTGTCTTAATGGAGCTAGAATAAAAGGATTCTGCTTCCTATTCTTCTAGTTCTACCCTATCCTTTGTACCTACATGATCTTGGAGAAATCACGTAAATTCTCAGGACTCAGTTTCCCCATCTGTAAAATAAGGGAGTATGATGGGTGTCTTAATGGAGCTAGAATAAAAGGATTCTGCTTCCTATTCTTCTAGTTCTACCCTATCCTTTGTACCTACATGATCTTGGAGAAATCACGTAAATTCTCAGGACTCAGTTTCCCCATCTGTAAAATAAGGAAGTATGATTGGTGTCTTAATGGAGCTAGAATAAAAGGATTCTGCTTCCTATCCTAGCTCTACCCTATTACTTGTACCTGCACGAACTTGGGGAAAATATTTAAGTTCTCGGGACTCAGTTTCCCTATCTGTAAAATAAGGGGGTATGATTGGTATCTTAATGGATCGAGAATAAGAGGATTCTACTTCCTATTCTAGCTCTATCCCACTACCTGTATCTGCATGACTTTGGGGGAAATCACTCAAATTCTCAAGACTCAATTTTCCCATCTGTAAAATGGGTGGCTTCTAGGATCCCTTCCAAGCCCAAATTTATGATCCTGTGAACCTCAAAAGCCTGCCTTACACAGATGACTATCGATTTAGAACTGGAAAGGGCTTTGGACGTCAGCGTCCAATCTCTTTACAAATGAGGAAACTGAGGACCAAGAGTTTAAATTAATTTTGCACTAGAAGGAATCAATTCAGTAGGATCTGGAGAAGGGTCCTCCAATCTCAAACTAACGCATTCTTCGATAAATCTGGCTGTGACCGATGGTGCATTTATTGGTGACAAAGTCAAGGTTTCTATTTTGAAGTTCTCACGTCAAGGATAGTTAATGAGCTCCAAAGCTGCCTTCCCCCAGTTACGAATAGCATGGACTATAACTCCCGACATGCAACACTGCTCCGTCGATCGAGACGCTACGCTTATCTCCCGCCTAGACGTGCCAGAACTCCAAATCCCAGAATTCCTTGCCCGTTTTCGCGGCGTCTCGCTCCCACAGTTAGCCGCGCTCCGGCCCGCGCTGGCTCCTGGGAGGTGTAGTTCTTCAGTATTCTGCGCAAGACGGGCAGTCGGATGGGGTTGAGGCTCTGGGTAGGGTCGGGGCAAATAAACCGGGGAAGTTGGGCATCTGCAGTAATGAAGTAGCGAAATTGGGCACCTTGCGGTAATGGAGCAGCGAAGCTGAGCATCAGGTATCGGATATCTGAAGGCCGGGCCTAGGCCGGGGAATTGGGGGTGGCGGAAAACTTCAGGCAACGAGCAAGGCGCAGGGTCAGACACCGGATATAATATCGTTCTAGACCCACCCAAGAGAGGAGGGAGTGGGAAGTGGAGAGTGGAGTAGACCAACTGCTGGGGAGGGGGGAGCGGAGGGAGGTTGAACCCAAAGAAGGGCGGGGCGGGAGACCGGAAAAGTCCCCAGGGAATCCTAGCTGGGGAAGGCGAGCATGGGCAGAGGCGTTAGGAGAGCCGGGGCTCTCCGCCTCCTGCCCCTCAGGGACGCTGCTGCGGGTCTCTGGGCTAGTTTGCTGCAGGTAGCGCAGGATTAGAGTTCAAATCCTCGGGATGCGCTCGAATTCTGTGTAACTGGGCAAGAAGCAAACTGTGGGTCACAGTGATGAGGTGGGACCTCTCGGCAGGAAGCAGCTTCAAGATCTCCGCTTTGTGCCCCAAAGATTGGAGTCCCTTTTTTTGGAGGGGGTGAATAATGGGGCGGAGGGACTCCAGCAGGAGCCACGCCCCTTTTAGCCATCCAGTGAGGAACAAACTGGCTTGCAGAATTATCTTGGACTAACCGAGCTGTCCTGTCCTGATACCTACAATTACTTTGTATTCTTTGGTGGTTAAACTGTGGTTGACAACTCCAGAGTTTATCTTGTATAAACAGGACCGTCCGTTGGTTTCCTGGCGGCATAGTTAGCAAATTTTATCCTGGGTCCATTTCCCTAAGGGAAATGTTTTGTTAATTGCAAGCTCCACTAGGGAATTTCACCGCCCAGGCCTGTAATCAAGCCTTACCTCTTAACTGGAAGAGGATTGGAGCCTGTGGACCTCCCCCCTCCCCCCCATGACTTTTTGTACCTGGTCTGTAGAAAGAGGGGCTGGGACTCCTTCCATTTAGAAACAGATGAGACTGGTCTCCCTTACGCCTCTCAGGGGCCTAGTCCCTGCTTCACACCATCAGACCTCATTCCCACAGGTAGGGGCCGAGACAGTAACTCCACCACGGACTCAATGGATCAACAGAAGGAGGAAGAGAGAAGAGACTTTCAAGTTATTAGGTTATTTATAGATTTAAAGCCGAAACAGGTGTAGAAACTAGAATTTGAGCCGAGGACCTTTATTCCAATCTGATTCTCTTGTCACTGTACCGTCCTAACCCATCTATCTAATACTCTTCCCCAGGCTAACCCTTTTCCCATTTTACAGATGGAGAAACTAAGGCTCACAGAGAGGAATCCATAGGGGAACATAGCTAATAATAGACAAGTCATGTGACATTATAGCATTGTAAGATTTAGAGTGGTAAGGACCTTAGAGTCACATATTCTAGCCCTCTCGTTTTACAAATAAGGAACTGAGGCCCAGAGCTTAAGTGACTCAACCGGGTAGTGATTATAGAATTTGTCTGAGACATAGTGTCTGTCCTTAAAGAATTTACACGATGGAAAAATGCTTTAGATAATTGTATAAATATGTATACATATATTGGATTTAACATATATTTTAATATATAATTTTACCTGCCACCTAGGGGAGTGAGTGGGGGGAAGGAGGTGAAAATTTGGAATGAAAGGTTTTGCAAGGGGCAGTGTTGAAAAATTACCCATGCATATGTTTTGTAACTAAAAAGCTTTACTTAAAAAAAAAAAAAAAAAAAAGAAAGAAAGAAATGCTTCATCCAAGGTGATAGATTATTAAGTCCCTGCCCCTAAATTTGTGAAAGTAAGTGGAGAACATGTATCTATGCTCTTTGACTCCGAGACCAAGGCACATTGTATGTACATTAAGAAGGATGAGGTTGTTTTGTTGTTGTTTTTTAATTGTTTTTCCTTTGTTTTTGAAGGGAACCATGACATCAGAAAGTGATGCCATGATTTGCAAATGAATTGGATTTTTTTTAAATTTTTATTTAATAATTTTTTTATATTGACAGAATCCATGCCAGGGTAATTTTTTTACATTATCCCTTGCACTCGTTTCTGTTCCAATTTTTCCCCTCCCTCCCTCCACCCCCTCCCCTAGATGGCAAGCAGTCCTATATATGTTAGAATATGTTGCAATATATCCTAGATACAATATATGTTTGCAGAACCGAACAGTTCTCTTGTTGCACAGGGAGAATTGGATTCAGAAGGTATAAATAACCCGGGAAGAAAAGCAAAAATGCAGATAGTTCACATTCGTTTCCCAGTGTTCTTTCTTTGGGTGTAGCTGCTTCTGTCCATCATTTATCAATTGAAACTCAGGTCTCTTTGTCAAAGAAATCCACTTCCATCAAAATCCATACAATATCGTTGTCGAAGTGTATAATGATCTCCTGGTTCTGCTCATTTCACTCAGCATCAGTTCATGTAAGTCTCGCCAATCCTCTCTGTATTCATCCTGCTGGTCATTTCTTACAGAACAATAATATTCCATAACATTCATATACCACAATTTACCCAGCCATTCTCCAATTGATGGGCATCCACTCAGTTTCCAGCTTCTAGCCACTACAAATAGGGCTGCTACAAACATTTTGGCACATACAGGTCCCTTTCCCTTTTTTAGTATCTCTTTGGGGTATAAGCCCAATAGAAACACTGCTGGATCAAAGGGTATGCACAGTTTGATAACTTTTTGGGCATAATTCCATATTGCTTTCCAGAATGGTTGGATTCGTTCACAACTCCACCAACAATGCATCAGTGTCCCAGTTTTCCCGCCTCCCCTCCAACATTCATCGTTATTTTTTCCTGTCATCTTAGCCAATCTGACAAGTGTGTAGTGGTATCTCAGAGTTGTCTTAATTTGCATTTCTCTGATCAATAATGATTTGGAACACTCTTTCATATGAGTGGTAATAGTTTCAATTTCATCCTCTGAAAATTGTCTGTTCATATCCTTTGACAAATGAATTGGATTTAACTGAGGGAAGGTTGTATATACAAGGTCACCTGCCTCACTTTCCCCTCCAGAGCCATCTGGGTCCACTGGCAAGGTGAAGATCAGGACCTCTAAAGATGGCCCTGGATGCAGTGGGAGGAGATTAAAGCTAAATAATGAAGTGAGGGATCATGGTTAGGGGAAGGGTAACTAGCACTAGAGTCCAGGTGCTGGAACTGGCTATCCTTTGGAAACCTGTATGAAACAAAAGTAGCTTGCTTTGCATATGAGAAGTGTACTTCCTCTTTTTCTCACCCTTCTTTGGCTTCCTAGAGGTAGAACCTGCCACGTAAGGACTTATAAAACCCATTTCACTTCCCTTTTTAAAGTGTGGATGTGTACCTCTGGCCATAGGGAGCCGTTTTGGACCGAAGGGTTGTGGTCTCTCCCCCCAAGGAAGCTTCTTTGACCCCAGGTACTGAATGAGGAAAAACCAGGTCCTTAAAGAAGAGGAGAAGCTAAATACAATGGTTTGATTCTTGAAATGCCTTCGGAACTTTGCTGCTGTGGTATCTCTGAGGGTGCACTGGGTCATTGATGCCGGTACCCGAGTCAGCAGAACTCTGTGGGTGTGGTGGTTCCCATCTGCAATCATGCTTTGCTTGTCTGGGATGATGTCCAAGTAGTTTTATATATTGACCAGCCCGGTGCCACATACAGAGATTTGATTTATTTAGCGATGCCTGATGTTGAAAGCATTGAATGAGGATGTGTTAATTTTGTCTGTAATTGATCTAGATGCTCATTTATTTTTGGCTCCTCTAGGTTGGAAACAGGCTTTTTCAGCAGATGTTACACCGGGGTGTGTTGTCTTTTCAGCTACTTCAGTCTAATCTCTTATCCTTTTCAGCTTAAAATGCCTTCTCTCTCCTTATCTGGTGATTCTCCGTTATGTAGCCCAACTTCCCCCGTGCCTCGAGTGGATTAAGTGAATGCAATTCATCCAGCCTTTATTAAGCATCTGCTGTGTGCTAGTCACTGGCTTTGAAAAGCCAAGAGGAAATTGTAGCTGTTTTAGCGGATCCTACTTGCTACTGAAGAGATGTAACATGAATGAGCTGAAATAGCGCATGAATGAGAAAGAATCTTTTTAGCACTTTGTGCCAGATGTAGTGATAAGTTTGGGAGTCCAAAAACAAAAAGACAGTGTTTGTCTTCTAGGATCTTATATTCCTGGGGCGTGGGATCTCTGGGGAGTGGCGGCTTGGAGCTGGTGTTTTGGCCTGGGAAGTCACTGGGGAAGGAAAGGGGAGAGGGGAGTTCTTTGAAGTCTTTGTACTGTAGTTGAATTGATTTGATTACTGCTATGGGCTGGGTCCACCATGGGAGAGGCTTCCTGTAGAAGTTGGTGCTTGCGCTGATTTTTGAAGGCTTGCATTAGCAAGAGGGGGGTGCATTGCATATGTAGGTGACCATTAGTGCAAAAATATAAAGATGGGAAAGAGGAAGTGGAATGTCATGTTATGCCCCATATGGAGAACAGCTAGCAGGCCAATTTATATGGAATAGAACTGTAAAGATGAATGAGAGCCAGATTACTGACTTTGGAAGAATTTTACTAGCTGACATTTACATAGAGCTTTTAAAGTTTGCAAAGGATTTTACATAAATTATCTCATTGGAGCCTCACAACAACTGAGGTGGTCTTTGGTTCAGCAAACATTAGATGCAGAGCTGGGGAAGTGTAATAAATATTTAGATTAGATTCCTTCCCTGTCTTCATGGAGCTTCCTGAGGAAGCAGTGGATGACCAGAATACACCGTACATTGTGTGAGGATTAAAGTATCCAGTCCACAGAAAGAGATGGAGGCAGAGCTCTGAGCCAGTAGCACTGTAGGGGACTCCGGGTCCTCCTTTTACCTGAGATTCCTCCAGCGTCTTATTTTTTATAAAGCTTGAAGTAGAACATTCAGAAGAGACTATACAAAATAGAGAATCCCATTGGTGATGAGCAAAATCTATCACCAATTTATCGGGCCAAGAAACAATGCATCTACTAGAAGTGGTATGTCTGCAGAGGGGCCTCAGGCTGGGCAAAGCGTGGAGCATCTCCACTGATTAAGATAAGAGGGTCATAAGCTTGTTTTGGATAAGAGAGTGGTCCAGAGGTACAAAAATGAGTTGGAGGATTTTCCATATAATTGAGTCATCTCAGCCCCGCTGAGCTTGGTCACCATGATAAGGAAAACAAGGGTGGAGGGCCTCTAGTTCACTTCCAGTGATTAAGCAAGTGAATTTACAATCTGCAGCTCAAGTTCTAGAGCCTGATGCTCAGAACTTATAATCACTACTTCTGTGGCATCTTATTAAATTGATTAATACCAATTGGAATAGAGTAGGGATCCAAATGAATTGTTTCTTACAACTGAAAAATAATCTAGCATATATAGGATCTGTGATCCTGTGTTACATACATACATCATTAGAATTCCAAAAGAAATATATATCAGTTTGCATGTATACCAGATTGCTTGCCATCCTTGGGGAGCGAGAAGGGAGAAAAAACACGGAAATCAAAATCTTATAAAAGTAAATGTTGTAAACTATCTTTATATGTAATTGGAAAAAAATACTATTAAAATGGGAAGTAAAAAAAGAATGTATGTCCATTCCTTCTCCTTTTAAGATTCCCTCAGACCATGGGTCTAGCAGATGGACAAGGTTCAATGCTGATTTTTGAACCCTTTTTCCTCCAACAGGTTTTTCATCATTTTCACATCATCACATCACATTCACGCATCACATTAAGATGTCCCCAGGCCTCACTGAAGAACAGAAGAAAAAGATAGAAGAAAATAGGCTGAAAGCTCTTGCTCGAAGAGCTGAGAAATTAGCCCAGCAAAGTAAAAACACAGCCTCAGGCCCCTCCGTCCCTGGGACAGCCCACCAGTCCAGTCACAGACATTCAGGTGGCCCAAAGACCCTACCAGGAGAGACTTCTCATTCAGGCCGCCTTGCTATTACTTCCAGGCCACAGAATCCCTGTGTCTCAAGCACTGAAGTTGAGGCACATCAGGTTTCCAGAAGTTTTCACCCCAATGCGCTGGAGCCAAGGATAGTAACGCGAGGGAGGCTAGAGAAGTTCAGTTCAGCTGGTCCGGTTCACATATCGAGTCCAAAGACTGTCCATAAGATCTCTCATCCTCTAGCACAGAACTCTCTAAAGAACAAGCAGAATGCTGGTAAACTAGCTCAGGGTCCTTTGTGCATCTTTCACAAGTCCAAGCCTACATCTCCTACTTCTGGTCATGGACCTTTGGGTGAACCAGGGCCCTCACAGGACTTTCAGGCTGCTGCTGCTTTCGGTCAGGTGAATGACCCTAGGGGACAGTTGCTCAGCATCACTGGGAGCCCCTCCACCTCTCATCCTGAATGTCAGGAAATAATTGCACACTCCAGTTCTTTCTCTAACAACCCTTCAGACTTAAAGAGTTATCCCGAGAAGAAGAATGGAAAACTTCAGCAAGCTCTCCAGGCTTCTCCTCGGAAAGCATTCAACTCTCAGAAAGGAAAATGCACAAAGAAGGGAGAAGACCGTTTCCAAGTGGAGATTGGATATAATTCAGAGCTCCTTGCCGTGTTTAAGAGTCTGCCCAGCAGAAAGTATGGTAAATGACGTGCTGACCTTTTTTACAGATTGGTTTTCTTCCACTTATCTGCCATTTTGGCTGTTTGTTGCATCTCTCAGGGGTCAGTTTTTGTAACTGCTCTGCAATCCACTCTTGTCCCCCTAGTTTTCCCTCCTTGGCATGTGCTTTGTAGGCTATTTCCTTAACGAGATTTCAAATCTGTGAACTACAAAACAGCCTTATGGAGGTGACTTTGCCCTAGGAATTGGAAGGTCTGGGTTCTAGGCCCACCTTTACTTTCCACACAAAGCTTGTCATCTTCCTGGTCCTGTTTCTTCATCCTAAATATGGCATAAAAAATTGTCCCTCTACCTATTTGCAATTCACTTCTTAGGAATAGTGTGTGAGTCACCAAGAGAGCTCGTTGGTAAAACATTTTGAACTCTGCTGAAAAGCTATTTGTAAGTACAAATGATTGTAATGACAGTAATTATCCTCATCATGGTCCTATTAAGTGGTTTCTGCTTCATTTCAGATCCTGCTACTAAAATGTGGGATTTCAGCCTAAAAGACTACAAGCCTCTGAGTAAGTAAACCAGTCACCCTCCTTGGTTGTTAGAGAGTTGTTGCCATATTTGCTTGTCATCTTTCATTGTTTCTCCTTCCCTTTCCCCATGGCAGGGTTCTCGGGGGACTGCTGATTTGTACAGAGACCCCACATGGGGTCATTGTGGGCAGACATACAGGGCCCTTGGGTCAAACCTGGCTGCTGGGGCAAGGGGTCAGCTGAGTGCAGAATAGTGACAGAACAATTAGTCTGGCTATAATGAAAAACTACGTATTCCAGGTTCTAATCCTGCTCTTGTGGCTTCTCAGTTATCAGCATCCCTGAACCCCACTTTCCTTGTCAGAAAGTGATGGGATTCAGTCTCTTCCAGAGGTAGTCTAGGGAAATGGAGAGTGTGCTTAGATGGAGGCAGCCTAGGGAGCGAGATAGTGCGCTCTGATTCTCGTCAGAGGAGCTGGATTTGGATCTCAGCTCTGACCTTTCCTTCCTGTCTGGGTAAATCGCCTGTCCTTTCTGAAACATTTCTTCTTCTGTAAAAGGACAGCACGACGTTCCATGGACTTGGAAAACCACCAATTAACATCAGTGACATAATGTGATTTTATTTATTTTTGTTAAACGTTTCCCAGTTACATTTTTAATGTGGTTCTGTCTCACTGGGGAGACACTGAATTTGACACCTCTGGATTACATGTTCTCTGATTATAAAATGCTATGATGTCAGTATGGCAGCACCCTGAGTATATTTTGGCTATACAACTAAACTGCAATGTTGGATTATCTGGATCCCATAGAGATATGGTTTGGGTGGTAACTAGAAGGCAATATGTAGAGTAGTCATATAAATAAATACATATTATTTATATTTGGAATCAAAAGATCTAGGTTTGAATACTGGGCCTTTACTTGTATACCTGGGTGAACTTGGGGAAGCCATTCATTTCTCCCTAAATTCTATGATTCCTATGATAGGAACAGATCCAATGGTGACCAAATAGAATGTCTCAAGATCAGCCCATTTCCGTCCAGATTCCTGGAGCCTTCCTTCTCTTCCCCAGGCGTAGGCTATGCTCAGGAAGCAACACCATTACTTTCCCTTCGGAACCCATCTGTTACTATCTAATGGTGGGAAGAGCTGCTCCAGGGTCCCTCCCCCCTAAACTACCTCCTTGCTGGGGCTACTTCACAATTCATGGAGTTGGAATGAGCTTGAAATCAACAACTCCACTCCTGATGTTGGAGCACCATCTAGCCTGACCATCAGTCCTAAGTCTTACTATCTGCTCTGCCTTTCTCCCCAGGTACTCTCATCTTAGCTACTTAAATAATGTGCGTAGGGAGGTGAGGGGGAATCCCTGAGTCCCCCAAACAAAAGGACTGCCTCATTGTGGAGATGCTGAGTACAGGCCAGGCTCAGATTCATCTACCTCTAACATCCTTAGGGTTTCTGGACCTTTTCATCCATCCAAAAGCTGCACATTTAGAATGTAAATTTCTTTATAAAATTTTTTTTAATAATAGCCTTTTATTTTTAAAATATATGCCAAGATAGTTTTCAACATTCACTTCTATAAAACCTTGTGTTCCAAATGTTTCTCCCTCCTTTCCTCTTTCCCCCTTCCCTAGACAGCAAGTAATTTGATATAAATTAAACATGTGCAATTCTTCTAAACATAGTTCCACATTTGTCATGCTGCCAAAAAAAAAAAAATTAGATCAAAAAAAGAAAAAATGAGAAAAAAACATGCAAACAAAGAACAATAAAGAAGGTGAAAATACTATGTTGTGATCCCCATTCAGTCCCCATAGTTTCTCTCTGAATGCAGATGGCTCTTTACATCATAAATCCTTTGGAATTAGCCTGAGTCATCTCCTTGTTGAAAAGAGTCACATCCATCAGTTGCTGTGTATAATGTTCTCTTGGTTCTACTCATTTCACTCAGCATCAGTTCATGTAAGTCTCTCCAGGCCTTTCTGAAATCATCCTGCTGATCATTTCTTATAGAACAATAATATTCTATTACAAAATGGAAACTTCTTGAAAATTAAGACAGTCTAGCTTTTTCTATTTGTATCTCTAGTTTAGCACTTGGCACATAGCAAATGCCCTTTTTGATCAGTTCCCTTTTTTGCCTGTGTAGTTAAACACATCTGACAGCTGCTTCCTGTTTCAGCTTCCCCTCTCTTCCCTTTGTTCTTCTAAATACATTTATTTAGTCTCTATATATAAATATATAGCTTACATATAAATATGTACATATATTTTGTGTAAATATATACAAATATACATATATTATGTGTGTGTATAAATATATATATAAATTAATAGATATATATCTCTATTATATATATAGCCTCCTTTTGCTATTGAAGAGTTGGCTACAGCACTGTTTCTTCCCTTGCAGTGAAAGCCGTCCAGGACCTTCATACAATCACCTTGCAGCCCCTGGAAGGATCTGAGACCACTGCTTCTGCAGGGTCCGGGTTCACCGGTGAAGTGCCTTCCCAGCAGCCCCGACCACCCGGCAAGGTCCCTGCCAGTATGAAAGGCCGATGTGTGCTCATCTCCCGAACTCGCTTCGAGGCAGACATTGGCTTTGATGAAGATCTGATTGCGGTATTTAAGCGGATGGATTCCAGGAATTACGGCAAGTTTGCAGATTTAACTAGGTGACGTTTGGGGAGCAAAGTGGGCCCCTCTGTTAAGTTTGGCTTTCCCTCTCGTTGAATGTCCTAATGGTATCAGGCTGCTAGAACCTGCTGCCTCTCCTCCTTTTACCTCTGGCAGCCTTGCTCAGATCCCTCCAGACGGACAGGATGTAGGGCAGCTTAGAGCAGTCTTTGGAACTCCCATCAAATAAGCCCCGGAACCTCCCTCAGGCCCTGGGCTGCATCTCCCAACTCATTATTGAGCTTTCACCTAAATCCCCCAGCTTTCCATTCAGTCCGGCCTCCCTGATCGGAGCCCAGTGGGACCAGGGAACAGCTGGTTACAGTCGCCTATAATCCTTTAGGGACTTGAAGATAATTAATTCTTCCTGCAGCTCATTCCATAGGTTAAATAATATCAGTTGTACTTGATTTTTCACAGCCAGCTTTTAGTCTTGCAGGTGAAAAACAGGACATCAGAATCCTGGGTTTCTAGGCTGACATCTCAGCTCAGACCCATTGGCTTTTAAAAATCACTTAGATCTCCCAGGCCTTTGTTTCCTTCCCTCTTTGAGAAAAGAGGGGTTAGAGTCCCTTATTCAGCAAACAAACCACAAAAGCAAGCAGCACATCTAACCCAATGCTTTATTATTGCTTTGAGTGAATGAGGGGAGAATTCCATAGAAATTGGAAGATTGGCTGGATTCGTGATCAGCTTTCATACAATATCTCAAATGAGGGTTTGAGGGCATCTCCAATAAGAGCCTTCATTCTTTTCTGATAGCTCGGATGCATTCATTTTTAATTCAGCAGTTCCAGCTCAGTCGTGGGTTTTGTTTTGGTTTTTGTTTATCTTTGAAAGGCGAATATGAATCATCTTCCCGTATCATTGTCTTTGTGTTTGAAATGATGCTGCTTACACTGATTGCTATTTTTTGAAATTGCTGAAAATAGACAGCATGGCACCTCACACCTTGCCTTGAGTGTGATAGGAACTCAGTAAATCTCTGTTGAAATTAATACTCCTTCCTGTATTTCATATTTACAAAGACTGTCTCTGGACTTTTGCACCTAACAGCCGACATTCATTAAATATTTGTCACATCGCATCAAGTATCTGTGCCATCACTTTCCTTCTTGACATTTACTGCAGTGGTCCAAAGCTCATCATTTTTTGTTTGTTTGTTTTAAGGAAGCTGTGCTTTTCTTTTGGCACAGATCTTCCAATCATCTTCCTTTGTTTCACCATTATTTGGGTACGTGACCAAGATCAATCAGTTTTAGCTTAGATTTGTGGGGCCTCTTTTGGGTGTCTCTCTGGGATGTCAGCCACTAAGGGTTGGGACTGTTGTTGGCTCTGAGGAGCATCCTGGTCTGGTGGGAAGAGCTTTGAAGGATATATTAAAGAGGCTTTGACTTTGGTCTGTTTTTTCTTTTGCAGATATGAAGACCAGGAACTGGAATTTTCATTTGAAAGATCACACAAGACTAAGTGAGATGCCCAAGTGGCTGACTTAATATTGTTAATTCATTTGAAAGTTGTTGGTTTTTTTGTTGTTGTTTAATTCATCTCACCTTTGACACCTTTGGTGGAGGCCAGGGGTGTACAAGTGAAACTGGGGCACCCTTCTTCTTTCTCCCAAGTATTTGTCTTAGGTTCATAGATGTAAATTTAGAAGGGACCCCAGGGGCCTCTAGTCCCATCCCATTATTTATAGATAAGGAAGCAGACTTAAATGTCAGGGTCACATTGGTGAGAAGTAGCCAAACTGGGGGTTCATTCCTAGGCCTCATTTATAGCTGTGACTAGGAAAGAGACATGCCTTTTTTCTCTGTAACCGTCAGGAAGCAGTTGTAAGATTTTGGCAACCCGGACTTGGTTGCCAAACCAAGCTGCCTACAGCTGTGGTAGGAAAGGCGTTGCATTTGGAGTTCAAGAGCCTGAGTTAGATACTAGCTCTGGTCCTCGCTAGCTGTGTGACCATAGACACATTGCTTTCACTCTCTCTGATTCTCATCTTGAGGCTAAAAATATTTGCACTACCTCACAGGGTGTTTTTGTTTTTTAAAGAAAAATGTAAATCTCAAATAACTATTAGTCACTTTTCTTACATGTGTGAACTTTGAGCAAGTTTTTTGTTTTTCTTGGGTCTCCATTTCTTCATTTGCAAAATGAAGGGTTTGGACTTTGTCTAAACTCTAATAGTTCTAAATCTACAGATTCTCTTACATCCTATTATCAGCTGATTAAGGAAGATTATGGTTTCTCTTTTTGCGAGAGGCTTTCTCAAGCAAGCGATTGGAGGCTTTTCAGATTTTAAGTTCCAGGATTGTGCACAATATGCCAAGCCCTGCTTCAGATGGAGAATCTGCACCCAGAGACCCTGACCATCTTGATAGACAGAAATGGAATCAATCAGGCAAGGGAGGGTACAATGGTGTTGCTTTCATGCAAAGGTCACTAACTTTAAGGAGAACAAGTAATTGACAGTTGATCATTATTTTTATATTTTGCCCCATCTGGCTACAGGAATGAATGAATGCTAATTTCACCTGTAGGAGGGAAAGTTGGCTAAACCTTATCCTTTCCTTGGGAATCCATTCCAAAGCTTGTTAGTTCTTCTCACCAAGAAGAAGAAAGGTGGGACCAGTCCTGGATTCAGAATCAGCAAACTTGGTTCTAATCTCATCTCTGCCCTTTGTTTAGCTGTGTGACCATGAACAAGTTCTTGACTCCCTCTGACCCTCATTTTTAAATCTGTAAAATGGGATTATTAATCCTTGTACCAGCTGCCTTCCTCACCTGTCATTATAAGGGACAGTAGAGGTGATAGATGTAAAAGTGTCTTGTAATCCTACAAGACTCTGAATGTGTCATCTTATAATTGTTTCTATTAGTCATTTTAATCATTTTTATCTTTATCTCCAAATCCCAAATAATTAAGATTCTACTGTGGTTTGTTCTACTGACAGCATTGATTATGCTTGGAGTGAATCCTGTCACTTCCCCAGGCCAGTGGGAGGACTCACATGTTAGCATCAAGTTTGTCCGTGACATGACTCAGACGAGAGATCTGGAACTTGAGATGTGAACACCTAGTTTTACTTAGTTTACTTAGGCCCTAGTAAAAACCTGTATTTTCTTGCAACCACTGTTCTTATGTTACCTAAATGGCCAAGTAATCAATGGGGGAGTCCTCTGAACCTCTCTTTTCCTCTATTTAAGTGGAAAGGTCCCTTGTCTCTACCTAACTTCATAGGGATGTCAATAAAGTGTCAGTGAAATACATTCAGCCTCTTCGTAGGAAGGACCCCTGTAAATAGCGAGATCAAGTTGTATTATAAAATATTTAGTGTCCATAGGCAGGCTGAAACCAAAGGGTGACCTGACAGCTGTAGAATTGTTACTGTCCTCTGACCACAGGCACTTGGGACTTTTTGGAATCCTGAGCCAAGGACAGATTTAAATGTCAGATGAATGGCTTCTCTTTGATGGGATATAGCCAGCCATTGAGTTCTTCTGTCTAGCTCTTTTGCTATCTTTAAAGAAGTGGAAGCGGTTTTTTATAGATGAGCTCAGCTACGTCCTAGGATAAAGAGGATCGATTCTTCCTGGGGTTCCAAGAAGGGAAGCAGCTTGTTTAAAGCCCTTCAGCAAGTTAGAGACAGAGCTGAGGGTAGAACTCCTCCCTCCACTAGAACTTGGGGTCTTACCTGGTACTTGGTAAAAGAAGGTGTAATCTAGAGAAGGTTGAAAATTGGCCTTGATGGTGAGGAAAGAAAGAGCCGAGCCATCCTCACTGGCTTCTGACATGCCTGGAATCCTCGAGTTGTTAAATTTCTACCTCTGGATCTCACTCACTTTTTCTATAAAATAATATTAATGCTTTATGGAATCATTGTGTTCAAGGACTCCTGGGGCAAACTAACTTCTATTAGTCCTTTACATGCAATGATTCATTAGAACATGGGAGTATGTTGAAAACAATTCTGCCTTCGTTGATATCAGAAAACTGGGTTCAAATTTCAGCTCTGCCATTTTACGATCTCCATGACTTTGGGGAAATTATTTCACTTCTATAGTCCTCAGTTTCCTCGTCTGTTAAAAGAGAAGGCTCAGTTAGAGCAATAGTGTCAAATTCAAAAAGAAATGGGTTTCTTCAGGCTACACATTGATTAGAAAACCATAGGTTAACATTATATTAAATTATAGATTAATTTTTATTTATTTTGGTAACACTTCCTATATATAGTTTAATCTAACTCAGTAGTACTGGAAAATTTGGGTGTTGCAACCTCTGAACAAGAGGGCCTATAAGATCCTTCCTCTAGAACAGACTGGCAAAAGAAGATTGCCCAAAGCTGTTTTTTGTATGGCTTTTATGATTTAAAAAAAAAAAGTTTTATTGTATTAAACAATGTAAGAAACACTATTAGCTTGCTGGCCATACAGAAATATGCAGCAGACTGTAGTTGGTTCCCCCCAGGCCATAGTTTGCTATCCTTTGCTCTTACTGATGAGGATATCAATGAACTCTGTGACAGATTGCTTTTAGAGGAAACATTTCTCTTTTATGACTTTTAAGGGACTTGAAATCAGGATTGGACTGTGGGTTTTGCTCTAGTATGGAGCAGGACCATCCCTTTCAGGTATTGATTTCCCTTTGTCAGATGCTGTTTGGAAACATTTGGCTCAACCAAAAACCTCTTTCACAAAAATGACCATCAAATAGTTCCCATTTGTCAGAAAGCTCACTATCATCATTTTCCCAGAGAAAAGACAGTGGAGATAAGTCAACAAGCCAGAAAGATACAATTTTCCTCAATGGTACATTAAAGTAGTTGGGAGCCTTTGTTATGGAGAGGATGGTTGAAGAGATCTGGGTGCCAAAATATTATGCTTATGAAGCACCATCCTTCTAGCTAGATAGATCATCAATCCTGCCTTGATTTTTCCACCTGCTATTTGAGTCTGAGAATCACCAGGATTAAAATGAAAATTGTTTCCAAAGGCACACAGAGTGCCTAGTCTTTTGAAGTACATAGAAACCAGCATACTTAGATTTAATTTGGAGGTGTAAAGTGCATTTCTGCATCAAGATGGATGTACTCTTACATTAATGTCTTCAGCCTTGCCCAATTTCACATCACAGTGAATTTGGTATGTGAATACTGCTTCCAGCAATAACTGGTGCTTGTGTTTTGTTGAGAACAGAAATGTGTTTTGATTTCTCTATAAAAGAGCTTAAGTAAATTGGAAACACAAACCAATTTAAGGTGGCAATACATGGGTCAGCCTTCCACATTCACATTAATATTTATAATAAATATCTATTTGCTATTTGGTGTGAAGGAATTTTTTCTTCTCTGACTTGTTCTAAAGCCTTGTGGAAAAAAAGGATAGTAAACAATGGAGAACCAACCTAGAAAATCCAAAACTGCAAAGTCAAAACTGATTCCAATTCCCCGGAACATGGGGAGGGCATCTGTCTTGATTTAACAGTAATGATGATGATGATGATGATGATAGCTGACATTTATATAAGATTACAAAGAGAGTTAAATACTTTTATCTCATTTATTCCTTATAGCAACCTTATGAAATAGGTACTATAAATATTATCCCCATTTTACAGATGAAAAAGCTGAGGTTCGGGGAGGTTAAATAAATTGCCCAAGGCCACATGTAGGGATGGAGGTGATATTTGAACCAAGTTATCTTTTGTCCATAAGTCCAGCACTCTTTCCAATACTCTTATCTCACTTGGGTATTATTGCTCCTACCACTTGAAATCCAGAGGATGAACTTGACCTTTTTCTCCTTTTCGCCTTCCTCTCCTTCCAAGCTCACTATTGTCATTATTCTTAGGAAATCCTGAAAGTTTTTAAGGATAAAGAACAATTCAAGAATTGTGAACAGTAGTTTACCAGCTGATTAGCATTCCAAAATGTAATAATCAGTTGGCGATTCTAGGAATCCCACAACTGAAGAGTTGGAAGTGGGAATTCAATAGGAAAAGGAAGAAGAGGGATCTGAAGAGGCAGAGAATAAACTTGATTTTTGTCATGGGGCCAAAGAGTAGAAAAATGTCATTTGAGCAGCCAAACCACAACAAATTTGGAGTTTTCTGGAGAGGAGAGCGCTGAGGGCTTTAAGCATAATATAGGTACTCCTGCTCCAAGGAGTGATAAAATGACTTGTGAGAAATCATCCAACAAGGGTCAGAGGAAGAAGAAAAAACTGGATAGTGGGTAACTTGCTGCCAAAGGATCCAGAGCAGCCCCGCTCACTTTGTTAAGAACAATAGAAAGATCTGTTTGTTTCTTGGGGCTTGTATCCTAGACATGACAGAGAAGCTTGTTAAAGTCAGTGTTCCCCTTCTCACAATTCACGTGGTCATATATGATGCCTGTCTCTGGCCAGAAGACGAGCACCTCGAGGCTCCTGCTACCGTTAAAGAGATTCACAAGAAAAGGGCAGATTTGAGAGTGAAGGGCTTTTAAGAAGTGGCAACAGAAAATAGGATCTGGAATTCTCAGATAAAATTGAGAATAGAGAAATAATAAGCTCCTGGTTAGTGATAGGATGCTCTTAACAGCTAAGAATATGTTTGTTCAGAGTGTATATCTCATCAAAAGGACTTTAAGCTGAAAACTAAGGTGGAAGAAAGCTAGTGTTTATGTAGTAACTGCAGTGTGGAAAGAAAAGTGACCCTTAAGACCTCTGCAAATTCACCCAACTCCAAGAATGTTCCTGTAATAATGCTCCTGACCTCCCACAAAATACAGGGTATCTCAGGCAAGAGGCAGTAAGCCTTTCTGTAGCACCTACTGTGTGCTGAAGGCTGAAGCACTCATTAAAAATATATTTATCTCCTGTGATGCTCACAGCAACCCTGGGAGGTAGCTGCTATCATTATCCCCAATTTACTGTTAGGGAAAGGAGACAGAGTAAAGTGTCTCTGGGGCCAAATTGGAGCTCTGAACTTTCTGACTCCAGGCCTATCCCTCTGTGGGTTACGGCATCGCCAAGGGGCTTGAAACTGCCCCAGCTCTTTAGGGACACAAGCTACAAGCGTGATGGAGTGGGAAGAAGAGTGATTTTGAAGTTAGAGGATATAAGTTCTTTTGGTGTGCCATGGGACACTTGAAGCCTGGAGAATCATGTACTTAAATGCATAAAATGAAATTCCCAAGATTACAAAGAAAACCAATTCTCCTGAAGTATAGCTATAAATATATTGAAAAAATGGTTTCATGTGCCCAAAGGATTATTAAACTGTGCATATTCTTTGACCCAGCAGTGCCATTAATGAGTCTGTATCCCAAGGAAATCATAAAGGAGGGAAAAGGACTCACGTGCAAAACAGGTTTGTAACAGCTCTTTTTGTGGTAGCAAAGAATTAGAGAATTAGTAGATACCCATCAATTGGAAAATGACTAAACAAGCTGTGGTATATGAAGGTAATGGAAATATTATTGTTCTATAAAAAATGATGAATAAGCTGATTTTAGAAGGACTTGGAAAGATTTACATGAACTGATGCTGAGTGAAACAAACAGAACCAGGAATACTTTGTATGCAATAACAGCAAGAATGTGCGATAATCAACTATGAAAGGCTTAGTTGTTCTCAGCGGTTCAGTGATCCAAGGCAATCCCAACAAATTTTGGATAGAAAACACCATCTGCACCCAAAGAAAGAACTATGGAGACTGAATGCAAATCAACACATGCTATGTTCACTTTTTCCCCCTTTTTCTTGTTTTTTTTCCTCTCATGGTTTTCCCCTTTTGTTCAGATGTTTCTCTCCCTACATGATTCAAAAAGAAATATGTATTGTAAAAATCAATGTACACGTATAACCAAAAAAAAAAGGAAAACAAAAATAAGTTCAGAGACAGCGAGATGATACAGTGGGTAAAGGACCAGCCCTGGAGTCAAAAAGACCTGGTTTCAAATATGGCCTCAGATACTTGCTAGCTGTATGATCCTGGACAAGTTGCTTATCCCAGATTGCCTTTCCCTCTACCCCCCAAAATGTAAAGAGTCCAAGGACCTGAGGGTCTATCACAAGGAAGTCTTCCTAGTTATCACTGAGGCTTGGTAGAACCCCATGACTGAAGTGGTATCTGAACAGTTGGATATGTTTATCTTATTCTATAGAAAGAGTATGCATGTGGCAGGGGTGGAGGGAAGGGGTGAGGATTCAAGGTAGAAAATATTTGGAAAACGTGATTATGTGAAAAATAGAACCAGAGGGAAAAAGCTTTGGGGTGATAATCGGTGGAGGGTGAAGCAGCAGCGATCTTAACAGAGGTGATTTTCGTCTTAGGAGTGTACCACAGACCACCGGGACAGAAGTAGGAACTAGATGAGGCATTCAGGAAAGAAAATTACAAGCCTAGCTCTGAGGTATGATACAGTAATCATGCAAGCATTCAATTATCTGAACATTTAATGGAAGTTTTTCTCTCATGAAAGCAGAGCAGTTGATTATTTCTTGCCTTAATGAAAATCTTCATCTTCTAAAAATTGGAGGAACTAACAAAGAGAAATGCTGTTCTATTTTAAAAATATATACTTATTGTTATAACTTTTAAGTCAGCTTTATTTCTTTAACATAAATCTTTCCCTTCCCTTTAATTCTTTATTATGAGCCATTTCTTAAGAAAAAAAAGAAAGGGAATAAAAAATTGCAATCCCAACTCATCCTTCTCATTAGAGATAGCAAAAAAGCAATGAACTGCCTTTGGGTTCAGATTACTTGCTGTACCTTGGATTCTGAACAAATCACTGTAAGTGAGCTTTGGAAGATGGTGGAGAAAAGGACTAGAGAAGGGCAGACTTTCAAAGTTGGAGGGGTATAGACTATGCGAACTCTAGGCTAGTGAGGTTGATTTAAATTTTTGGTAAACTTCTAGGATATATTCCTTAAGGAAATGGTTAGTGATTATCTTAAGAAAGGAAAAATTGATGCTCACATAGAGCTGGCATTCATCCAGAATGTGTTAGGACACTAAGTTTATTTCCTTGTTTGAAATTTTATCCAGTTGTTAGATCTGGGAAATTCTGTGTTGTTTTGGTTTTTTTTTTTAATCTATATTTTAGTAAAACATTTGCTGGATTTTCTTTTTTTCTTTTTTTCATTTTTTCAGGAAAAGGTAGAACAATGAGAGCTAAGTACTTAGGTTGAGAATTGGTTGAATGGATAGATCCAAAGATTCATCAATAATGGTTCAATATCATCTTGGATGGGAAATTTCAGTGGAATGCCCAAAAGATTTATGCTTGTGTTTGACCTGTCATTTAAGAAAATGTTTTCATGATACCTTATATTTTTACATCCTTATAGTTTTTCCAGTGGTCCTCCCGGCTTTTCTCTCTGAGAGATATTCTGTAGAACAAATAGTATTTTTAAGATTAAAAAAAGTAAAAGGAAGAAAATGAGCACAACGGATCAATTAATTGAAAAAATCTGAAAATATTCCTAATGTGCAGTTCCTGTGGACTTCTCACCTTTTAGGAGTATCTTTTCATAATTCTTCATTCAAGTCATGCTTGATATATATATATAATTTTGCAACATTCACTTTTGTTTTACATGTGTGCGTTTATAGTCATATATATTTTATTTTGGCTTACTTCACTCTGCATCAGTTCATATCTTTTTGTGCTTCTCTATGTTTATCATATACATCATTTCTTATTATGATATTCCAATATATTCATGTATTACAGTCTAGCCATTCCCCAATTGATGGATATCAACTTTGTTTATAATTTTTTGCTATTGAAAAAAGTGCTGTTCTAAGAATTTTGTTGTACAAGGTGACTTTCTTCTTATTGATGATTTCCTTGTAATATAAACCCAATAATTTATATAAAATATATAAATATATATTTATTATTTATATATCATATATATTATAAATGTCATATATTATTATAAAAATATAGAAGATATAGAACCAAAATTTCTGGTTAAAGGAGCACGACCATTTTAATCACTCTATTTGCATAATTCTAAACTGATTTCCAAAATAATTGTGCCATTTCATAGCTTCAGCAACAAGATATTAGTGTACCCATCACTCTCCAACCTCTCTAACATTGACTATTACCGTTTGTTGTCATATTTGACTATTTGCAGTGAGCATTCTTTCATGTGTTTGTGAATTCTTTGCAGTTCTTCTCTTAAGAACTATTTGTTCCTTTTATTTGACCATATATCTTTTGGGGAATGGCTGTTAACTTTGCACGGTGTTAACATTATTGTCAATGATTTGATGACTTGCTTCTCAAATTTGCAAATGGCATAAAGCTGGAAAGGACAGCAGGCACCCTAGATGATAGAGTCAAGAACTAAAAAGATCTTGATGGGCTAGAATATGGAGCCAAATCTGATAGGATGAAACTCAGTGGGGAACAATATAATGGTTTATGCATGGGTGAGAGAGTGGATTTCACAAATGGGAGAGACGCGATTAGCAGTAGTTTGTCTGTAAACAATCTGGGAGCTTTAAGGTTCAGCATCTTATGGTAACCAGGAAACCAGGAAAAACTTATACCTCCTGGGATTACATTAAGAGAAGCTGAGGTTCCAGGTGTAAGAATGTGGGAGACAGGTTGTCCTCTGCCCAGGTGAGGCTGCCACAGCAGAGTTGGGGTTTAAGAAGGATGTTGGAAGTGTTCTAGAGAGTTTATCAGGTCAAGGAAAGACCTCAAGTTCCTATCATATAAGCATCAGTTAAAGGGAAGTGAGAACAGGGGATGCCATAGCTCTGAAGGCTCACCTGGAAAGATAGTAACAATGTATTGAAGCCACAAAGGGGCACATTCAGGTAATTTTTTTTTCTGATAGAAGGAAACACTTCCCAATTAGAGCTACCTAAAGTGGAATGGGTTGTCTTGTGAGGTCACTGGAGGGCTTCAAGGAACAGCTGAGTGAGGGTTTGTGAGACATATCATAGAGAGATGGGAATGAACTTCTAGTTTCACTGGACTGAATACCTCTCTGGGGAGAAAACTCTTTCATATAGACTCTTAGGGATTGCCGAGAGCTTTGAGAGGCTGGTTCTGAATTCAGAATGCTATGCTGCCTCTGTTGTACAAGTAAGTGGGCCCCAAGTGGGCTCCCCTCAGAGATACTGGGGTGCTAGATATCTTACCAGAAGCCTCTTTTTATCCCTGCCCTATCCCCTCTCACCTCTTTCCCATTGTGATGATTTGGGGGGGGGGGGGAGGGAGAGGTAAAAATCAGTCTCACAATTTCTGTTAAAAATAAAACATTTTAATCAGGTAATATTGAAAGATAAAATAAACATGACACGGAATCAGGGATATATACAGGGAATCCCTGAAATAAGTACAGGTCATGAAAAAATGTAGGAGGGAGATTCTGCTCCCTCTGGAACTTTCAATTCATGTCTCTGGTTGCCTGTGCTAATTATCAGCCTGCTGTGGTTTTAATTAGTTATTGCATCATTTCTGACTGGTCTGCTGGATTTAGAGTCAGAGGTCCTCAGGTCAAAGCCTGGGTCCAGCAATCAGTAGACTGGACAGGACATTCATTCCTTTTTCTGGGCTTCCATTTTTCTCTTCTGGAAAATGAATAATTTGAATTAGGAGATCCTTGAGGTCCCTTTTAGTCCTCCAGCTAAGATCCTGTGATCCTATAATAATGCAGAATGACCATTAAATCAACCACTGACAGTGGATATGAACCGTGTGAAGGCCTTTGGACCTGCCTTCTTGTCTTTGCCTTCCACTGATGCTCTCATCATCAGTGCCTACTGATGCTATAGAATTAATAGTAGGGAATCCTTTGACTCTATCTTAACAACAGCATGTCCTTGTTTCTTTGCCATTGCTTAGAAGGGATCTGCCTCAGGTGTAGACATGCCCTAGTGAGGCTGTGCCCTTTAATGCTCTAGGAGGATTCTCTTACCACATGGAAACTGTGACTATTTCTTAGTCTTTTTTTTCCTTGTCTTTTCTTTCCCCTTCTATTTCTTTTTCTTCCTTCTTTTTCTTCTTTTCTTTCATAATATGATATTGAAATATGCTTTTAGATGTTTATCATGTTTATTGAACAAAATGTTGTATTCCCTTCTATTAAGGGAATCATGGGAGAGTAACTTCTTTCAAAAAAATTAGGACAAACCTCAGGAAATTTTCACTTCCATGTGGGTCTCTATAAGCTTTTTTTTTTCCTGCTATAGGTCAATAACTTTTATCATCTTCCCATCCCCATTCTACAGAGTTAAGACCATATCTCTAAGAGGAAAAGCATAATCAAAAGCCAAAACTCTGAGTGATTCACTGGTGAAACAGGAAAGAAAATGATGGTTCTTCTAATAATAGCTTTAGGTGATGAACTAGTCACGCTTTTTCTTCCAGCCTCCAAGTATGTTTATTTTCATGCTTCTTAACCATAGGGATGATGACTGGAAGGGAACAACAGTGACATCTTTTTTTAAGAGAAGACAGGAAGGTAGCCTCTATAATCAATCAGGCTTCTTAGTCTTGTATGTTCTCTCTCTCTCTCTCTCTCTCTCTTTCTCTCTCTCTCTCTTACACATAAACATATATATGAACATATATATATATACACACACACATATGGAAAGATATACATATGTGTGTATATATATATATAATTATAAAAGTTTAAAATTTTTGGAATAATGTACATTTACTTTTTTAAATTTAAAAAATATTTTTTCTTTTAAAACAATATTTTAATTTTTTCAATTACATGTAAAGATAATTTTTAATATCCATTAAAAAAAACAATTTGAGTTTCTATTTTTCTCTTTTCCTTCTTTCCCCCTTCCTGAGGCATTAAACAATTTGATATATACATACTGTTTTTTTGGCCCAGAACCTTCTTTTCCCCCTTCCATATGTATATTCTAAACTGACCTTAGTGAGTTCCCTCTTTTCTAGTTTTAATCTTACCAAACCAAATATATTACCCTAACCTGCTTGCTTATTCTACTTATCTGTGACTATAAACTTGTCCATTAACCCATATACCTCAAACAAGTCGACCTTCTCATTCAGATTTTTAAACTTGTGCTGTTTAGTTTTTTCCACTCGGTCATTCTGGTGTCCTTTTTACTATAGCTTATATATGTGTACCTGTCCTATTGTAATCTCTGGGTCTGTAAGTCCTTGAAAATCGGGCTCTATCATATCTGAACTGTATTTTCATTACCTTTCTAAGCTTTTTGTCTACATTCTGTAGTTAAGGAAACTGAAGAAAAGAAAATTAATGGAAAAGCATTTTCTTAAATACTTGTTACTATGAATGGAAAAGCAGTTTCTTAAGTACTTATTATGAACAAAAAAGCATTTTCTTAAGTGCTATTACTATGATTGGAAAAGCATTTTCTCAAGTACTTGTTATGAATGAAAGCATTTTCTTAAGTACTTATTACTATGGGTGGAAAAGTATTTTCGTAAGTACTTATTATGAATGAAAAAGCATTTTCTTAAGTACTTATTACTATGAATGAAAAAACATTTTCTTAAATGCTTATTGCTATGTAGCACCCTGCTGGTGTTGAGGATTAAAATGCAATGGCAAAGACATTCCCTACATGGGGAAGTAAGTTGAGCTTAAATTCTAATGAAGGAGGATGCACCCTCGGCAGAGTAGATTGACACACCCCTTTAAGGAACAAAGTAGAGTTGATTAGATTTGATTCCAGAACTGGAGTGAGTGGGAAAGCTATCCCACTGGTCCACATTGTTTAGAAGAGGACCAGGACAGGGGGTGAAGTGGGGCATGGCTGAGCCCTGCTTGGACTATTGGGCTACGCGAGGGATGGGGACCATCAGAGCAAAAGTTCTGAGATGAATGGATTAAAACCTCCCGGGCATTGCGTTTTGTCCAGATGTCAAGGCTGTTAGGAGCAACATGATAGTTGGAAGGACGGTTCTCACTTTACATAAGTGGGCATTCCATAGATTTTTGCGTAAAGCAGTTTTTATGTAATGCAAATTTTTCTGTGCCCCAGAAAAGGGAGAAAGGGAGGGAGTAAGAAAGGGGGCCCTGTGCCAGTGGAGGAGGGGCCTGGCACACAGTCCAAGGCCAGGTGGGGACAGAGAAGGAAGAGCAGGAGGGGGAATATATCTGGGTCTTGGCCAGCCACATGGTAGCTGGGCTGGAACTAAGAGGAAGACAAAGGGGGCAGACACAGATGGGAGAGGACCGGCTGACATGTCGGGGCTGGGGACAGACGGGCAGTACTGAGTGTGGCTGGATGGGAGACAGAGAGGGTGGACATGTGGGCAGACCAGAGTAAAGATCTCCAGAGGCTTCCATCCCCTGACCCACCTGCAGTGGCAGAATGCGAGACTGTGGACACAGAGCTGAGCCAAGGGACAGGAATAGAGAGAGAGCGAGCACAGAACTGTCCAGTGAAGTTTATGTAGCTTTTTTTTTTTTTTTTGAATGTGGATTTCTTTCAGAATTGTATAAAGTCAAATTTGCATAATGAGAATTTTAATAAATATGAAAACTGTCTGTATAGCTTTGGACCCCTCCGAGAACTGTCTAACTCTTTTATTCTAAACTGGAGCAGATAACTCCCCATTAAAAATTATATCTTGATGCCCTTTGGACCATGCCATGAGCCATTCCTTCCCCCCCTTTATCTACACATTCTCTAGCTAAGATGCCTTTTTCCTCTCCTCAGTGCAAGAGGTTCGCCAGCTTCCAGGCATCCAGCTGGAACCTTTGCCCAAAGTGGTGCTCCAGGCTTTTGCTGCCCACCTTGAGAAAAAGTCTCTTCACCCAGAGGAAGTACCTGAGGCCGACCTCTCCACTGTGGATTCAAAACTTGTGTCTAGTCTGATGCTCTTTCAGAGAACTGGAGTCAAGTAGGTGCCTCTTTCTTGGGTCACACAGATCACTGTCATGCCTTTAGTCTGTAAGACGGGTGCTGCCCCAATCACCTATAATAAAGGTTTATCTCCTATTAGCTTCTTTTGAAAACATTTAGTTATTGATGTGATTATCTGTGGTCTTAAAGTGAGTCTGTAATTTACAGATAATGCTAAAATCTTTTTTAGCCATTAATTTTAACCTCCTTTGTATGGCCTTTTTCTCCTACTTGAATGAATTTTTTTTTAAATTAAGTGCCATATATTGGATTATTTGCCATCTAGGAGAAGGGGGTGGGAGGAAAGGAGGGAAAAAATTTGGAACACAGAGTTTTGCAAGGGTGAATGTTGAAAATTATCCATGCATATTTTTTTGAAAATTAAAAGCTTTAATTAAAAAAAAATTAATACCTGAGATAAGGAGAAAAAAAAAATCAAGATAGTCCTGCTATTAAGGACTCACTTTGACACAATACATATGAGAGAAATGATGGCAAGACTGTTTGTATTGTGTCTTTTTAAATGTCATATCCATTTAGACACTGAACCATGTGACTGTAACCAGGACTTTGGGGGGAAAATATTCTTTTCTCCATAGCTGAGACTGCTGAGGGGTTTGGGACAAATGATCTACAAAGAGATTGCTGGAACTGGTTGTGATCAGTGAGTTTGGAAGCAGGTGATACCTTGGGGATTAATGTTACTCAAGGTTTCTTTCAGTTCAGGGCCCAAGCTCCTTCACCAGGATCTGATGGGAGTTTCTGGGGGATGTTGTTTTTAAGCTTTGATCCTCCTGGAATCTTAGCTTAAAAACAACAAAATTCATTGGTTTGAGTTAAATCATCCTTTCTCACCTAAAGGCAGGTGAGAGATCAGAAAAGGAGACCCCCCAGAACAATAAAGTTACCTTTAATAGGCAATAACTACATTGCCTATTATTTCTGGAGAGACAACTGATGGACTCTTGAGTACAGATTGAAGCAAATTTATACTTTAAAAAAATTTTGTTTTGCAATGTGACTCATAGGGAATAATTTGCATGACTTCACATATATAATGGGTATCATATTGCCTGCCTTCTCAGTGGGTGGGGGAAAAGGTGGTAAGAGGGAAAGAATTTGAAAAAGAAACTTGAAAGGGGGAAAAAAGGTATTTCTGTGCAACTGAGAAATGGAAAGAAGTAGCACCTGAATCCTCGACTATTTGGAAAGTCTATCAGCTCCTAACAAGAACTCATATCCGTTAAGAAAAGGTATCATAATTTGGATAGATAGCTGTCAGATATTCTCCTGAATTTGCCCCTTAGAAGGAACCCATGCACATTATATCCCTTTGCTTCCAGCTGTGTGTACCCTCTATTTCTTTCCCTTTCCTATTTTTTTATCACTACCACAGGTTCCACTCCGCCCCCGCCCAAATAAAACTCCAACAATCCTTATCTCTCCCTGACATTTCTATCCTTTATCTATTTAAGCCCCCCTTTAGGCCTTGTTTTAACCAATTTCTTTCTGTGCTGTTCATTCCTTTAATCTTTTTTCCTATGGTTTTTTCATTAAGCTGATAAAGATTACCCATCCCCTACTGTGCCAAGCTCCCTTCTTCATCAGTTCCATTGGAGCTCCTCAAGCTAGGGCTGTTTATTAACCTCATCTCCATTTGCATTAAACCAATTTCTGAGGGTGCCCGGGGACAAGGTGCACGTCACTCCTGAGTTGGCAAACTGGAATCTTGGTAACTCTCTTGATCTTTTTGTACTCTTGGAAAGGGCAGGTGCTAAAGCCACTGATGATGTTCGTAGTCTTTCTTCCCCACTTTCTGATTCAAATCCAGACTTGAGGGCAGAAATTAGGAGAGGAGTCCGTCCCCCACATTGTTCATTTCTCTGGGCCGCAAGTGATCATGGTCGCTATTAGGAGACAGTCATCCAGGATGTTGATGATTCAGGTTTCTTTATCCTCCTTTTCTCTTTCTTTATGACTTTGTTACCTACAAGTGCCTGCATCCTGAGTTAATCAGGGGAAAGGAAAAGAATTAGAACCCATTGTCAGATTTTAAGTGTCCAGAAGGATCTCAGAGATCATCAGAAACAGTAAAGTATTTGTAAAATGGTAGTGAGAGTATTGGCTCTTGGGTTAGAAAACCAAATCTGAGTTCAAATCCTGCTTTGGTCATTTAGTACTGGTGTGGCCCTGACCAAATAAATCACTGTACTTACTTGGCTCTTAGCCTTTATATATGTGTATGTATTTTTTAGATTAATTTTTTTAATTTTTTAAAAATTTTAATTTTATTTTTAACATACATTGCTTTATGAATCATGTTGGGAGAGAAAAATCAGAGCAAAAGGGAAAACCATGGGAGACATTAAAAAAAAAAAAATGAACACAGCATGGGCTGATTTATATTCCGTCTCCTTAGTTCTTTTTTTGGGTACAGATAGCATTTTCTATCCAAAGTCTATCAGGATTGCTTTGGATCACTGAATCACTGAGAAGAACCAAGTCTTTCATAGCTGATCATTGTACATTCTTGCTGTTGTTATATATAATGTATTCTAGGTTCTGCTTGTTTCACTCAACATCAGTTGATGTAAATCTTTCCCGACCTTCCTAAAATCAGCGTATTCATGATTTTTTATAGAACAATAATATTCCATTACTTTCATATACCACAGCTTGTTCATCCATTTCCCCATGATGGGCATCAACTCATTTTCCAATTCTTTGCTACCACAAAAAAAGCTGCTACAAACACTAGCCTCTGTATATAAAAGGGAAGGAGATTGGAACAGATGGCCTCAGAGCATAAGATCTGTTAACCTCTGATCCTTCATTTTACATATAAGAAACTGAGGCAACACCAGATGAAGACTGAAAAATGTCAGGAAACAATTCTCATCAGATAGAGCTTTGTGGAATCAGACTGGCTGCAAGGACAGCTAGAACCAGCTAGAGCCAGAACTAGAATCCAGACTGATCACTATTAGGCAGCCAAAACTTAAAGAGTAGTGTTGTTTGTCAGTGATGAGATAGAGGAAGCCAGGAAGGAAATATTGGTTAAAAGAAAGGAATTTATGAAAGAATTTCACTTTGTGGCCTCTTCTTGCCTTCCTTGGTGACCCTCAGTCTCACTGACTTGTGCATAATACATATTTGATTAATATCGATTGCATTAAATGGAATTAAACTTATCCTTAGATAATTTTTGAAATGTTTTGTTTTGAGGCTGTTCAAGGAATAGGATGAAGGAGTTAGGCAGAAATTGGAAGTCCTGAGAAGAGGATCACAGAAGTTGGAGGGTCCTCAGCAACCACTTAGTCAATTGCTTCCTTTTCCCATCCCACCATGGGCTCCTCCAGCCTTTGGCTTACAGATCTCCAGGGTCTAGGGGAATCCAGCGGTCCTTGGGCCAGTTCATTCTGATTCCACAAAACTCTGTTTGATGGGAAGTACTTCCTGACATTTTCCAGGTGCTCCCAATTCTGCCAGGAGGAATAAGCCCAATATCCCTTCCCCATGGAAGCTTTGAAGGACTTAGAGTGCCGCCATGGTCCTCCTCCCCCCACTTCATTCCTCATCCTGAATCTTCTCCTTTCCACCTTGAAGGTCCCTGTTTCCAGAGAGTCCTCATGGGCTGGTCTAGTTTTTTCATCATTCTGGTTGCCCCCTTCTTCATGTTCTCTAGCTCATCATTGTCTTGCCTAAATTATAGTGCCCAGAACCAGACACGGTGTACTCCAGGCGAGGTCTAACTGGAGCAAAGTGCTGAGAGCCTCTCACTTCGTTTCCCCTGGAAGTATGCTTACATGTACATAAACCTATTGTTTTTCCCCATAGAATGTTAGCTCCCTGAGGACAAAACCAATCACAGAAGGTAGAGCTCATGCCAGAGGAACCTTATTTCTTTTTCTGAAAAGGTTATTGAACTAGAGAGTGGAGAAATGCTGTAAATCTGATTTATCAAAATCTTTGGTAAAGTCTCTCTTGTAGACTCTTAAGGAAGCTCATGCCTGCATGAACACTGTTTACCTGTGATGGGAATGCTGTTGAATAATGTTAAACTTGAAGGCCACCATGACCCTCAGATCTTTTTCAGACAAATAGCTCTCTAACAATGCCTTTTCCATTTTATATTTGTGAAGTCAGTTGTTTGAATCCAGAAGCAAGACTTTATATTTATTCATATTAAGCTTCACCTTATTAGGTTTAGCTTACTAAAGAATATTCCAAGATTGTTTTAGTTCCTGACTACCATGGACCGTCAGCCATCCTGCCTAGCTTTGTGACTTGTGATAAGCATGCCATCATCTGTACCTTCATCCTGCAAGCAACTGAAAAAAAATTGTTTAATGGTACGGGGCCAAGAAAAATCCCTCAGAGCCTCTCCTCAAGGCCCTCCAGAAAACACCAAGTTAGTAAAGATTTCTTTTGGATCCAGCTGTTCAACTGGCTTCCAGTCCTTCTAATTCATCTGCCATCTAGTCCAAATCCCCCCTTATTTTTTCTAAAAGAGATTTTACCAACAACTTTATTAAAATGTGCATAAATCATCCATATCAGCTTTCTGTTTATAATACTTCTTGTTCTCAGGGAGTTTGCATTCTATAGGGAGAAACAATCTGTATATGTACATATAAATTTATTCAAAATATGTAAAAAGTGAATGTAAAAAGGGGACTGTTCAGTACCAGCAGTTATAAAGTGCAAATGAAGAAAGGCCTTTTCAAAGAATCAGTGATTAAGCTGGGTTTATTTGGAAGAAATTGGAGATTCTGATTGGAGGAGGTGAGAAGATAATACCTTCCTGGCCAGGTAGGTGATGCACTGGATGCCTTGCAGCCTGGAATTGAATCAGGGAGGCCCGAGTTCAAATCTGGCTTTGCGTACTTTGTAAGCCCAGGCATGTCACCTCCATCTGCTTTAGTTTCTTGATGTATGAGAAGAATAGAATAACAGAATCTACTTCCCAGGGTTGTTAAGGGAATAAAGCCATATTTGCAAAGCACTTTGCAAGGCTTAATGGTCTCTCTAAGTGCCAGCTGTGATGATTCTACTTCTGAGGGACAACCTTTGCCATCCAAGAAATGGCAGATGAATAAATACTACTTTATCACACACACCAAAGATTGAAAATTACGCAAAAAGGACTTGGCTCTGTGCCATTTATAGAACTCATGCTTAGTGGTCTTTTCACATTCACAGTGATCACTCTTTTTTAACTCTTCCTGGGCCAAAAGTACCATTTTGAATGAAGATATACTTTTACTGTGGATTGTCAACTTGAAAGCATTGCTTTTGACTATTGGTCATGCTTTTCATGGTCAAGGATTCTAAAGCAAAAGCAAATGGCCTTCATGGGTATTAAAACTAGGACCAATGTCACTGACATTATGTCCTAATTTAGCCAGCCTATGCCACTGGATGTTCCCTAACTGTGCCTTTAGTAATATATGTTCTAGCATGTGGCTAGCAATGGAATCAAAGCCAAGTTTACCAGCCTACTGCTTGCCACTGCCACAGTCTTCCCTCTGTGGCAGCCAGAACGATATTCACCCTTCTCTCATCCTGTTTACCACAGTCAGTCATTTGTCACTGAGAAGAATTAAGAAATCCCATTCACCAGCCCTTTAAGTTCAGCTGAATTGAACTTTTAATGGCAGCCTTGGTCTTCTCTTCTTTATTCTCTTATTTAACTTTGGTGTCATCCCTCTCTTAGCCATTCTTGTTCTTTCCCATCCACCCGTCTTCTTGGCAGGAAAAAAAAGGAAGCAAAATAATGTTTGAGCATCTTTGGCTTCCTTCTATTGTTAGTTACTAACATGATTCCACTTTGATGGGGAAAGGAGTAGGGAGTTCCCAGGGAGTGCTAGGAAGAAAGTTGTCTCTTCTTCCTGGGCTGTGATCAGTTGTTATCGTTGCTGAGAATACAAAGGGGAATAGAACAACATGAAAGACCTGTTCTGTTTGCCTTTGAGAGGTAGTAAAAGTAGTGGCAGGCATTTATCTGTATCCATAGAACTTAAAAATACTATCTCACTAAATGTAAATCCAACCCATGCTATGTTCCCTTTTTTCTTCTTCCTCTGTTTTTTTTTCCTCTGTGGTTTTCCCTTTTGTTTTGTTTTCACTCCCAACATGATTCATAAGGAAATTGTGTAAAAAAAAAAAAATGAATGTACATGTATAACCAGAAAAAGAAATGTTTTTATGTGTAACTGAGGAAAATGAAAAAATATCTATCTCATCGGATCCTCACAACAAATCTAGGATGTAGGTGCTATTATTATCCCCATTTTACAAAGGTGGGGCAATTAGGGGAGCAGTGGATAGAGTGCCAGGCGTGGAGTCAGGAGGGCCTGAATTCAGATCCAGCTTCAAACACTTTGGTCCTGGGCAAGTCCCTTAGCTCTCTTTGCCTCTCAATTTCCTCATCTGTAAATTATCTGGAGAAGGAAAGGGCAAGCCCAAGTCATTCCACTATCTTTGCCAAGAAAGCCCTAACGGGGGCATGAAGAGTTGGACATGACTAAATGACTAAACAACTTTACAGATAAGGAAACTGAGTCAGATGCAGATTAAGTGACCTGCGCAGCATCATACAGCTCATAAGAGTCTGAACTCAAATTTGAACTCAGATTTTCCAGATTCCAAGCCTGGCACTCTATCTATGGTGTTAATTCTTTGGCTGTTGGGCATCTGTCAGTACTTTTTAATGGAATACGCTGATAGACATACTTCTCAGAATGCTCTCGTTTTGCCTTAGGTATCATGACATTTTGGGGAAGGCACTTGGGAAGTTAATTGCAGATTGTTATGTTATAGTCTTATGCCGAAACAAGAGGGTTGGTTTATGTGAGTTAGGGTTGGAATTTCAAGGAACATAGACAAAGCATCCCACTAAACTAATCAGACTATGGGACTTAAGAGATAGTACACAAATCGTTTTTGTGAATAGATTCAGCTGCAAGAAGGGTGCAGGACTTTGTGCCCTAGCATCTCACTAGCCTCCTAGGTACCTGCCTTAGTGTGATTGTAAGAATTAAGGCCTCATAAAATAGAAACTTGTGCATCTATCCTGGTTCAGGCCACCATTTGCATTCATTAGTGTATTTTTAAAAATACTTAAATTTTTTAAAATATGTAGTTATTAATAATAAATATATATAAGCAATAAAATAAATGAAAATAATAAATATGCATTATTAAATATATTTAATTACATTTATCATGTTGCACAAGAAAAATCAGATCAAAAAGGGAAAAAATGAGAAAGAAAAAAGAAGCAAGCAAACAACAACAAAAAGGTGAAAATGCTATGTTGTGATCCACATCTTCTATGGTGTATTTTTATATTGAGATGCACAAAGGGAGCTAAATGCTTCATTCTAGGATGAACAAAAAAGTAAATCATACATACGCCAGGCAGGAGTGGCTCTACTAATGTTAAACATACAATTTGGTAGAATTCTTTGGGAGTTGGGCCATGCACAAAGATATTCATCCATCTTTCTAGCTGCTTCTAGCCTAGCTGCTAACCTTTCTAGGTATCATGGCTCCTGGCAGACTGGTAAACCTTTAGATCCCTTCTCAGAAGGATATTTTAAAAAGCATAATAAAATACATGACATAACAAAGGAAACCCATGGGACTAAAATATAGTTATCAACACATTAAAAAATAAGATATACAGTATCACAAAGGAAGACAATTTCATTGAAATAGGTGACAAAATACATGTTCATGGATTCCAGGTTAAGGACTAATGCCCTAGTTGCATGTCCCTCTCTTTCTGGGGAATAAGTAGTCTGTTCTAATTGGCCTGCATCATAACTCTAAAACCATTTTGCCTAAAACATTTCATCTCATAGTTTCACTTTAGTATGTTTTGGTTTTGTCATTTTGTGAGAGTTAAATAGGACTCCCCAAGACTCTCTTCCCTTCTTGAGATGGGGTTATACAAGCAACTTAATTTTAGGTGAATTGATTTAAGCTTGACATTAACTTAAATTATAAGCTCCTGTAGACCAGATACCATGCATATTTATTTGTAAAGTAGATAGACCTGAGTTTAAATCTAACCTCAAACCCTTACTAGTTGTGTAATCCTAGCCAAGTTCCTTAACTTCTGTCTGCCTTATTTTCCTCAGTGGTAAAATGATAATAATAATAGCACCTACCTTTCAGAGTTGTTGAGCTGTCACTGGTCCTCTCCTGAGAACAAATAAAATGATATTTGAAAAGCACTTTGAAATCTTAAAATGCTATGTAAATGCTAGTTTTTCTTGGCATTATTATTATTATTATGCACAATGGTTCTTGTTAAATTATATTTGATGATTAATTACATAATAAAAGTCATTGGAAAGTTGAGGCTGTTCTAATCCTTACTTTGTCTTTTTGTAGTTTTGCCATATCCCATGGAGGCCGTTTGCTTCTTGCAGATGACATGGGCTTGGGGAAGACGATTCAGGCCATCTGTATTGCTGCGTATTATCGGAAAGAATGGCCTCTATTAGTTGTTACTCCTTCATCAGTGCGGTTCACCTGGGAACAGGTTAACTCTTTGTGTGTGTGTGTAAGGAAGACATTCTAGCTGGAGGGACTGGGTGACAGTGACATGTGTAACAAAACGAAGTTGTATAATCCCTTCCCTGAAGGCTTTTAAGGAAAGAATAAAGTCCTCTTCTGACTGGCTTAGGGGAATAGTTTTATCTAGATTATCGATCTTAAGTTTATCACTCTTTGTTCTGTCTATATCAGTTTAGGAAATTGGGCTCTGAAAATCCACTTTACTTATATTATTCATACCATATTTATAGCATTTATATTAATTAATTTTTTATTATTAAGAAGCTGGAAAAATTTACTTTTTGTCCTTCATGGTTTTCTTTTTTGATTTCTTGATATATAGTTCTGGAAAAACTGGTTTTTTCAAAAGCCTGTGTTTTAAATGGAACTGCTTGACTCCACCTTAAAACCCAGATCATTCTGGCTTTCCTTGAGTGATCTATAACAGATCCAACCAAAGTTTATCTGATGCCTATGATGCCTTAGAATGAGTGGAAATAGTAATTGTTTTCTGTTCTTGTTAGAAATTGAGAATCTTCCTCAATTCCAAATTATTATCTTTATGATGGTAAATTGAGCCATAATTTATCTCATTATTGATCATTGAATGGTCATGGTCTCAAACAATCTGACCTTAACTTAGAAAGACCAAGGTTACCCACTGCATCCTGGGCCACAGCCAGTCATCTTGACCTTGGTCTTGCCACTGGGCTGCTATCACTGAAGGAGTGACTGAGGCTGGTGACTTAAACTCCAGGTGCAACTCTACCCCACTCATATCTAATTCATGTTCAAGTCAAGACATCACCCTCAAAATATCACTGGTCCTCTCCTGGGAACAAAGGAGAAACAAAACAGGAAACTTGTATCATCAGTTAATCAATCATCAGGGATTTCCCAAGATACAAACTGGAGTAAAACAGCCTTTCAGAGGCTTACATTCAAATGGATGTGCTCATTTCTTGCCATTGGGGACAAAGCTAATAATCCATTTTAAAAAATCTAGACTTTTCCAAGGATTTAAGTCTTCTGCCAGACTTTTCCATGGCCTAGCAAGGAAGGACTGGACTACTTCATTAACACACTTCAGTATAAGGAAAAAGAAAGTATGGATTAAAACCCTGAGGCTTCAGTCAGCCCTTTGATAATTATTTTGGCTTCCCAACAGTTTGATCCTTTGTCACGTCCTCTGTGAGCAATATCTGACCATTGGATCCAGATGGCTCTGGAGGGGAAAGTGAGACAGGTGACCTTGCACACCTTCCCTTACTTAAATCCAATTCACTTGCATGTTACGGATCATCTTCCTGATGTCATGGCCCTCTTCGAGAAGGAAGGAAGAACATCCCTGATCAAGATAGCAGTGTTGTCCGGGCTGACTGATGTCTACACAAGCACTCACCTAGGCTTTTCTCTGATAGGGAAGCAGAGCTTTCCAGTGTATACCCAAATAATCGGTCATTCTGTCTTTCTCTCTGTCAGTTGAATCAGTGCTTCTGGTGGCTACGCATTTCATATTTCTTTAGTTGCTTGTTAGATTGCCATATGTAGTACCGGTCCTCTGAAAGAATCAGGGTGCTTTTCAGAGGAAAAGCTGAAAACATTTCAGACCGTCACAAGTTCTATGGCAAGGGTCCTGAACCACCTTTGTCGCCTGCACCCTTTGGGTTCAGCTGATGCTGACTCAGGACTTCTCAGATGTTTTCAAATGTGTAATTTAACTAGGATTGTAAAGGAAACCAAGGATACTGAAATAATTATGTCTTATTCAAGTTCAACAGACTCCTCTGAAATCTGTTCATGATACCTGCTGGCAGGAGACTTAGAAAGACTTGGGGAGAGATAGGGAGAGAAAGAGGGGATTCAAAGCAAAGCACAGGATGTTGGCTAGCACCAGGAAGACACGGGGAGCACACATATCCTGCCCCTTGACCCGTGAAGGACCCCCAGATGACTTTCCTTTGGCTCTACATATTGGTTTGACAGGTGATGCAAACACGAGAGCATGTCTGCTGTAAGCAGATGGCTTCACGTATGGCCCACTTCATGGCTCACAGTTGTTTTAGAGGCAACAGAGATAAAGCAAACATCAATAATAAAGTCAGAGTACTGATTTTGAGAAATAGAAAGGAGGTGTGCCAGTTACAGGGAAATTTTTATGGGCTTTCAGGCTTGTTTAAAGGGGAAATTTATAGATAAATGGTGGACGGCAGGGAAGAAGTGATAATATTAGTGAGGGGGTGGGGGATAGAAAAGGGAGATGACATGACCAGATTGCGCTTGCAGGGCATTGCACCTCCTAGAAGGGATTGTCTCAATTGGGTTTACCTCTCCTTTCCTATGCAGGCATTCCACCACTGGCTGCCTTCCCTCAGCCCAGATAGCACCAACGTGGTCGAGACTGGGAAAGACAGTTTGACAGCTGGCTTGATTAATATCATTAGTTTTGACCTTCTCAGCAGGTTGAAAAAACAACTAAAAACTTCTTTTCAAGTAATTATTATTGTAAGTATTCTTGCGTCTTTATGATCCTTTTCTTCTCCTGAACTCAAAGCTTCTTGAACCATCCTAACTGTCTGTGGGAGAATCAGGATTTTTTTTCTCTGTTTTG
This sequence comes from Antechinus flavipes, assembly GCF_016432865.1. Classification (NCBI taxonomy): domain Eukaryota; kingdom Metazoa; phylum Chordata; class Mammalia; order Dasyuromorphia; family Dasyuridae; genus Antechinus; species Antechinus flavipes. Next base: position 66,984,987 of record NC_067400.1, on the reverse strand, counting down.
ACTCTGGGCGGCTCCTCCCTCTATAGTCTGAATGGAGGCTCTTGTTTCCTTAAGGAGAGGCCACCATAGAAGGGATCCTAGAGTGGCCAGAGGCTTCAGCAGCCTGTCCTACAACTGTCTAGTGTGTCTCCTCAGTCCTGGGTGTCAGGATGGTGTCTGTTCAAGCTATCCCTATTTTCTGTTAGATTTGATTTGCTTAATTTCCTTTTTAAAAAATTTTTATTTCTCCCATTACATGTTAAAATATTTTTAACATTCTTTTTTTTAAGTTTTAACTTCCAAATTCCATTCTTCCCTCTCACCTTCTATTTCATATCCCAAGAGAGTAAACAATCTAATATATGTTATACATGCATAGTCATATAAAACATTTCCATATTAGTCATTTTGTGCAAGAAGACTTGAAAAAGAAAGGAAGAGAAGAGGGGAAAAAAAAGGTAGGAAAGAAGCAAGCAAGCAAGGAAGGAAGGGAAGAAAGAAAGGAAAAGAAAGAGAAGAAAAATATGCTTCAATCTGTGTTCAGACAACATCAGTTCTTTCTCTGGACGCAGATGCCATTTTTCATCACGAATTCTTTGGGATTATCTTGGATTACTGTATTGCTGAGAATAACCAAATCCTTCTTGGTTCTTCATCTTAGAATATTTCTACAATATACCTGTTATCATCTACATTGTTCTCCTGATTCTGCACATTTCTCTTTGTATAATTTTATATAATTCTTTCTAGGTTTTTAAAAAAGCATACTGCTAATCATTTCTTATAACATGATAGTATTTCATCACAAACATATACCACAGCTTAGTTCAGCCATTCCCCAATTGATGGACGTCCCCTTGATTTACAATTCTTAGCCTCTACAAAAAAAAATTTTTTTTTCTACCAATAGATTTTTTCCTTTTTTTAAAAAATACTTTTATTTTTTTCCAATTACATATAAAAACATTTTTAACATTCATTTTTATAAGATTTTGAGTGTTAAATTTTTTTCTTCTCTCTAATATGGTAAGCAATTTGATATAGGTTATATATGTACAGTCATGTAAAACATATTTCCATATAAGTCATGTTACGAAAGAAGAAACAGAACAGAAGAAAACAATTATAAAAAAAAAATGAAAACAGTATGCTTAGATCTGCATTCAGATTCTTCTGAAGTGGACAACGTTTTCTAGCATGAGTCTTTTGGAATTGACTTGGATCACTGTATTGTTGAGGAGAGTTAAGTCAGTCATAATTTATCATCATACAGTTTTGCTACTAATGGGTACACTGTTCTCCTGGTTCTGCTCACCTCACTCTGATCAGTTTATGTAAGTTTTTCTGTGAGCATCCTGTTTGTCATGTCTTATAGCAAAATGGCATTCCATTATATTCATATACCACAATTTGTTTAATCATTTGCCAATTGATTGGCATCCTCTCAGTTTCTGATTCTTTGCCACCACAGAAAACAGCTAAAAATGTTTTCGTTCAGATAGGATTATTCCCCTTTTTTGTGATCTGGTTTCTTTGGGATAAGATCTAGCATTGATATTGCTGGATTAAAGACTATGCACTAAACAGTTTGATTGCCCTTTGGTCATAGTTCCAAATTACTCTGTAGAATAGTTGGATCAGTTCACAACTCCACCAACAATTCATTAGGGTTCCACTTTTTCCACATCCCCTTCATAAAAAGCACAATCTTATGATAAATTTGCATAACCAAGTGGAAACAAAATCCCACGTTGGCCATGTCCAAAACTGTCTCATTCTGTAATTTTAGTTCATCACCTTTCTGGCAGCAGGTGGATGATATGTCCTCTGGATTTATGGTTTATCATTGCATTTATCAGAGTTCTAAAGTCTTTCAAAGTTATTTTCCTTCATAGTGATATTTTATAACTTCTTCTGAATTTGCTCAGTTCGTTCTGCATCAGTTCATAAATATCTTCCCACTTTCCTCTGGAGCTGTCCTTTTTTGTGATACAATATATTGCAACTGCCACAGTTTGTTTAGCTATTCCTCAGTGGGTTCAGCTCCATCATTTCATGAATGAATATCATGATATGTAGGTTCCTGCTCTTCCATAACAAAAGTTGTAAAATTGAACAGAGCCATTTCTTCTTGTCTCTGTCATCCTGTTAATGACATTGGATGCCCATAATTTTCATTCCAAATATCATTTGATAAATCTTACACAAAACCCAAAATACATTAGTGAGATTTTTTTAAACTTTTATTTTGGGAATATTGATAAAAATTTATCCTTCATGTGGTTGTACAAATTGTACATTGATTGCTCTTCCTGTTCATTGAGAATTGTGCTAAACATGTTGGGAAGACTACAGAAGAGAGTACTGAGATCTCCTTTAGTTTACAATTTATTTTGTGCACAAATATCAGGTCACACATGGAATCTATCTATCTTTGCAAAAGCAAGCATAAGATTCTTATGATTTTCCAAGGCTAGACAAGTAATTCATTAGTGTTTAGCCTTTAGAACAGTTCCTAATTTGATACACATTCATTTTTATTTTGAATTAAAGAAAATTTTTTTCCATTTATTTTAAGCAGATAGATGACTTGGTTTAAGAATCTAAAGCATGGTGGAGATACTTACTTTTGGATAGAGACTGAAAGACTCCTCTCTCTTTTAATTGCTAGTGGTTCAGCCACTGATCTACATGTGAGATTTCAAGCAGGCCTTTGTCTTTGTCTTTGTCTTTGTCTCTGTCTCATTTTCCATGTTAATTAAACAAAACAACTTCTGTCCTCTTTTAATTTCACAGAAATATTATATCCAAGAGTAAGGTGATGTTTATATGGTATGTTGATTTTTTAAGAAAAGATTTTTCATTTTGTGATTGAAGATGTTCTTGATGATTAGATATAAAGAATACTGCTTAGGTTCTGAGAGATCATTTACTATATCTTAGCTTTTTTTGTGGTGGCAAAGAATTGGAAATTTACAGGATGCCCATCAATTGGGAATGACTGCACAAATTGTGGCATATGATTGTGCTAGAATACTATTGTGCTATAAGAAATGACAAGCAGAATGCTGCCTGGAAAGACTGATATGAACTGATATAAAGTGAAATGAAAAGAACCAATAGAACATTGTACACAATGGAAATATTGTAAGATGGTCGACAGTGAATGATTTAACTCTTGTCAGCAATGCAATGATCCAAGACAATTATGAAGAACTTATGATGAAAAATGCCATCCCACTCCAGAGGAAAAACTGATGAAGTCTGAATGCAAATTGAAGCATACTTTTTTAAACTTTGTCTTTGCCTTTTCTCAATATAATTAATATGGAGATATATTTTACAGGACTACACATGTATTCCCTATGACAAATTGCGGGCCTTCTCAGTGATGGGAGATGGAACAGAGGGAGAAAATTTGGAACTAAAAATTTTTAGAAATGAATGTTAAAAATTGTTCATACAAATAATTGGGGAAAATAAAATACCAAGTAAATAATTTTTTAAAGAAATTTTAAAGTATAAAATAAAATCAGGGAGCAGAAAGTCAGAGACATAAAGTTAATTAAACAACCCACTCAAAGTTATAGCAGAAATTGGATTTGAATTCTAGTCCTCCTGATTATAGATACTATGTTCTTCCTACTCCTTCAGTCTATTTTCCCAGCTAATATGGGGCATTTCTATCCAAAGGGACTTCTTTGACCATAGACGGGATCCATCATCATCAGGACAGCTGTCTCCTCCTTAGATTGTCAGGGTTTGGGTTTTTCTTTTCTTCTTTAATCAGCACATTCATGAAAGGAGGTGACAGCTGTGTCTGGTTTTTATTTGCTGTTTGTTTTGGGCCTGGGATCTGCTTGTTTTCCTTCCTTTAAAGGAAAGACACATTTTCTTGCACTCAAAATATATAGCCTCGAGATAAACTGTATTCCATGGATAAAACTGCACCTGGCTGTCTTGTCTTTTTAAGGCATTTCTGCTGATATCAGCTCTCTCTCCAGGGCTCTCCAGAAGCAGAGGGAAGGGAAATAGAGCTAACATTGAATAGAATCAGATCTTGCATTAGGTAACAGTGAAGCATAGTAGAAAAGGGAGGAATTAAACCTCAGAATGTTCACATATGCTCCTCTAAGCCTGGCCCAAGCCTTTCCATTGTATGAATAAAGTAACTTTTATGCAGGTTCCCATGTTTACCCGCCCATTCTCTCTTCTACTTAACAGTAGACACTGAGTCAAATAACTGAAAAGATTTTTTACTCCTTGCTTTAGTTTCTGAATACTAGTTTTTTCTTTTTCTTTTTCTTTTTTTTTTAAATTTTATTTATTTATTTTTGATTACATTTTACATTTCTAACCATCTCCCATCCTCCCTCCTCACCGCACACTAGAGAGGTCACCATTTGGTATGGAAGGGTGTGTGTGTGTGTGTGTGTGTGTGTGTGTGTATGTGTGTGTAAAATCATACTGTCTATACTTCTGATTATCAGTCCTTTCTTTGGAAGTGGATGGCATTTTCCTTCCTTTTGTTGATTTGAATATTTATGATAGTCAGAATAACTTAGTAATTCACAGTTATTCTTTGAACAATATTGCTGTTACCATACACAATATTCTCTTATTTCACTCTATTATTTCATGCAGGTCCCAAAGTCAACTTGCTCACCATTTCAGCTGTATTCCATCATAATCATATGCCACAGCTTGTTCGTCTATTCCCTCATTGATGGGTGTCCCCTCAATTTCCAGTTCTTTATCACTACAAAGAGAACTGCTATAAATATTTTAGAATTTATAGGGTCTTTCCCTTTTTCGCTTATCATCTTGAGGAACAAACCTAATGGTGAGATTGCTGGGTAAAAAACATAGTTTTTTAACTCTTGGAGCATAATTCTAGATTGTTCTCCAAAATAATTGGAGCAATTCACAATTCCCTGAACAGTGTATTAATATCCTAGTTTTTCCATATCCTTTCCAGCCTTTGTTATTTTCCCCTTCTATCATCTAAGCCAATCTATTGGATGTGGGATGATATCTCGAAGTTGTTTTAATATGCTTTTCTCTAATCAGTAATGATTTAGAGCATTTTTTTCATATTTCTTTATATAGCTTTTATATTTTCATCAAAAAACTACCTGTTCATATCCCTTTCCCATTTATCAAATGCAGAATGCCTCTTATGTTTGTAAATTTGACAAAGTTCTCTATATATTTGATGTATGAGATCTTTATCCAAGAAACTGTTTATAAAGCTTTTTCCCCAATCTTTTGCTTTCCTTCTAATCTTGTAGAAAATCTTTTTACTTTAATATAATCAAAATGATATTTTACAACTTACAATGCTCTCTATCTCTTGTTTATTCATTAATTCTTCTCCTATCCATAAGTCTGATAGTAATATGTTCCATATTCTTTTAATTTACTTATCTCCCTTTATATCTATCTAGGTTACATCTCCACCTGAATCTTATTTTGGTAAATGGTGGAAGATATTGGTCCATACCCAATTTCTGCCAGACTGTCTTCCAGTTTTCCAACATTTTTACCAAATAGTAAATTTTTATCCTCAAAGCTTAAATCTTTGCTTGTCAAACACTAACTAGCTATAATCATTTACTGTTGTCTTTTGGAAGTGATGATTTACGGACTTCATCTAATGATTAGTTTCTCAGTTCATTAGGTGAAGAATGATGAATATTATTTACTTCTCTGACCCAGACAATTGTTCCTTATTTGTCCAAGATGATTTGATTAAACCTCCTTTGGGCTACTAAACTTCTAATCACTTTTTTCTTGTGTTCAGCACTATAAGTGATAATTTGAAAAATACTACATCCTTACCCTCAAGGAGACTACTGTGTGCTTTGGGTGAGAAGGCATTAAAAAAAAAATCACCAAGAACATATGATGATGACATTATTACTCTTTAAAAACAAACAAAAAAATGGACGAGTATTTTGAATTTTCAGCTTCAAAGTAGTCAATGGACTGCTATTTCTCAGACTTTTCTTAGAACTGTGTGAGAAAGCCTCAGAGTTAGTTGACCAACCCTACAGTTATGGGGTGCATTGTACTCTGCTCCCCTTTTAAAATTTGAATTAGCTGATCTCTTCAGCTCTCTTAGTCACTATTCTTGACTTTGAATAGCTTGTAGCTATTGTTACCAACAATTAATTAAATCCACTCCCCCAAAGAGTCACCATCATTGAGGATGTTGGAAAGACTGTGCTGTGGACTCCGGAAGTCATTCCTGAGAAGAGTTCCAACAGCATAGTGAGTTAGCCAGTAAACCTTTATTTGCTGTTGCTGTTGTGGTAACAGTGAGCTGATCATTAAATATTTATGAAGTGCCTGCTGGATGCCAGGCCCAGAACTGAGAGCAGCAGTATCATGGAGAGCAGCCCGAACCCTCCAGACTGCTAACTCTGGTCAAATGGCATCCCTTATTCAAGGGATGAAGAGAATAGCCTTCATTGGCTTTCTAAGTATTAGGCCTGTTTCTTGAGAGATATAATTTTACATACATATGTGTGTGTGTTTAATGTATGTGTAAATATGTTATATATAATATAATATGTAATAGAATGTAATACACATAATATATATTTAATGTTACATATAATTTTATATAACATACATATAATATATGCATAATATATTTCTATATAACCTATAATATCATATATGTGGCACATATGTGTGTGGCATATATCTAATTTTATAGATATAACATACGCATAATGTAATATGTGTGCAATATATAATTATATATAACATACATGCTGCAATATGTGTGTGTTATGTTTAATAATTAATAATCATATTACATTATAGATGTTATATATAATTACATATATAACATAATGTGTTTAATATATGACACAGATGATTGCATATATAATATAATGTATATGTATAATGTATCATAATGTTATATATATTTTTATATTATACATATATACAAATATATAATTATATTAACATAAATATGTAATGATTATGTTAATATAATATATAATTAACATATAATTTTATATATAACATAATATATGTGTAACACATATGCATTTATAGATATAATATGTAAAATTAATACTGCCTCTGGGAAGGCAGTATAGTATTATGGAAAGAGCACTAGCCTGGCATCAGAGGACCTGCTACTGGTCCTTATGACCCGTGACCTTGGACTCTGCCTCAGTTTCCTCCTCTGTAAGTTGGGGATAGTCACAGTTCTAATCTACGGTGTCGTTGCAAGGATCTGATGGAGGAAAGCGTGTAAAGGTGCTTTGCACCCTTTCAAGCACTCTGGATGCTGCTCCTGTGAACTCTCACCTGGGGCAGTGCCAGGAAAGAGCCCCCGCTGTGGGAGGGAGGCGACCCTGAGCTGAGCCGCCCCGGCTCTCGCACTGTCTGCCAGGGCCATCCGGAGGAGGGCATTTGACCTTGCTGAGTGAGCCTTGTCTTCCTCGGGCTTGGGCAGGGGGTTCTGGGGGGGTGCTAGAGCCCGCCCACTCCCCCACCTTCCAGGTTTGTTGTGAGATCGGACAAGGGGACGTTTGTGTGCAAACTGGGGAATTCTGCTTGCTGCTTTCAGGACGAGTCCCATTTCCTGAAGAACGTGAAGACGGCCCGCTGCCGAGCCGCCATGCCTCTGCTCAAAGTGAGTACGTGCCCCCGATCCCGCAGGGGGCTGGGTCATCCCTGAGACGCCCCTGGAGGGCGGGCGGGCCGGCGGCTCTGAGGCCTGACGTGGCCCCTCGTGTGTATTTGGCCCCTCGGTCCTCTTGCCGCCTCTCCCCTCACAGGTAAGTGGAGGGGGCGGGCCAGAGGCTCCCACTTCCCGCTTACAGCAGGTTCTCCAGACCATTCCGTGACATGTTGGAGGAGGGCTCGGCCGTTAGGGGAGACAGTCCCTCCTTCCTTCCTTGCTAGCAGCCCGCGGCTGATCGGGCCCCCCATCAAGTGGCGGGGGTCATAGAGTCACCAATTAACAAACAGCTGCCCTTGGCATTGCAAAGCGGCTCCTCTTCCTTTTCCTCTGAGTCTCACCAGGCCCTACGAGGGACTTCCCATGAATTTTATTCCCATTTTACAAGCGAGGTCATTGAGGTGCGGAGAAAGGAAGGTATGGCTTGTGGTCATCCAGCCAGGGATTACCAGAGACCAGCTTTCACCCTCAGCCTTTTCTTCTCTGAATTTCTGCTTCTCCTAAAGCTCGATAGTAATCACTATGTCTATTGTTAACACTGTTGTTGTTATGGCTAACAGAAATTACAACAATAATTACAGTTATTATCATTGTCATTGTCATCATGACACAACACAATGATGATAATAGCTGGCATTAATATAGCACTTAAGCTGTGGAAGGTGCTTTAGGTACGTCTCATTTCTCATTTTTTTTTAGCCAAATTAGAATTCAGCTTTGCCTGCTCCTCTCTGGGGGAAAGGATAGAGTTAGTGGGTTATGCCCCTCCAGAAGGGACAGCAGTCTCCAGACTGGCCCTTGGTGGGACAGAGTATACCTTGGCCCCGGCCTGAGTGTTCCAGGGAAGAGCGTCCTCTCTGTTTCCATCTATTCTAAGCTAAATTTGTTTCCTGAGTGACTTGTCTGTGGAGCCACTGTCTAGAGAGCTGTCCTCCTAACAAGGAGGATAACCGGTGATGTTGCGTCAGTGTGATGATGCACCCTAAGAAATAATATAGGTTTGCCTCCCTTGGAATGGACCAAAGGTCCCCGAGTCTTTTGGGGGTGAATTTTTTTAATTTCATTTTTGTAACAAAAGAAATTCAGGTTGTGTGATGAATTCTTTACTTCCCAGCCATAATGTTTCCAAACATGTTTATGTTGTAAATTGTACCCACAATTGGTTTCCATTTTGTTAAGACAGATTTCATTTTACAACTACTTTTGGGGGTAAAAATTCAGTTTTTGCTGCTTGAGAGAAGGCTTATATTTTGTGTAAAACAAAAATTGGGAAGCCAGATGACACCCTAAATATTGGTTAAACTGATTTAAATTTTTCCCCTTAAAGTGCTTTTTAAAAGCTGTCCTCTGGAATAGAAAGTCACATCATCCATCTTACAAGGCTAGATTATTTTTATGCTGTAAATTAAAAAATAAAAATAAAAAAATTCTTCAATGAAAAAAACCTTGATTCCCATTTCTTATTTCTTATAAATATTTATATGTCCATAACCATTATGGGCATGTTTAAATGAAGCATTTTTCCCAGGGTGATGATCCTTCTTTGGAAAGCACTTAATATGCCTTTTTAGAAAAATCTGGCTGGAACAGGGTACTGTGGTTCTAATATTACAGCTATAACTAAAATTAAATTTGCCTGGCTTGATTGTTTAGACAAAAGAAACGGCATAATAGATAAATTACATCATTAAAGTTATAATATGAAACCTTCTTCGCATTGCCCTTATTAATGGTGACATCTCCTTGTTAGCCTAAACGGTGCCGCATATTGCTTTCTCCAGAATATACGGTTGTGATCCCTACCCTTTAAAGTAGCGTTTGAATTTTTAATATCTGGTAGTAGTTGAATGTTTTTCAGAGCGACACTGTTACAACTAATCTCTTAACTGCTAATTCATATATATGGTTCTGGTTTGGGTATGGGACACTGATAGATGAGTACTTTTAAATAGGATCCACGAATACGTCCTGTGAATTATGTTGCTGCCAGTTATGAGGGTTTCTCGAAATCAATCTCCCTCGTATCTTCACCTTTGCTTTCAAACACACTTTTCTGGGTTGTAGCTTGGATTATCTCTCTCCTCTTGGCCAGACTCATCTTTTGTGCTTTTTTCGGTCTTGATTTTCTTGAGAGGCGTCTGGATATTCTTGGATTGAGAAGGCAAGGGAGAAGGACGCCCTAATCAAGCATAGCACTAAGTTCCCCCTAAAGACCCATCCTGATGCTATGTGATTAGCTGTCTGGTTTTGTGTGTCATGGTACTGGGTACTCAAAGTCAAGACCAACTGCTGTATGGTGAGGGGCAGGAGGTGTAAATTTAAGTCACACCCGAGAGAGATTATGTCAGGGTCATGAGTGATGACCATCTCCATAGAAAATGTCAGAGTCCTAAAGGATAGATTACATTAGCTACATTTCACTAAAACCTGTGAATAATTTCAGTTCCCAAAATCCTTTTCTCTTGAATTAGATAAATATGGAGATCTTATATACAATGTTGATCAGGCCATAAAATATACTAGTCTATGTCAAAGTTTTGCTCACTTCTTTTTAAAAATTAAATTTTATTTTTTCATTCAACAAAAATCACTTCCCTCTTTACAGCCCACCCTCACATTGAAAAAGAAGAAAAAAAAATCCTTGTAATAAAAATGCATATTCAAGTAAAAAATTTTCATATTGGCCACTTAAAAAAAAATCTGCACTTTTGAGTCAATCAGTCTTACTCACCTACCTTCTATAAGATCTTTATTGTCTTCATTGTCAGTCATTGCATTGATCAGAGTTCCTAAGTTTTTCCGAATTGTTTATCTTTACAATATTGTTGTTGTTATATGTTTTTCACCTTTTTCTGCTCATGTCATTTAGTGTCAGTTTATACAAATCTTCTCAGGTTCTTCTGAAACTTTCCCCTTCATTTCCTAAAGCACACAGCAAAATAGAATTTCATTACATTCCTATGTCAACTTGTTAAGTCATTTTCAACTATACAGTTTCTTTATTAATTATGTATCATAAAGCCATAGTAATTTGAGCCTCCGAACAACGGGTGGCTGGGTGCTATGAGTATTTCCATTTCCTCTTCCGTAAAATGCCATAATAGTAGCACCCACTTTGAAGGATGGTTAGGAAGGTGAAATTGGATACAATATGTGAAGTGCTTTCCAGACCTTAATGAGCTAGAAATGTTACCTATTGGCTATTGTGGAGACTATATTCAATTATATTTCCATCTACTTCAAATCTCTGCCCCAGTGTATTATTCCCCATGTTGTTTGGGATATATACGTTCAGAATTGGCATGTTTTTGTTTTTGCCTTTCTGAAGCATCTCTTAGTGTTTTTGCTGTGAAATGACTTTGTCTGATGATGATGTGATAACCCCATCCTCTGCTTTTCTTATATTTGCATGGGCATGGTAAACCACAGACCATGCCTTAGTCTGTTTGTATTTTATAGGCAATTGCTGGGTTTTATTTTTTAATCGTCAATAACTTTTCTTTTTATTAGGGCAAGTCAGAGCTTTTGAAATAAATGTTATTGATACATCTGCGTAGGCCCCCATTGCTCTGTTTCTCTGTCCTTAAGTGTTAATTGTTCTTTGCTTTCTCTCTTCATTTATGTGATTTCTAGTGTGAAGTTGACATTTTATTGTCCCTTTTAGAGTAGATTGGAAGGACTTGGAGTGCAGAGATTAAGGCATATATTTTTTGGACACAGCCAATGTGGGAATTTGTTTTGCTTGACTGTGCATATTTGTCATAAAATTCTATTTTTCCCCCGTTGATGCTAGGAGATGTGGGAGAAAAGGAATTTTTGTTACTTAAAAAAATTAATTTTAAAAAATTAACAAGATTTGGAGGTAGCATAACATTATGTAAATTTTCTATAACTTTTTAAACATCAACTTAACTATTACTATTTTCCTACTGTCTTATAATAATAAACAATAATTTAAAAAATTAACAGACTTTGAATTCTCTTTTCAAAGTGACATGTCTTGCTTTTTAGGTTGCCTCCTTCTTACCCTGCCCACATTTTGGTCAATGCTATACTTGGATTAAGGGGGGAACTGGGCTTGAGACCTCCTTGACTTAGAGCTTTGTAACCCTAGACAAGTCATTAGCCTGTCTGAGCTTCAGTTTTGCCATTTGTAAAATGGGTATCATCCCCCTTAAAGGCTTCTTTCTTGATGATCATAGATTTGGAATTGGAGAGCCCCAATCTCATTTTACAAATAAGGGTAACTGAATCCTAGGAAGATTAAATAACCTGACCCAAAGTCACATAGCTACAAATTTAAAGCCAGACCTTCTGACTCCAAGTCCATCACACTTTACAGGGTACCACCCTGTCTCTGAAATGAGAGATGTGTGTAGAACAATTTGTACCCTTACAGCCCAGTGGAGATTTCAGCTGCTTGAGGGAGTGGGATGCTATTTTCAGTATTACATCTCAATAACTTGAACTTATAAAATCCCACATATACCTTATAGTTAGTTTGCAGCTATTTTGTCTAATCTACAAACTGATTTTGTTCTATATCATGTGAATTTCTCCAATAACCTCCTTGTTGTGCTCCCTGCTTCCAATTTCTTTTCCAAACAGGGACCATGTTAATATTCCTAAAGCACCAATCTGACGAGGTCCCTTCCTTTAGTAGTTGCCTGCTGTCCCTAGGCTAAAAGATGCAATCTCTAACGTGACCTTTAAGTCTCCATAGTCTGACTCCCACCTACCTCTCAGCGAGTTTCATGTTGTCCCCATTCAGGTTTTTGTGTAAGCCAAACTAGCCACATACCTGTGTCCCAAAGTCACTATTGCATCACTTGTCTCACCTCTGTCTCTTCTGGTCCTTACCTTTGCTTGAGGGTCAGCTCAGGTGTCCCTGAGTCCTCAAGCCTTTTCCGACCCTCTGTATCTACTTACCTGACTACATCCATAATCCTTACCCCTAGCAGGGCAGAAGCTTCTTGCAGGTTTTTACTTCTCTCTTTGGGTTTTGACTTCATTTCCTCACCATCACTGCACCTCACCTCATCAGGCACTTAATAATGTCTTTTGAATTGAATTGACCTTCTGAGTCTTTGTTGCTCTCAAAATGATGTTCATGGTTTTTGCTGACCCTTGTAAGGTAAGATAAATCAGTTTAGCCTAGTATTTAGTCATAAGCCCATTTCTCTGAGCTTTAGTTAGCTAGCCCTTTCTTGGTCAGAATCCCAGGAGCCAGGTTATCCTTAAACTTATCCTTAAATATTCTCCAGTTTTTTCTAGAAGCTTATAAGAGCCTATATTTGTCTTTACAAACTTGACAACATGTGAGGATGGGAAGAAGGAACGTTTTAGGACTATACTGGAATAAGACTTTTTTTAATACCTCCTTTATATCCATGATGAGATTTTCCTCCCATCCATACACAGTTTTTCTTCTTCCTTCCCCTCACCTCCCAGTTTTTCCCTGGTTCCATATTTTAGGATACGACCTTATCCAGTTCTTCCTATAAGGTGAATCTTCTTTGTCTGCTTTCTTAGTTTCTTAAGTTTCTCTTGCATTATTAGCATGCATGTGCTCAGGTTTGCTATGCTTGTATAGCTTCATTATTAATGGTTCTTTGATCTCCTGCATCAGTTCTTGTCCACCAATCTCCATCACTGTGGTTAGTTCCTGTGAAACATTTACAAACTTAGGGTTGTCTTTCGGGTCTTACATCCTTTCTTTGCAGCCATCATTTTTCTCTGTATCCCCTGTAAAGTAGTTAGTATTAATTTGTATTTGTCTCAGACTGGGAGAGTTTCTATCATTCTAGGCTCGGGGTCTTTAGGTTCTTTTCCTCTTTCTCTTTCTCATTGAAGAAGCACTTTGGAATGGAACTTGAAATGTTTAACTATTCTGAATAAAGCTGTTGCTAAATTGCTATCTTGTTTGTGTTAGTACAAAGCAATTTGTATAACACCACACTTTTAACTTTATTTTTATTATTTTCTTTTGTTTGTGTTTTCCTTTGTATCCTAACTAATATAGAAGTATGTTTGGCATACATGTATAATAGAAGTCAAAATGCTTGTTTTCTCGGGGAGTGGGGAGGAGCAGGAGGGAAAGAAAGAACTTTGAACTCAAAAGTTTAAAAAATGATGGTTACAAATTTTTTACATGTAATTTTAACATATTTAACAAAATAAATAGGAATAATTTAAAAAACAAAAATAAAGGTTTTCATAAAGATCACTGATAGGATGGACTAGAAAAATCCATACTTTAATATTGAAGAGGAAATTACTGGGAATAATATCTCTGAGATAGCAGAGCAAAGGGAGGTAGAGGAGTTGATTTTTGGGAGAGGTAGGATCTCTTCCATTACATTTTATATCACAGTACGTTCACTTGAAATATGTTTTTCTATCATGTAACTACATCTGGCTTTTTGATTATTTGATTGTAGGTTATTCACTCTAGATAGCTCTAATAAAATTTTAAGTTTCAAGCTGTGTTCTTTTTTATTATGTATTTTACTTCCATACCACCTTCCTTACATTCCTCTGCCATTTAATTGACATATGTGCCCAAGGAGGGAAATTTGTTTGGGGTTTTGTTTTTTAAATAAAGACTGTCTGTCTCCCTATCTCTACCATGCTAGAAATGTGCAAGAACTACTGGTGGTTCCAATCCTACTACTGATTGATTTGAAACTTTAAATCTGTTCTACTTCTCACCTAGGCTTATTTGTTCCTTGGACAATTTGATGCATGCACTCCACTTTCCTCCTCCTAGGAGCTAACCGTATTGATATTGGAATTAATTTAGATACCTGATTATCTTAATCCATTGTGACTCAGAACTACTGAGCTTAAGAGATCCACTAGGCCACAGCCTCTCTGGTAGCAGGTATTACAGGCTTTTGCTACATACCTGGAAGTATGTTTTACTATTAGCCTAATCTAATAAGAAAGGGAAATCCATGGACTTTTGTTTCATTTATTTACATCATATATTCTAAAGCAAAATAATTATAAATTATTCTTAGATGGTGAATGTTGATGAATTACTTGTACCACTATTTCCCTCCATTAAAATAATGAAGTTGACCCTATTGTAATTAATTAAATTATCAATTTAATATCTGTTGGTGGTATCCACAAAATCCTCTGATGCTACATAATAGTGTTGAGGTGACCCCTGAGTTCTTTAGCCTGTGTCATTGGAGAGCAAGCTCTGATTTTGTAATGAATTTTGTAAAAATTTGAAAAAAAATTTTTTTAATGTAAAGAATTTTGACTATATGGTCTTAGAAAGACACTGATAGCTTTTTGACACCAGCTCAAATTAGTGCTCATCAACAACAGGTCAACTAATTGGTGCCGTATCCTTTGGCAGTGGCCATCCTTGAAGCAAAAACAAAGAAATCCAAAATGGTGGCTCTCTTAACTTTGCAGCCCTTTTCCAGTGAGAGTGACAGGGTAGCAGAAAAGGGAACAGAGGAAAATAACCATCACAGTCTTTAGATTTCCTTAGCTGATTAAATGTGAAGTCCTTGTTTAGTGACCATAAGTGGACCTGTTGGTAGACGGACCGAGTTGTCTCCATCTGGAATTTTCTCCACACAAAGGAAGCCAAAAGCCAGAAGGAAATTGCAGCTAAATGGAAGGATGGCCCACATGTTCTTTTTTAGAGAGACAGACAAAGAACTTGGCAGGATTCCATAGATCTGCAATTTCCTCTATAATCCAATCCTCTTTTTCTATCTTACTGTATTTACCTATTTATTTGGGGCTCATTAAGTTCAAAACAAAATAAATTAATAAAAATAAATTCTAAAAAGTCATTGCCAGAGTTGGTTTTATGAGAGTCCAGGTGCAACAAGAAATGTCATTTTCTGGCACATTTGGTCATCTCATTGCAGAAGAGGTGGGGAATCCCCATCCACAGTGAGACTTCCCACACTGAAAGTTCTTAACCCTCATGAAATCCCCTCTCCCTTGTCTTTCTTTGTCATTTAAATATTGGTATTTCCCTAAATTGGAAGCTTTTGGAGGTCAGGGAATATATATAAATTTCTTTGTATAGCACCACACTCAGATGGCAATTTAGCAACAGCTTTTAGATGATGGTGACAGGGATGTAAACCACATGCTGAGATCTCTCTGCACTCAGCCCGCTGGGGGCTCAAGCTTTTCTTCAGAACTATCCATTAGCAGGCTTTGTTTTTTCTTTTAAAGTAATGTAGCTTCTGCTCTCTCTCCCTTCCAAATATCTTCTGACCTTTCTAGCAGTTAAGGATCCCATCCCATTCCAGCCTGAGTAGCCAAAGAGAAGACTGACTCAGTCTTAACAGGAACCTATAAATATCTGACAGCAAGGCCTGCCATTAATCCCCATCACCTGACGCCGGACCCAGGAGCCAGCTGGAACATGAATAGGTCCTGGGTGATAGGCAGATTTTCTCCCACTGATAACAGACTTTTCCAGCTTTCCCCTTTTCATTGAAATAGGTGGAAAGCCAGGCAAGCAGCCACTACAGATGTCATTGAAGAAGCTCATTGTTATGTTAATGAGGCTGTCTTAAACCATGCAGGAAATTACCAGGCCTGGATAATTTAACTATGGGAAATTATAGCTGGAGAAATTCATAGCTCTCCTGTCATAATGGAATTAGGTTTTAGCAGTTCCCAAGAGGACAAAAGTGCATTTTTTCAGGATCAGGTATTTATAAAGGCCCCTTTTTGTCTCCCTTCTCTCTCTGTGTTTCAGGCTTATTTGTTTAGTTTATGGAAGCATCTTTTTCATTTGAAGCCCCCCATTCTTTCCCCTTTCTGGTGATTTGTTGTGTGTAATTTTCTTACTGTACTGATATTTACTCAAGGTCTTAAATTCTTAACAAACTGTCACCAAAGCTACCAAAATCTCCCGCTACATCTTTTCCCTGAAGCTATTATTCTCTAGACCTCTTTTAGTAGAAAGTTTCTTCTTTTTTGAGTCCCTGTTGGTAGCAGGTGGAGTATCAAGGTCTGATTTCCTTGAGTGAATTTGATTTCCCAAGTTGTGAGGATTATTTAGCAGCAACTTTTATTTTTTAATTGTTTTCAATTAACAAGCATTTGGGTTTTTTCCCCTCCATCTCAACTTCCCATATACTTTTTAAAAAATTAGGGAAAAAAAAATTCCTATGTTATCCATAGCCCCAACATGGGGCTCATTCTACATATAACAGCTTTTAAAAGATGGTGTTGCTAATGTAAGGCTAATGCTGAGGTGTACATAAAGATCATAGGGCAATTCTCCTGCCCTATGACTGCACCAAGCATAATACTATTTTAGCTGCCTGAGGCCCAGACCAAGTAGTAATTAGAATAGATCAGGTTCTGCCAGCTCTAGACCCTTTGTGTCCTGTTTTTGAGATCATGGTACCCCTTTGCTCTCCTCACAGTTGCTGGATATATAGAAAAGTTACAAACATTTTGTTTCTGTAGGGATAGGAGAAATGTCTGTCAGCATCCCTCTTCTGAAAGGGAAAATTGCTTTTCCTCTATCTTTGTGCGATCAATTTGTTGACCCATTCCAAGAGAAACTTGGTGACTCAGTTGATGGGTTTTTTTTTTTTCCTTCACACCCTGGATCTTTGGAATTGAGTTTACTGTAGTATACTGCCAAACATAACTGCTTTGTTGATGAGTTTTGTGGAACTGGTTTTCTTTGTACAAAGGAGGGTTTGTTGTGGAGAAGGAGTCAATCTGAAAATTACTGTCACATATTTTCAAAGAATCAATAAGAAAATGGAAACACTTGATTATTAAATTCTCCATTCCCAGTGATTTGGGAATCACTGATTCTCAAAGGATTTTCTTTACCCCCATTCTAAATTTCTGTAACATTTTGTAGTAAAAGATAATTTTATAGTCAGTATCTCAATTATCCAAAACTTGTAAAATAAAAGAAACCTCGATCAGTTATTAAACTAGTCTCTAGGGGGACAGCAATGGCTAGTGGAGTAATGGATAGAGTACCAAGCCTGGAGTCAGGAAGTTCAGATCTGGCTTCAGACACTTACTAGGTAATGTGATCCTCGGCAAGTTACTTAACCCGGCTTGCCTCAGTTTCCTCATCTGTAAAATGGGCTGGAGAAAGAAATGGCAAACCACTTCAGTATCTTTGCTGAGAAAACCCCAGAAGGGAGTTGTGAAGAGTTGACTGAAAAACAACTAAAAAAGAGGGGCCAACAATGAGCTTAAGTTGGGATACTTAATATCTTTGTTCCTCCAAGCAAATCACTTGAATCTCTGTTTGCCTCAGTTTCATTTGTAAAATAGGTATAATAAAAACACCAGCTTTCCCAGGTGATAGTGAAGCTCAAATGAGAAAATATTTGTTAATGCTTTGTAAATTTTAAAATGCTACATAAATGCTAGCTGTCATCATTGTTATTCAAATAATAATAATTATTATAAGTTATATATAATATATTAATAATAATAAAAGATTATTTAGGCCATCTCTAGAAGCTTCAAAGACTTCAGGTTCAGCAGTCAACCAAACCTGTAATGTATTTTCAAGCTTTTCAGAGGAGATTGTTCATCTTTCCTTATATATCCACTACTGTTCCCAGATTTGGATAATACCTCTATCCCCATTTTATAGAAATCATGCCACAGGTTAATATAAGGACTTATTTGAAATCCCCTAAAACTGTGTCCACTGTTGGACACATTTTAGCAAGCTAACATAAAGAAGCTGTGACAGAAGTCTACCTTAAAGGGACTGTACTGTCACTCAGAATTGATGTCACTCAAACTGAGGAGTGCGGTAGGACTATCTTGTATGTTCCTTTCTGAGTCTCTTCATTTCTGAGACAAATTTTCATCTCTGAGCTCACTAGATTTCTTGAACGAGCAGGTTTTCAGCTTGACATCCTTCACCAAAATTCTTCCCTAGCTCTGGTATAAGGATCAGAAGGTTGTGGGTCCACCAGGTGGAAACTCTTGCTTCATCTTAGGCTATTTTTTCCTAATTTGTCCAATTAAAGCCCATCTGTAATCTCCCAATCATATACTCATCCAGCTCTGTGCTGTTTTCCAGGCTGCCAAGAGAGTGATCTTATTGTCCGGGACCCCAGCCATGTCACGGCCCGCGGAACTCTACACCCAGATTGTTGCTGTCAAGCCACACTTCTTTCCTCAGTTCCATGACTTTGCGTTACGCTACTGTGATGCCAAAAAGGTATCTTCCTTTTCCCATTATTACATGTCGAATACTGCTCTTCTTGCCAGTCTTGTACCTTGCCTTGGCGTTGCCTACAGGGGCCAGCGAGTCCATTCTCTAGCATAAACCAGAAGAGTATGGGTGGGGAGGGAGCTGACCAAAGAACAAAATTAATAAGAAAATTCAGAGAACTTAGCATCTGTCAAATAAATGAGAACAAGGGTAAAGCCTGTGGAAATGTGCTAGAATCAAATTAATGTAAACAAAATGCTTACTTAAAAGAAGGAGGCGGTAAAAATCAATTCATAATAAATAAATGGAGAAAAATGCAAGCTTGGTAATTATTGCATTAATTGTGAATGGATCCAACAGCCAAATAACATGAAAAAGAATGGAAAAATAAAACAAAACAATCAGCTATATACCAAAAATGCATCTGAAAATAAATACACAAATAGAATGAAAAATGAAAGGTTGGAACAAAATTTACTATGTATGAGGCAATTCCAGAGCAACAGGAATTATAATTATGCTCTCAGAGAAGGCAAAAATGAAAATTCGGAAAGTCAGGAGAGAGACATAGGGAAATTATGCTTGAAAGACAGTAGAACAATTAGCATAATTAATCATATTAAAAACAAAGAAAGCAAAAAACATTGACTATAGCAATAGAGCCTTTGAGAAAAATACATGCTAAAATCTCTAAAAAACGTAGTTAAATAAAGGTTAGGTTGTTTTTTTTTTTTTTCCTTGAGGCAATTGAGGTTAAGTGACTTGTCCAGGATCACACAGCTAGGAAATGTTAAGTGTCTAAGGCCAAATTTGAACTCTGGTCCTCCTGACTTCAGGGCTGGTGCTCTATCCCCTGGGCCATCTAATTGCCCCAGGTTTTGGGTTTGTTTTTTTTTAATATGATAAAATATACATATCTAAAAATCCAAAACTAGCATCATTTGTAATGGAAAGATACTAGAAGCTTGTCCTATATGAATATAAATCAAGAATTACTCTATCTTCACTATTTGACTTCTAGAAGTGCCAGTAATAGCAATAAAATGAGAAATAAATTAAAGGTATGAACACTAGCAAAGAAGAGACAAAGTACTTGTAGATATTTGTAGATAACATGATGACTTAGAAAACCATCCAAATAATTTACTGGTATAATTAGTGAGTAACTTCAGCAAAGTAGCAGAATTTTTATATATTCATATATACACACACATAAAACATATGCATTATGAAAGATAACATTTATATGTAACAATAACAAAAGCCAAGAGAAAAGAACAGAGTGAAATTCCATTCAAAGCAACTAAAAATTTCATTAAGTATTATCATAAAATACCAAAATATGCTCAAGATTTTTATAATTACGAGACAAAACACTTGTTATAGAAATTGTGATGATCGCGTATTTAAAATCAGCTGGAGTCAGGAATTCAGATTAAGGGAAAAATCTTCAATCTTTATTGAAGTGAAGAGGTGAAAAAGGATTGCGATAGCAATATGGGCCGCTGCAACAGGAAGCCAGCTAGCAGAGGGGGATTGGAGATGAAAGGCGGTGGCAATGGCAATGCAAGCAGCTGTGTCAAGACGCCAGCCAGCAGTCTGTCCTTCCACTTCCCTTCCCACTTCCCTGCCTCCACCCACCAAAAACGTCATTTCCTATACAACACATCAGGACTTGCACAAAGAGTGGGCGGGGCCATCCTTTCTCCAAGCATATATATTAATAGAGTATGGTCCAATTACTATTTAGCTTCATGTGCTTGGGACCTCAGTGCATCATCTCAAGCCTCAGCCAATTACAAGAAATAAAGTTGATTTAGGAAGGATGGTCATTACTTATCATTTGTTGTCCTTGCCCATCATTTGGACATGTCAGTGTAATAAAAATGTCAATACTATCTAAATTAATTTGTGGATTTAATGCTATGTTGATCCAACTATCACTTTGTTTCTTTAGAAAATTAGACAAAATAAAATTCACCTGGAGAAACAAAAGATCTGGAATCTCAAGGGAAATGTTGGATGGTTGAATACATGAAAAATAGTACTTTTAAACCTCAAAACTATAGAATGGAGTTGTGATAATCAAAAATTTTTGGTGCTAGTTAAAAAATAGAACTGTGAAACAGATTAAACATGTGGTTTCCAGAAACAAACTTATTAGTCCAGTATTTGATAAACCCAAATACATCAATAATAATTCTTCCTCCTTGTCTTTCTCTTCCTCCTCCTTGTCTTCCTTACAAGGAAACTATCATTTGGAAAAATACTGTTTCCTGTAAGTATCTCTAATAAACATCTGACATTCATATTTAAGGAATATGTATAGTTTTATATATATATACACATATAAAAATACAATATATATATTTATACATAAATATATAATTTTCCAAAACCATTCTGCAGTATTTTAATGATCCAAGTATATGAATGAAAATTTTTTTAAAGAAATAAAGACTATTAATCACCATGTGAAAGTTTGCTCCAAATCTCTAATAAGTTAAATGAAAATTACCTGAAATCCTAAAGTTTTAGTTCATGACCAGCAAATTGTCAAAGAAAATAAAGGATGGAATTAGTTTATATTGGAAAGGCTATTGGAAGCTAAGATATTTATATACCAGTGTTGGACTTATGAAGTGGCCCAATAATTCTGGAAGATGATTTGGAATTCCTTTTTTTTTTTTTTAAATATGACTATAATGTGATGCTTTCTTTAACCCACTGATCCCTGGAAAGGATCCCAAGGAAGGTCAAAGACAGAAATGGAGACCTCAAATATATCAGCAAAATATACAGCAGCAAAAAATCTGGAAACAAAGACGATGCCTTTCAGTGTAGCTAAACAAATTGTGTTGTGTGAAAGTAATTGAGTATTATGATCTGATAAAGCTAATTTGGTATTTGTGTGCACACATATCCTTCATAATGCATATGTTTTATGTGTGTGTATATATGAATATATAAAAATTCTGCTACTTTGCTGAAGTTACTCACTAATTATACCAGTAAATTATTTGGATGGTTTTCTAAGTCATCATGTTATCTACAAATATCTACAAGTAACCTTTCATATTTGAAAATTTTATGTTAAAAATTAAAATGTTGTTTAAAAAATACAGCAAAGAGCAAAAAATTGAGATTCCTAAAAAGATCTTGGGGGGGAGGGAATCTCTAGTCCCCTGGAATTACTTATTTCAAAATTTCATGTTCCTCACAGTCATGTTGCTATATGAAATGGACATTAATATTCTTAATTCTGACCATTTACCTCCTGGAGGGATTGATACATCTCCAAGTACAAAATACCCAGGTGACTTTGGCAGGTGTAGCTAGAACACACACAAAATAAAGTACTTTCTGGCTATGGGTCAATTCTTGTCTCTTCAGTATCCAAAACAACCTTCGACCTGTGCCCCTATTTTGTGTGTACTTTTTCCTTGGCTTTTCATTAGGGAGCTATTTTTCAGGCTTATTGACAGAAAGTACTAAAAAGCTCATTGATGAAAAGAAATAATTCATCAGCCAGGATGGACCAAAGAGCCTGGACTTGGGAGATTTTTGTTAACAGCATAAAGTCTTTCCTAGCTCCCCAGAGCCATTAAAACCAATTTAGGCAGGAGGATCAATTTGCTGTGTTGGGACCTTGGGAGGATGTTAATGGACATCAGGTGTGTTGTCTGGCAGAGAAAGTATTTCTTCACCTTTGCTTCATTTTCAGTAGAAAAAAAAGTAGAATATCTGGTTTTGCTAATGATGCTAATAAGCTTCTTGAGCTCAGTGAAAAACACCAAGTGAGCAGGTTTCTGTTTCTTTCTGTCAGCTTTTTAGGACAGCCCCATAAGGCCTCTTCAGTTATCCCTTGATGTGAGGACAAAGGGAAGTTTTTCCTCTTTCAATCAGAAGTTGTTTTTAAATTTTTTTTTATTACTCTGCCCTTTCTCTTTCCTTATTCGTTGAACAAATTTAGAAAAGAAAGAATAAGACCTCAGTACATGTTTGCATAGCCTAGCAAAACAAATGCTCATATTCATTACTTCTGAAAATATCCTGACAATTTTAGTATCATCTCCTCCCTGTCAGGAGGCGAATGGCTGTTTTACCTCATTCTTTTGCACCTGGGGCTCATCAACATGTGGACCCATGTACTAAAGTCTTTCAAAATTATTTTCTCTGTAACATTATCTTTGTATAAATTGTTCTCCTCTCCTCACTCAGCATCAGTTCATAAAGATCCTCCCACCTTCCTCTGAGATTATCCAGTTCATCATTTCTGATGGTGAAATAATACTCCATTACATTCTTGTGCTATACTTTGTTTACCCATTTTCCAGTACGAGAATACCCCCTTAATTTCTAATTTTTTTATTACAGCTTTTTATTTTCAAAACATATTTATGGATAATTTTTTAACATTGATCCTTGCAAAACCTTGTGTTCCGAATTTTCCCCTTCCTTCCTCAACCCTCTCTCCTAGATGCAAGTAATCCAATATATGTTAAACATGTTAAATATATATATATGTGTGTGTGTGTGTGTGTTAAATCCAATGTATGTGTAATAAATAAAATAACAAAAACAACAACACTAATAGTAATAGTAATAAAAGAATTGAATCAAAAGATTCTCATTGGGTGGCATCCATCTAAACCCAACCAGCAATATGTCAACAAAGAAACACTGAACAACTGGCTGAATCATTTGGAGGAGTTTATGGTGACAATTCAGAATCAGATCATTGCTATCAGAAATTACAAACATTGTCTTTAAGGAGTAAGAAACTATAAATCACTACAGATTGTACAAAAATAGTTGGGAACTATGCCCAAAGAGTTACCAGTCTGTACATACCCTTTGATCCAGCAGTGTTTCTATTGGGCTTATATCCTTACAAAGGGACCCACATGTGTAAAAATGTTTGTGGCAGTCCTTTTCATAGTGTCAAGGAACTAGAAACTGAGTGGATGCCCATCAGTTGGAGAATGGTTGGGTAAATTGTGGTATATGAATGTTATGGAATATTATTGTTTTGTAAGAAATGACCAACAGGATGATTTCAGAAAGGCCTGGAGAGACTTAAATGAACTGATGCTGAATGAAGTGAGCAGAACCAGGAGATCATTATACACTGTGACAACAAGACTATACGATGATCAATTCTGATAAACGTGACTCTTTTCAACAATGAGGTGATTCAGGCCAGTTCCACTGGTCTTGGAGAAAGCCATCTGCACCCAGAGAGAGAACTGTGGGGATTGAAATTTGGTTCACAACATAGCATATTCACTCCCTTTCTTGTTGCTTGCTTGCATTTTATTTTGCTTTTTTTTTCTGGTTTAATCTGATTTTTCTTGTGCAGCTCAATAATTGTATAAATATGTATGCATATATTGGATTTAACATCTATTTCTACCATGTTTAACATGTATTGGACTACTTGCCATCTAGGGGAGGGCGTGTTGGAAGAGAGGGAAAATTGGAACATGAGGTTTTGCAAGGGCTAATGTTGAAGAATTGTCCATGTACATGTTTTGAAAAGTAAAAAGCTTTAATAATAATAATAAAAGAACCTAGTGTCACCTCCAAGCCGCACTGAAGCATCAGAAGAGGACTTTGGGCCTTCTTTCCCTTTTTTTATTATTATCTCTCCATCCCCAGTAGACTAGTGCTACTCTTATGGCCAATACTGTGTGTGTCTGACATCAGAAGGGAGGAGAGATTCTGCCAAAGATGAATCTGAAGGGACTTTCACTTGGCTTTTAGGATAGTGTTTCTGATCCTTAAGAATAATTTGGTCTAACCACGATTCCAGACAAAATGTGCTGCTCGCCTCCCGACAGAGAGGGAGGTGAGGGACTCTGGCTACCAAGTGAGACATGTTTTTGAGACATTGCCAACGTGGGAATTTACTTTTCTTGACCCTTTTAATTGTAACAAGGGTTTTATTTTTTTCTTTTTCAGCAGGATCGGGGCAGAAAGGGAAAGAAAATGAATTTTGCTTATTTGGGATTTAAACGTCCTTTTCTCTGCCTTGTTCTCCACAGTTGCCCTGGGGATGGGATTACTCTGGCTCTTCCAATCTTGGAGAACTCAGGATTCTCCTCGAGGAGACCGTCATGCTTCGAAGGCTCAAGTCCAGCGTCCTTTCCCAGCTCCCAGCTAAGCAACGCAAGATGGTGGTGGTCGCCCCGGGGCAGATGGACTCCAAGAGCAGGGCTGTCTTGGCTGCAGCAGCAAAGGAAATGACCACGGAAAAAAAGAGCGTGAGTTGATGGTTGAGGGTGCGGTTCAGCCACCAGAAGTTTCCAGTGGACAGAAAGTGTATCTGAGCGTGGTTTAAAAGCATTAGCTGGTCCAAGCCAGTCTTGGTTCCTTCAGGAGAGTGCTGACCGGGACTCGGTGACTCTTCTGAAGCCTTCCCTGTGGGGTACTGTTTTAGGATCAGGAATTAGCAAATAAAGGTAAAAGCGTCTTCGGAGTAGTTGTCCTGTGCGGGATGCGGTTGGAGCCTAATCTTTAAGCCTGTGTCACTCTTGGGCATGGGATTTCTGCTCCCACCGCAGAAAGCCCCCTCCCGCAGCCTGATAAATGACAGGAATTTGCTTTAGTGAAATAACAGCCTTAACTTGACCATCATCTCTGTTTCACCAAAAACCATTCATTCAGTGCTTAACTGGGCTTAGCTCAGACCTCGAGGGATGCGGCCTTCTGGCTGATTACGAGACAAATGGGCCGGGCACCGAGTACCGCAGATGCCTTTTTGTCATTCTTCTCCATAGTCCTCTGGCAGTCAGAACGGGCCGGAAAGAGATGGGAAGTGTCCCCGCGACGCTTCGAGCTGCTTTCCCCGTGCTGGCCTAGGACACTGTTCTGTGAGTAATTAGAAGTCATGCAGGCGATGGGGAAACGGCCCAGGGGGAGTGCACTGACTTGTCCAGAGTCCCAGGCAGCGAGAAGCAGTCAGGGACTCGGTCCCCAAACTTAGAACAAACAGGGCTTTTGTCATGTGGAATATATAGCCTAATTCTAGCAATATGGATGTAAAGATAATGGGGGGAAATCCCAAGATACCAGAAATAAATAAGAACTAAGCCATAAACAAGTATTCATTAAATAGGAAGGAAGAAAACGTGCATTTAGTAAGTATCTACTGTATGCCAGACACTATGCTAATTGCTTTACAATTATCTCATTTGATCTTCATGATCTTTATCATGTTCTTCACATTATTATTATATATTATATTATAGTTTTAATATATTGTAATTTTTATTATTTATTATAATGTATGTTATTATTGTTATATATTATGTTAACATATTATCATCATATATTATGTCTTTATGGAAATTATTTTAATATATAATATATATAAAACACATATAATATATATTAGCATCTCTTGTATTATTTTTACATAAATCCCTGATATATAGATGAAGAAACTGAAACAGACAGATTAAGTGACTTGCCCAGAGTCACACAGCCAAGAAGTATCCAAGACTGGATGTGAACTCTTATACTCCTGGCTTTAGCCATTTTATATACCAATCCCTGCCAGCTCTTTCAATGTGTCTGCTACTCAGGCCACAAAAGAAAAATTGAAACAGACCCTGCCCTTAAAGAACTTATATTTTCGAGAAGAGGAGACAGTATATAGAAAACAAAGTTCACATCATGCAGAACGATAACCTCAGTGCATCAACCAACATCTATTAAGTGCTAATATTAATTGATCATTCCAGAGTTTATTAAGCAATGTTTCCCACTTCCTAAGAGTCTTATAAAAGTTTAATAATTACCAGTCTCCAGAGAGTGGGGATTGTGTTGATTAAAGTCCTCCATCTCTAGGATATAGAACAGTGGGCTCCAGAAAATTTGAACAACTGAAATGTTGCTTCTTGTGACAATAATGAAAAACTTTGAGATCCTGAATTGAAAGGGTTAGAAATGAAGGGACCCATGGTTTTTGGCCTAATAAGAAACCATTATGAGTCTAGCAAAGACTGTTCCCACCCTACCTCACCCCATACCACCTCCTATTTTACAGAAGCTTTTTAAAGTCCAAAATCTCCCTGCAATTTTGCTCATCACATTTGTTCCAGCAGAGCTTGGCAAACCTGTCAAGAATCCATTTTTTCTTTGTTGTCTCATGCTCTTCCATCTGGGAAGAAGACATTTTTTAAAAAGCTCTAAATCCCAGAAGCCAAGGTGAAGCAGCCAATTTATAAAATATCATGTATAATGAAAGGCTTTTTTATATCTCTGCTGAAATAATAGGTATCGCTTCACAGGCTAGAGCAAAGCTAAATATAATCAACTTTTGTCTAAAGCCATTTTTTGATCAGTAAGACCAATGGCTGAAATCTGGAACCTGGCCATACATCCCTTCTCAGTGGCAATTATACCATAGTAACCTCTCAGCCTCTTGGCAATTGATTCAAATTTCTGGTATTTAAATTTTTTTTCTATGCCTTGAATGAATCTTATTGAATTCCTAAGGGAACAGTGGATTTGGACTTGAAATACATGGATTTAAGCCACACCTACCACTTAATTGCCTTCATCTTTCTGAGACCCAATTTTTCCATCTACAAAATGGGACTAATACATGCTATATCTTCTTCACAGAGTTATTGTGAGGGCCAAATGAGATAATGTGCATTTCTAAAAGTAAAAACCATTATAGTAAGGCAAGTAAGTGATCATCTTTAAAAATATATAGATAAGCAAAAGTTAGTCAAGCTACCTGTTGAGAAAAGGCTGGGGCAGTTGGGGGAAAGGGAATTGGCCAAAAAGTAAAATTAATAAAAGTGAGATTGGATAATTAATATTCTCCAATGTGATGTAAGTCTAAAGATTTCTGATGCCTTTTTATAGACTCTGCATATCATCTTCTCTCACTCTTAGCTATATTTTTCTAGGAAAGAGAATATGGTGTCATTGCTAGTATATGAGATTTGATTAAGGATGCAGTGGCAAAAAATGCCGTGGGTTTCCTTTGACCTCAAGAAGTTTATGTTCTACTGAGCTGGAATAGAGAGGAACGTGACAACCTCCAAAGGAAGGAGAGTGGAAATTTTAGTCTACAATGACTAGAAAATTGACTGCTTAGTCAGTGTAGGAGGAAGCACATTACAGGTGAGTAAGACGCATCCCACTGTGTAGGGCCCTATTCTAGGCCCTGTGACAACAGCCATTCTCTCTCCTCATTTGGTAAATTGCTTCATAAATTCTTTAAGGGCAGGAATGACACATGTGCTTGCCTGGAGCACAAGATGAACTGGAGAATAGCAGACAGTGACGGTAGTTAGTAACAATGATAATTTACATGTCCTGCCTCTCAAAACTCTTCCATATTATTCATCATGTATGGTCATTCAAGCCACCCTCTTTAAGAGCTAGGTAGAATCATTGGTATCTCTATTTTGTGGAAAAGAAAATTACTGTCTAGAGATTCAATAACTCTCTCATCATTGTCAGCTCCAATGCTAAATCCTAAGTCAAGGCAACGAGTAGGCAACAACCTACTGTGTATTGGGTAGTAAGTGCTGGGAATACAAAGAAAAGGGGAAAAAACCAGGCTCCACAATTAACAGTCTACTGGAGGAGACAGCATACAAACAAGGTTTCATTTCTACGTGTGTGTGTGTGTGTATGTGTGTGTGTGTGTGTGTGTGTGTGTGTGTGTGCATTATATATGTTTATATACATACATGCATACACCCACATGGGAAAAATGAAGGTGATCAAAAATTCGAATTGAGGTTTAAGCTAAGATTTTAGTCAGGACTGAAGAAATATGAGATTCTGAACTCCTTGAGAACAGGGACTTACCCTTTGCCTTTCTTTGTTTCTTCCGCACTTAGCCCAGCACATAGTAGGTGTTTAATAAATACTTATTGATTGACATGAATGAAATCAGGGACACCAGGAGACAGAGATGAGGAAGGAGAGAACTCTAGGTGTGGGGCCCAGCCAGTGAAAATGCCGAGAGCAGGGAGAGTGCCGGGGTATCACTGGATCTCGCATGGGGAGTAAGTTGTAAGACTAGACAACCAGGAAGGGGCCAGCTTATGAAAGGCTTTGAATGTGAAACAAGATTTTATGTTTGATCTTAGAAGTGACAAGGAGTTGGTGGAATTTATCAAAGGGAGAGAGGCAGTGAGATTTAAATTATGCTCAGGTTTGCTGGAATCGGCTCCAACCGTCTTGTACATTTATACCTCAAAAATGGGTAATTGCTATAAATCAGTGCTTTTAGTCTACAATGACTAGAAAATTGACTTTTTTTATTGATTGTTTTATTGATTGTTCTAGACTTAAGTTAATGGAGAAAAAAATGTTAATGCAGATTAAAAGTGTACACAAACACAGGTACATTTCCCTCCTGTTAGCACCCCTGCTCACGCCTGCAGGCGTGCACTTTAAGATCATTTTGACAGCTGAGGGAGAGTCAGACTCGGGTGGGGAGAAACTTGAGTGGGGAAGACCAACCAGCAGGCTATCCTCATGGTGCAGAAATGAGGTGATAAGGGGGCAGCCGAGTCTCTGTGTCTTAGCTGATCACTGGTAGCACACACAGCAGACTTATCCCAGAAGAAGGAAGGTAGGCAGATGTTCAGTTCTGGATCTTTGTGTCCCCAGAAGCGGCAGCAGAAGGAAGCCCTGATCCTTTTCTTCAACAGAACAGCAGAAGCGAAAGTTCAGCCTGCCACGTAAGTGCTCAGCAAGGGTTGGGTTGTCCGGTTCGTGTTCCTGCCCACTAGAGACTATTCCATATTCCTGTGTTAGGTGACTGTGCCCTCCTTCGCCAGCCGTGTACCTGGGTGATTGCCAGTGGCTAGAGTTCCACTGGAGCTAGTTTGGGGATGCAATCCTGTGGCTACCAACTCCTGCTTCCAGGAAGTCTTGTTCTATCCGGGAGTGAGGTGGATGCTGCTGCCGGGTTCTTGTTTGTGGTCCCTGGGAGAAGGGTAGAGTAGAGTTCCTTAGGCAGCACAGAACACCTGCATGAGAGGGGCAGCGCTGGGAGCAGGTGGATGCCATCTTGTACCATCACTTCCAAAGACTATTTGACAGCACTCATCCTGGAAAACTTTTTAGTGCAGTCCTATACCTGGCTGGATGTCTTTTCCTGCCCTTTTTCTGCTCATACTTTTTTGTTCATAATTCTCCTTTGCATCTCCATCAAGCAAGCACTCAACATTTATTGAACACTACTAGAGCCAGGGACTGTGCTAAGTGCTGGGGAAGCAAAAAGAGACAAAAGATACTCCCTGAACCACCTTTGCTCTATTACCTGGCCCATAACCTTTCTTTCCCTTTCTCCATACCTGCCCAGTTTAGTGTAGAGATGAAAAGAAAAAACCAGTCTGATACTCTTCTGGGCACTCTTTTTTTTTTTTTTTTTTTTTAATCGATGCTTCATCTCTCTGGAGTATATGACTTTATCAAACTCAAAAAGGCACCCCAACCAGACATATTATTGATGCAAAGAGTAAATTGCCATTTAAAGGCAGCCATCCTCATGAACCACAAGTAATATAAATTTTATCCTGGAATTATTCACCTGTCTTTGGCATTCTGTTCTAAATCCTCCCCCACTTTCTGCTCTTAAGAGAGGAGGAAACCCACACTCTTTCACTCTCAGTATGATGAAAACTTGGGGGTGTTCTGTCGACATGCAATTTGGCTGGTTTTTTATTGTTTAGAAATCACACAGAATTATGGGACCATAATGGTCTAAATGATGAAATTGTGAATTTAGTGTGGGTGAGTAGTGCTGACAGAGTGACAGATGGGAGGCCTGATGTCTATGAATAAATGGAGGAACCCCCAGTGGCGGCGGCCCCTCTCATCACCCAGGACCCATTTGTCTTGGCCCCTATGACCTTTCCCTCCGTCTTTTCAAGATGGTGAGAAGAGAGTTCTCTGTGTTATTGGTACCTGTGGCTTTCCATAAGGGGCCAGGGAGTTTTAGCCAGTTCTCCTTCACCCTTTACACAATGCCCTTTTCATTTATGACACCATCAGGATACTAATGAACTCCAGATGTGGTTTTTATAGTGTGGGAACTTATTCACTAGAAACTGATTGGAATTGCCCCCACCGTCCCATTTCTCATAGACTACTGAACAACACAGATGGTAAGGATGTGAGCTCTCTCCTCTCCGAGCTAATGACCTACAAACCTTGGTATCATGTTGGTATCTTCCTCCCCAGGCCCTGGGCCCAGAGCCACCTCATTCCCTTAGAAGTTTTTAATTCAGCCATTTGCCTCAAGTCATAAATAACTTGGCATGTGTAAGATAGTTACCATTCTTAGGAATGAAATTGCGAAAATATGGGTGACCTAAATACTCTCAGCCTAATGGAAAGTGGGCAGTGAACTTCAAAAAATGGCACTTTTTTCCTGTCTCTCCTCCTTTCTGCCTTTAGTTTCATGGTCTGCAGGACCAGGCGTGAAACTCTGGGACTACTGGGGTATCCAGGAGACAGGCAGATGGAGTTGGGGAGAGAAACTCCTGTCTGTATTTTGGGGTGAGCCTAGAATCTGGAGGGCTCTGTGACTTCTTTGTAGCACTTTCTGAAGTGGTTAGATAAAAGGAAAAGCCTTTCGTTTGGAAGCTGATTAGATGGTCCTCTGTTCTTATCAAAGAGAGCTGGGAAGGAAACAGGCAATCTAACTGAAGAAACTTGGGGCTACAAAGTTAAGGAATTCCCCCCTACCCCCCTATCTCCACTTCAGTGCTCAAATGAACCAACTACAGCTCAATTTTACTCTGGGGCATTTGTTCAGCAAACATTGAGCACTTATTGTGTACAGGACACAGTTAGATACTGGTGACAGACATTTATAGGACACGGAATCAGTTCTGAAAGAGCTTACAATTTAATTGAGGGAAACCAGGGATAAGAAAAGAGAAGAATAGAAAGAATGAGGGATTGGCTACCAATAGTTTTATTTTTGTTCTCAAACTAGCTAACTAAAGGACTTAGATAACTAACTAAATGACTTCAGGAACCTCGGTATCTCAATACCCTTTGTATATCTTTATTGTTACTACTTTCTGAATTGGCGTGCAAAACTTTCAGAAAGTTTCTATCACTGATCTGGCTACCCAAGGAAAGCAAGCGCCTCATGTGCCTTTCTAATTTTTGTTCTTATATGTTATTAAACCACTCCTTCTTGCTCTCTGCTTTTCTGCTTTCAGTGACAAGGTGCTAGCTTAGGCATATGATTTCAACCAAGGTATCATCACTACAGATGGTGTTGTCAGGGAGAGCCAAGAGCCCAAGGCAGGGTCCAAAGCCTAATTCTGATTCTTTAGCCTTGTACCGTATCAATGACCAATCCTCAACAGATGAACAGTTCCATGACAAGGATTTTGTTGTTGTAAATTGCAGTGAATACATCGTGGACTTATTGGAAAGTGGGAGAGAGAAGCTTCTGGTATTTGCACACCACAAGCTAGTCCTGGATGCAATTTGCTGTAACCTAGAGAAAAAGGTAAATGAACAGTAAAATCTGACCTAGTTCTTGCTACTCAGGTGACCCTAGACCTAAATGGAGGTCTGTATTAGTTCTTTTAAAAAAAAACAAAAACAAAACTTACTTCATTTTCAGCTTCAGATTCTCCTCATTCCATTTGTTTCTACTTCAACTGAAAAAGCAAGAAAAACAAAACCCATTGCAAATAATGTATAATCAAATAAAACAAAATCCCACATTAGCTGTGGCATGTATACCCACATACTCATATACATATACACATATGACACATCTACCCATACATGTTTATAGTCACCTTCACCACACATATCATGTATACACGTACACATACACACACTCTTAAGTCCATCTCCTCTCTATCAGAAAGTGGGTAACATGCTTCATCCTGAGTCCTTTGGAGTTGAGGTTGGTTATTGGGTTGATTAGAGTGCTCAACATTTCCAAGTTGTTTGTCTCTATGATCTTGTCGTTATTATATAATTGTTTTACTAATTCTGCTCATTTCATTTTACATAAGTTCATGTAAATTTTCCTAATTTTTTCTCTGAAATCATGTAATAATGGCTCTTATAAAGTGTTCTTTTTTTGTTCTGTATTTAATGATCATCAAAAGGAGAAGAGGGAGGAGAGGAGAGTCTATTTCCATATGTAAAGTAGAAGGGAAAAGATACAGGAAACCATGAATCTTTATGAATCTTTTAAAAAATTATAAAATACATTCAACATATTATTTTCAAAGCTATCTAGGATATCTATGTTTCTCTCTGAACCTCCCTTCAGTACTTTTTTAGAGATGCATTAAATGACTTTATAAAAAGTGTTCTTATAAAGGTTTCTAAGAGTCAAATCTCAGATTTTGCTTTTGGAAGTTACAACATTTTAAAGGAGGTCTTGAAGATTTTCCTCTATGGGCTATTGTGAGATAATCCCAAAGTTATGCTTTAGAACAGGGATTCTCAATCTTTTTTGTAAAGCCTAAAAACTTCTCAGGATCAAGTTTTTAGGTGCATAAAATAAAACAATAGTTGTAATCCTATTATTTTGTAATAATTACAGAAACCCAGTTATATTGGTTTATTTTTATTCACTTAAATTGATTAAAAAGAAAATCAATTAGATTGGTTTTGTATATTATTATTTATATTGATTACAAAGCTTTATACTGTTATATACCATATACGGTTATTGTAATGATAACAATACATATATTGTAATGATATATCACATTTTATTATATATTATATTATTGTAATCATGTTATGCTAATAATAAAAATTTTTAAAACAAGTTCATAGACACAGGCTAAGAATGGCTGCCTTAGAAGATCCCCCAAGAGGATTCTTTATTCTTTTTTTTCTTGACTAAATTAATTCTTTATGCTTTTTCTTTCTAACTAAATTATTGCAACATTAGAGACAGAATTAAGGAGAAAAGTGCCCCTAACTTGTAACATGGAAAGAAAAGTATTTAAATCATTATTTTACATGCTTTTCTTGCTTTTCTAGGCTCCTTCTCCTTCTCCCTCTTATCAGAGTTTTTTAATTAAACACTTTTCTCCAGGGCACTGAGATAGGCTCTATAGAGAGCAGGAAATGACAGCCCTCTAGCAGCTTCCAATTCATTGCTCTTAATTGCTACTAATTGAAATGGAGAGGCAATGTGGGGACCTGAAAGATCTCTCCCCTGGATCTAATAGCACCCCACTTTGAATTTCAGCTCTGTTATATGCTCCCTTGATCAAATCCCTTTCTTTCTCTTCCCTGTACCTCAGTTTTCTCATCTGTAAAATGAGAAAATCAGTCTGTGTGACCCTCAAGGTCTCTTCTAGCTCTAGAGCTATAATCCTATGAAAGGTTCTGGGGAAAGGGCCATTTAAACTGAATCTCCATCTCTCTTTATCCTTTGCATCTTTTTAAGTTCTAGAGACATCATTTCCTTTAAAAAATAATAATAATAAGATGATTTAATGGAAACCTAAAGTGTTTGATTTTCAGAACTCCCTGTAAAGGATTCCTTTGTCTCCCTAATGTGATCATTAGTTCTGACCCAAAGGAGATAGGCAGTGAAAATTCAAGTAATGAGACCACACCCTGGTCTATCTCTAGACAAAGGTTTTCTGCACCCCTAGGTTTTCATGGTGTCCATCGATATATTTCATGTCCAAAAAGTGTTCTGTGATCAGAATAATTGGCGATCGCTGGTAAGAATGTTTAAGCTGCATCCTTTTGTGGAAGACAGCATACCTCACAGAGCACTGGATTTTGATTTGTGAGTTAGTTCTAATTCTGTGTTTGCTACTCATTACCTGTGAGACTATAGATAAGCTGTTTTTCCTCCATGAGCCTCAGTTTCATCATTTTTTTTTTAAATGAAAAAGTGGGTCTAGAAGTCTGCTAGAAGTCTTTGCCAGCCTTACATCTGCAGTCCTGTGGCTTTCAAAAGCTTTGCCGCTGGTGGAGCATATTTGAAACTTAAAAAAAAAAAAAAGACATCTGTTCACATTGATATTGAGTCTGTATCCCAAAGAAATCATAAAAGAAGGCAAAAGACCCACATGTGTGAAAATGTTTGTAGCAGCTCTTTTTGTGGTGGCAAAGCCCATCAATTGGGGAATGGCTGAATATGAAAGAATAGAATATTATTGTTCTACAAAAATGGTAAATAGGCTCATTTTAGAAAGGTCTGAAAAAATTTACAAGAACTGATGCTGAATGAAGCAAGCAGAACCAGGAAAATATTATACATAGCAATAAGATTGTGCGATGATAAACTGTGATAGACTTGATTCTTCTTACTGGTTCAGTAATCCAAGGAAATCCCAGTAAAATTGGAATTCAAATCCAGAGAGAGAATCACAGAGACTGAATATAAATCAATATACGCTATGTTCACTTTTTTCCTTGTTTTTTTTTTTTATCGGTTTTTTCTTTTGTTCTGATTTTTTCCTCTCAGTGTGATTCATATGGAAATATGTAAAAAAAAATATATGTATAACTTTAAAAAAATAGTGTTTTACATGTAATTGGGGAAAATAAAAGTTTTTTTAAAAGCCTGTGCTCTTACAGAATTAAGTTCATATGAAGGAGGATATCCTTAACATTAGTTCCCAAATCTAGAAGAGTAAAAACAAAATAACTGGAAAACTTTGACCATATCTGAAGCACTATTAAATTTCAAGCAAGAATTTGAATTGAAACGGGCTTGCTGTGAGAAGGGTGACCATCCATCTCTCTCTCCTTATCTCTAGCACATTAACTACATCCGCATTGATGGGGCCACATCCTCAGCCGACCGCCAGGCCCTGTGTCAGCTGTTCCAGCTGTCCGAGAAGTACCCCGTGGCTGTCCTCTCGATCACAGCAGCCAACATGGGGCTAACCTTTTCTGCTGCCGATTTGGTGGTGTTTGCAGAGCTCTTCTGGAACCCAGGGGTAAGTGTGACAAAGACCCGAGTTCTCTGTACATTGGGGAACGGGCAAAGGAAGAAGGCCTTTTGAGAAGTGGAGGCTGAATTTCTTTGATCTTCTCTGGGATAGTACGTGTTCCTCTGTAGACTGACTGTCAGAATGCAAGAATAATAATAGATCTTTATGTTGGAATTTGCTTTAACCTCTCCAAACACTTTAATATTTGATGTCTCATTATATCTTCACAACAGCCTAGTGAAGCAGAAAAAATAGAAATTATCCCCCATTTCACGGATGGGGAAAACTCAAAAACATACAGACTAGTTGAGAAATTTAGAAGCATAGACATTTCAGAGAGCTACAAAGAATTTTAAAAACCACTGAAACCAGCTCTCATTTTATAGTTGAATAAAATATGTGGACTTGTATGTATAGTATGTGTGTGTGTATAAATGTATGTATGTATGTATAGTACGTGTATATCTAATGTATGTATAGTACATGTGTATATATGTATGTGTAGTACGTGTGTATATAATGTATGTATAGTACATGTGTATATATGTATGTATAGTACGTATGTATGTATAGTACGTATGTATAGTACTGTGTACTATAGCACATGTATGTATAGTACATGTGTGTATAGTACTGTGTATGTATGTATAGTGTGTATATATGTATGTATAGTGCGTGTGTATATGTATGTGTAGTACGTGAGTATATATGTATAGTACTGTGTACTATAGCACATGTATGTATAGTACATGTGTGTATAGTACTGTGTATGTATGTATAGTGTGTATATATGTATGTATAGTGCGTGTGTATATGTATGTGTAGTACGTGAGTATATGTATGTATAGTACGTGTGTATATATATGTATGCATGTATAGTACGTGTGTGTATGTATAGTGTGTGTGTATATATGTATGCATAGTATTGTGTATATGTATGCGTAGCATGTGCGTATGTATGTTTGTATAGTACGTGTGTATGTATAATATGTGTGTATAGTACATGTGTGTATGCATGTATGTATAGTACACGTGTGTATATGTATGCATGCGTGTATAGTACATGTGTGTATATGTATGCACGTATAGTATGTGTGTATGTATGGGACGTGTGTATATATGTATGTATAGTACGTGTGTATATGTATGCATAGTGTGTGTATGTGTATGTATAGTACGTGTGTGCATGTATGTATAGTACGTGTGTATGTATGGTACGTGTATATATGTATGTATGGTACGTGTGTATATGTATGCATAGTGTGTGTGTATGTGTGTATAGTACATGTGTGCATGTATGTATAGTACGTGTGTATATATGTATGCACGTATAGTACGTGTGTATGTATAGTACATGTGTGTATGTATAGTACGTGTGTATATGTATGCATAGTGCGTGTGTATATATGTATGTATAGTACATTGTGCATGTATGTATAGTGTGTGTGTATATGTATGCATGTATAGTACCTTGTGTGCATGTATAGTACATGTGTGTATAGTACTATGTTTGTATAGTGTGTATATATGTATGCATGTATAGTACCTGTGTATGCATGTATAGTACATGTGTGTATAGTACTATGTATGTATAGTGTGTATATATGTGTGTATAGTACGTGTGTATATATATGTATGTATAGTACATGTGTGTATATGTATGCATAGTACGTGTATATATGTATGTATAGTTTATGTGTGCATGTATGTATAGTACGTGTGTATGTATGGTACGTGTATATATGTATGTATGGTACGTGTGTATATGTATGCATAGTGTGTGTGTATGTGTGTATAGTACATGTGTGCATGTATGTATAGTACGTGTGTATATATGTATGCACGTATAGTACGTGTGTATGTATAGTACATGTGTGTATGTATAGTACGTGTGTATATGTATGCATAGTGCGTGTGTATATATGCATGTATAGTACATGTGTGCATGTATATATAGTATGTGTGTATATATGTATGCACGTATAGTACGTGTGTATGTATAGTACATGTGTGCATGTATATATAGTATGTGTGTATATATGTATGCACGTATAGTACGTGTGTATGTATAGTACATGTGTGCATGTATGTATAGTGTGTGTATATGTATGCACGTATAGTACTGTGTATGTATAGTACATGTGTGCATGTATGTATAGTGCGTGTGTGTATATATGTATGCATGTATAGTACCTTGTATGCATGTATAGTACATGTGTGTATAGTACTATGTTTGTATAGTGTGTATATATGTATGCATGTATAGTACCTGTGTATGCATGTATAGTACATGTGTGTATAGTACTATGTATGTATAGTGTGTATATATGTGTGTATAGTACTGTGTATATATGTATGTATAGTACATGTGTGTATATGTATGCATAGTACGTGTATATATGTATGTATAGTTTATGTGTGCATGTATGTATAGTACATTGTGTATGTATAGTGCGTGTGTGTATAGTACATGTGTATATGTATGTATGGTGTGTGTATGCATGTATGTATAGTACATGTGTATGTGTGTATAGTACATGTGTGTATAGTACGTGTGTGATGTGTGTACATATGTATAGTACATATGTGTGTGTGTGTATAGTGTGTGTGTGTGTGTGTGTGTGTGATACATATATACTTTACAAACCTAAAAGAAGCTGAGACCCACTAAGAGAAATTGACTTGTTCAAGGTCAGCTGTCTAGGACTGTCCAACTGATTAATTGGACATAGAGCAAGGATTAGACCCTGAGTCTCTGACTCAGTCTTATGTTTTTTCTCTTGGACCTCACTGTGGCTTGCTGTAATCCTTCTAGCCAATAAACGATGCAGAGTTTTGTGGTAGTTTGGGTTTGTTTTTGTTTTTTTTTACTTTGAGCACTGTTATTACTCTTGATGGCTTCATCCCTGGCTTTGAAGGCTCTCTATCACCTTTGTAATGAGGAATATTTTCAGCCTCATTAAATTTCTCCCTGAACTTCTCTGTATTCCCACATAACATTTATGAAACCCTATTATAATGGTTTAATTAAGATTGACATTTATAAGTTAGTGACAAGTGACTCTCTAGGTCATGAAAGAACACAGTCAAATTCTGAGTTGTTTAAAAAAAAAAGTGGGGATTCTACAGGCAAGCTAGTTTTCCCAGAAGGTCATTAGATTCTCTTCTTGGATACATATTTAGCTGTTGCTCCCAAGAGAGAAAGCTTCCATTGTCCTGGGGATTAGAGAGAGATAGAGGGAGCTGGAGTTATTTTTCTCCCATTCACACATCCATGACTACAACAATTCTATTAAATAACAAATGCAGTAGAAAGAACCTTAAGAGAAAAAGCAGAAGTCCTAGTCCCCATGTTACTGTTTACTAACTGTGTGACTTTGGACAAATAATTTGACCTTTATGAACCGCAGGTTCTTTATCTGTAAAATGGACATAATGATACCTGTCCTTTTGGCCTTAAGGATTTGTCAGGATTGAACAATGTCATCCATGATTCCAAAGTACTTTAGTACTATATTGATGCAATGTGGTGGCCAAGAAAATTATGCTTTATTGTATAGGAGTAAAAGTTCTTGGAGAAAAATGGGAGTAAGGAGAAGTAATTAACATATATATGTATATATATATACACACACATACATGTGT
Source organism: Antechinus flavipes (assembly GCF_016432865.1). Classification (NCBI taxonomy): domain Eukaryota; kingdom Metazoa; phylum Chordata; class Mammalia; order Dasyuromorphia; family Dasyuridae; genus Antechinus; species Antechinus flavipes. The sequence continues at coordinate 66,945,509 of NC_067400.1, read as the reverse complement.
GTGTGTGTGTGTGTGTGTGTGTGTGTGTGTGTGTGTGTGTGTGAATCACATCCTACAATTGATTTGGGTGCTTTTTTTCCTTTGGGAAACCTAGATATTGATCCAAGCTGAAGACCGTGTGCATCGTATTGGGCAGTCCAATTCAGTGAGCATTCACTACCTGGTAGCAAAAGGCACAGCAGATGATTACCTATGGTATGGATCGACCAGCCAGGGAATTGAGCCCATCTGGTTTGGGTCAGGGACCAACATGGGTGGATTATGTTGTTGATTTCCCCAAGGGCTTTCTCCTTTGCTAGAAGACTCTTGAGACTTCTCACTGCTGCCTCTCTTCAGCCCTGGTACCATTGGTGTTCGCTAGCTTTTAGCAAAGGCCTACAGGATTAAGTCCAAGTCCCTTATCCTAAGCACTACGAAGAGTGAAAAAAATGTGGTCCCTATCAAGTTGTTAACAATCCAAAGGAATGGCAGTCTAACAAAAATATGTATTGGATGTTGTTTGTAATTTGCTTTAGAATTCTTTAAAGCCCTGAGCATAGTATCCAAAGCAGAATATATTTTGTAGTGAATGATATTAGGTGACTCCTCAGAGTGTTAATAAGCAAGATTAATTAACATTCGTATCTATAAGGAAGTGACTCACACTAGACTAGGCTGTAGATCTCATCAATCTTAGCATGTGATAGTGAAGATTCTTTTGGTATATTTGTTGAACTAGATTGCCAGTGAGGTCCTTTCTAAGCAGGAAGTTCTGTGAGGGTATGTCATAGATCTACCCTAGCCTTCCTGTCCTGTCTGTTTTTTGCATGTATTCTTCCATAGATCCTCCATAGACATCATGGACATTTTGGGGAGTAAGTGATGCAGGGAGCAACAGAGAAAAACAGTCTCTGAGTTTGGTCTGTTGTTTAATCAAAAGTTCCCAAACTATCTTCATCTAATTTTTTTTCATTATTACAAAATTTTGTGAAAATGTTGATATCTTTTAATGGCTCCTAACCTTTGTTCATTCTTCAAGAGACTGATACCCTTGGTTTCTTTGTTTTATAAGTATATATAGGCTGATTCTGTTGAGGTTGGGAAGGAGGACCCCAAAAGTTTGGGGTCCCAAACCATTGTCGTGAGGTGTCTCAAAATAATTTGCAGGCTTGAACCCATCTCCAAGTTAAGGGGAAAAGTTTTATTGCAATGGTAACACCATTTATCAAGCTTTTAATCACAGATATGCTACTTCTATGGCTCATAGGTAGGAAAGAGTGGTCTCTGGAATTTGGTTCTCTTGAATAGATTATTAGTGACCAGATTATCAGTCAGCAATGAACTGGGGAGTGGTCTTATTCACTATTGTCTCAGGAATTTGATTTGTGGGAGTTTCCTGAAGCCAGAAACTATCTGATTAAGGAGTAGTTTAGACATTGGGTGTGGAGGTTTCCTGAGGCAGATTCCAAAGCTTAGAAGATTTAGGACTACTGATTTATTATTAGAACAGAAGCCCTCCCAAGGTCAGGGGACCCCCAAGCCACTGCTATCTTTCCCTAGAAGTTATACCATATCGATTCCATTTCTCTTTAATACTGAACCAGTTGGCCTAGTTCTCCTTACCTATTAGTACTCACTCATGATCCCTCCCTTTTGAAGTTAATATGGTCCCCCAAATCATTCTTAACTTGGAGCAGAACTTTTTAAAATGGGGTTCATAAACTTGATTTTGTTTTTTTAAATGTATTTTGATAACTATGTTTTAATATAATTTCCTCTATAAGTCTATTTTATATGCATATATGAATGCATATAAGCATTTTATGCATTTAAAAATTATTTTTTTGAGGAGTCCATAGGTTTCACAAGACTGTTACAAGAGTCCATGACACAATAAAATATTACAAATCCCTTCTTTAGAGAGTTAGTCTGCTGTCTCACCCTACACATTCTCCATGTCTTTAATCCCACTATGGCATAATTTGTAGAATTCCTTGACTCCAAATAATAAGGATTATTATTGCTTAGATTGTCCAGTTTGCTTTTGGCCAAACATTGACTGAAGAGTTATATACTGGCCATCCAGAAATGTGGCAGCTCTGAATAGCTCTTCTATCCATAGTTGCTAGGCTTTGAGGCAGGACATTTCAGTGCGTAGCAGGTCCAAGAACACATACCAATAAAAAAAAATAAGAGCCAGTGACTTTAAAGGCCCAGCTCTATATAGAAAAAAATATGCTCTCTCTTTTTTATTTTCCTTTGCTGAAATGTGACAGTTTTTCTTAGGCATCCCAATTGGATGAGAACTTGAGTCTAATTATTTTAGAGTTACACAGAGGAATAGTAGTCAAATTGAGAGGGGCAGCTATGTTGAAGGTCACCTTCCTGCCTCAACATTTATAAAACAAATTATCTAGTAGCCACATGGGGGGTGGGGGTGGGATTGGCAAATCCAATTTCAAATGACCAACAGTTTTTTTTCAGGTTATGATCATACATTGCCTTTCATTTTTTCCCTGCAGGCCTCTGATTCAAGAGAAGATTAAAGTCTTAGGTCAAGCTGGGCTTTCAGACACCAATTTTTCAGATATGACCGAAGCCACTGATTATTTCCACAAGGTAATGCTCCCTCCATGCAAAGCCAGGACAAAGAGTTGAGCTGCTTTGGGGCTGTTGTGTTAAGAGTAGGATAGTATGAGCTGCTGTTCTTGGACATGGTGCTGATAGGTGTGCTCATTTCAGTCTGTGTGGACATCTGTTTTGGGAAACATAGTGCAATTTATGAATATCTGTGGTGGTCACAAATCAGGGATACCTAAATCCCTGCCTATCTCACCGGCTACTAAAGCTGGCAGAAATTTTCTCCTGAGAGCTCTTGAATCTTTTTCAACCTCTACTGAGAACGAAGAGGCAAGGATCATCCTCACAGCAGTGACTGAGAGGGGCTCCCCAGTGGAAATGCACACAAGCAGCAACAAGTGGGAGGACTATTAATATGTTGCATTTCTGAGGTCCCTTCGTCTCTCTTGCTTCACTCAATTGGTACAGTATTGTTGATCTGAGCAATGGGTTGTACCCATTTTACAAATGGGTACATTATTTCCAGAGTAGTTAAGTATCTTACCTAAAGTCACAGTGAAACTCAAATTAGCCTATTGACTTGTAGCCCAGTTTCCTTTCTTCTTCCTGAGAGCCAGAGAGCTATAGACATTCCCAAATGGGAGTTCTCACTGTTCTTTAGCCAGTATCATTCCTGGGAGAGCAGTATTAAAAAGGCTGAAGAATAAGTTTATTCCCTGCATAGGGTAACATTCTGCTTTGATTATCAACCTCAGATTCAGGCACCTACTTGGACAAATGCTTCCTACTCTGTCTATTTTTTTAATCTTCAAAAAATTTTAATTTTTTTCCTTTTAACTAAATGCTGTTTATTTCACTTCCATGGAACTAGGGAGTCAGGAGACTCAAGGGCATCATCCAAGTGGGTGACTGAATAGAAATGACAGTTATTACTTAATGATGGATTTCTGTTTCTCTCTTCCTTTTTGCCCATCTTTTAGATCTTTTCATGAGATTGCTTTGGAAGGTATCTTTTGGCATCAAAGGATGATTTTTATCAACCCTTCTAGAAAGCATGGGGGAGGGGAAAACAGGTCTTTTCTTCTCATGGCCTCTAAAGGCAAGTTCTTTCATATTTGGGAAGATGAATTGGAAAATCAGAATATCACATTATTGCAGATGGGATGGGGAGTTTGTATCTTTCATTTCCTATTGCAATTAAAGCCTGTAATTAAAAGGTTGGACTATAGTTTATTATACCTGCTTGCTAAGTTCTCTTTTAAAAGTAAAAATTAACTATGTAAGAAAGACTAGAGGGTGAATACCTAAGCTATCTTCCATCCCCAGGATCACAAAGACTGGCATTCAAGTCCCATTCTTAATAAATAAATGAGTGAGCTAGGCAAGTCACTTAAACTCAGTTCTCTCTGAGATGGCAAATTATAGACACATTGCCTATCTGTATTTCTAAAGTGATTATCTTCCCTATGAAATCATAGTTCCAGACCCCAGTATTATGTTAATTAACAAATAATCTCATTTTTTAAAAGGTCTCTTTGGTCTTGTGAATATATGAACTTGGTTACCCAAATTTAATTTATCGCAGTCAATCAGTAAACATTTACTTAGCACCTACTATGTGCCAGAACTTTGCTAAATGCTGGATATAAAATTGCTAAGTACAAATACATCTACTTGAAAAATAAAACTGCCTTTGTGTTTGAAAAGTAGTTCATAACTCAGAGATTTTATAGATTTAGTTTGCCCTTCCCCCAGTTAGTCTAAATTAAGTTTTACCATGGAAAGAATCAAAGCCTTAACCATGAAATCCTTTGGAAATGGCATCTTATCCACCTGCATCTCAACAGATAGGAAACTTCATTAATTTTCTTTTTTAATTAAAGATGGTGCTAGTAGATCTCTCATTATTAAAAGAAATATATTAATGAATAGAAAGCAACCTTTTCTGTTTATGAGATAGATTTTTAAAGGAGTTATTCTCCTTAGATAATAATCCTAATAAATGAGACTGAATTAAAAGACTCTGATTTGGAAAACTTTTCTATTAACTGGTATTGGTAAAACTCATAGAATCAGCGCATCTTAATCTTTCTTGTGAGATAAGTATGGGCAGTAAAATTTGATTTAGACAGAAGGAGAAAATATAGGATTTAAATTACATGAATGACTATTCTAGCTAAATCAGAATTAGCTTTATATGTCATCCACATACTATAGAAAACAGTTACTGTTCACATTATATACGTTTTGCATAAGAATGTTAATACCATTCAAAGGAATTAAGGAGTTAGCAAGGGGAGGGAGCCAGTTTGGGAAATAGGGGTGGCTCTAGTTTTGTACATTCTTGAGTTTGACATGACAGTGAAGTTTCAGTTACACAAATGCTGATTAAGTGCCTACTGTATTTAGGCCCCTAGGATGCAAAAATGAAATAATTCTGCTTTGGGGGAGCTCATGGTCTTGGAGGGAGGAGGCATAGGGAAATGATTTGTAAAGGGAGAAAACACTAACACTTGAGGAATCAGTAAAGTTTGAGGTGGCTCCTGGACTGAGCCTTGAAAGAGGGTAGGGACTTGAAGAGATGGAAATGAGGAAACAGGGCATCCTAGAAACACCCGAGCAAAGGTGTTGTGGACATGGAATGTCAGGTTTTAAAACAACTAATAGACCAAATTGGCTGGAACATAGAGTGTATAAAGAGGAATAATTGAACTATGTCTGAAAACTGCAGGTTGGAGCCAGATTGGGGAGGACTTTAAATGCCAGGCTAAAGAATTTGTATTTTATTCTAAAGGTGATAGAAAGCTACTAGAGAGTTTGAGCAGAAGAGTGCCATAGTAAGACTTTTGATTTAGTAAATTAAGTTGACAGTTTTGTGGAAGACAGATTGAAAAGAGGAGAAAAGAGCCAGAAGGCAAAAGATGAGGAGGATCTGAATGATGATCATGGATGTATTAGCAGCAGAAAAGGGGACCAGGATAAGAGATGTTATGGAGGCAGAATTGGTAAACTTCATCAATTGATCAAATCTGGGAGGAGAGACAGAAGGAAGAGTCAAGGATGAATCCAGCATTGTAAACCTAGAGGACAAGAGGGATTCTGCTGCCCTATAGAAAATTAGGAAAATAAGAGGAAAAGTTGGAAGTATAGTGGAAAAGATAGGAATCCTTTTAATGAATGTCAAGTTTGAAATGTCTGCAGGGCAGCTATGTGGAGATACACAATAGGCAGTTGATTTTAAAAAGAACTAGAGTTTAGGAGAGAGATTATGATTAAGTGTATAGAATTTGGAGAGAGTTGCTTAGAAACGATTGGAGCCAATGAGATCTCCACTGAAAGTGTATAGAGAGAAAATAATTAAACACAGAACAAAGTCCTAGTTTCTCTGAATCTTGGGACTGATTAGCAGGTGATGATCTAGCAAAAGACCCTAAGGCAGGGAGAGAGCAGCATCTTGGAAGCCAGTGGGATCAGGAATATTGAGAAGAGAGAGGTTGATAGTATCAGAAGCAACAAATGAAAATTGAGAAGAGATTTAGTAGTTAAGAAAGCATTAGTAACTTTGGAGAGCAGTTTCAGTCAAGTAGTAGAATCAGAAGACAGATTGTAAGAATTTGAGAAGTGAGTGGGAGACGAGGAAGTAGAGACAACAATGTTGACAATCTCTCTAGGATTTTGGCGGTGAAAAGAACAGATGGAGGACCATAACTTGACAGCAAGGCTAAGTGAAGGATTATTAAAGATGAGAAAGGCTGAGCATGTTTGTAGGCACATGAAAAGTTCTAGAAGATAAGGAGAAATTGAAGATGAGTAGGCTTAGGAAGAATGGGACAAGAAAGTTAGTATAGACTGTTATTGGAAAAGGAAATTTCAGAGTTCATTATTAGAGAAGTAGCATAATGATATGTGATGATCTGATTGGGTATCTTTTAGTAAGGACTCTTTTGAGTTGGACTGATTGGCCTCTCATGCCTTTCAAATTTTAGTCTGCTATGATACAACCATCCCTTTGGGAAGTTAAGGAAAAATTAAAATATAGATCCTGGGAGTTGAGGAAATTGATGCACTCGGAGGCTAGAATGTATAATAGGATATCAGCATGTATAGCAAAGTTCACAATATGAAAATAGCATTTGAGGTGGAGAAAAACGCTATAAATCAGAAATTGGAACACCTTAAGAAAGTAGAGAGTAAAGCTGATGACTTTGTACTACTTCTATTGATTTAAATCCAATTCATGAACAATTGATATGAACAATCATCATCTTTCTGATATCAGTAATCCTCCTTGAGAATAAATAAAAGATAGACAACAGAGAGAAGATAACCTGCATATGCGTAGTTGCCTGAGACAGGGATCTGTACTCTGTGAAAAGACTCATGGAGAGAACAGCAAAGATGATGTAATTTCATACTTTGTATTAGTCCATAGTAGACTTTAGTAAATACTTATTGATGAGTTGATTGCTGAGCAATTTTAGCAAAGAGATGGTCTAAAAATGACACTGAGAAACAAATGTATTTCTACTTCTCTTCCTATCACAGTGTGTTAGGGTTTGAGAGAATGAGCATCTAGTCCTGTAGAGGGTCTCCATTAAGGGAGATATACTTCAGGCACTTGGAAATAATACAAAGCTGGGGATGTTTGTGTAGAAATTGGTGGGACAGCTGAAGCCATGGGAGTGGATGGGCTCCAGTGATGAAGCATATAGAGAAAAGAATAGAGGGTTGGCGTGTGTTGTGATCTAGTTCAGATGGTAGGTGCTTTGGTGAGATTTAATTTAGATCTCAATACCAAGACTGAGATCAGATAGACTGATGGACTGAAAGACTTCTTTTATTTTTTTCATTTAAAAAATGTATTTATTTAAAATTCATACAAAATGAGGGGAAAAAAAAGCTGAAAAAAAAGAAAAAGGGGAAAAAACAACAAAACATTGTCATGTACCCAACAGAACATTAGAGAGAATCCAAAATATATAGCAATAAATTTCTATTTCAAGAAAGCTTATATTATTTTTATCATGTTTAACATATATTGGATTACATGACATATAGGGGAGGGGATGGAGGTAAGAGGAGGAAAAATTAGAACACACAGTTTTTCAAGGGTCAATGTTGAAAAAATTATACTTGTATATGTTTTGAAAATAAAAAACTTCAATAAAAAACAATTATACATACAAAAAAGAAAGCATATATAATAATGGAAGACATTTCTTTGTCTTCTTACAGGTTTTCTTTTGTTCTCTGTTGTGCACTTTTTACTTTATTTTTTTTTCCCCTTTCATCTTCCCCATCTCTCCCAAGAAGGCCACAGTTAAGCACAGATATATATTTGTATGTGTATGTGTGTGTGTGTGTATATACACACATACCCACAATCACATGCATATATCTGTATGTATATATGTATGTGTATATATAAATATACACACACACATATACAGATACATAGACACACATCTAAAATAATATTAATGTGGCTGGCATATAATGTAGATTTCTCTCTTGATTGGATATCTAACTTTGACTTTGAGATCTGTGATTACTTCTTCCAATAAATTCTACTCCTGATAATTGTTATTCTATTTGTGCATTTTCCTATCTCTACTAACTTTTCTACTTTAGTTCTACTCTATAACTTGCCTTGCTATAATTTACCTCTCCCCCATCCCATCTTCTACCCTTTCCCTCCTTCTTTATCCCTTTCCCATTAATCTAATGGGACATTTTATCCCACTACTTTAATTTCAACACTCTTCTATACCCCACCTTATCCTAGGCTGTCCTTCCTTATTTCTTTACAGATTTTGGAGGGTTCTATTCTTTCTTGGTATGTATGTATATGTGTGTGATTGTGTGTGTGTGTGTTTCTCTCTATGTATATGTATGTATGTATGTATGTATGGTTCCCCCTTTAACCTTTTATTTCCCATGTGAATAGGTTTTCAGAGCTATCCACCCTCCTCCCCCACCTAATTCCTCTGTATCCATTCTTCCTCTGCATCTATTTGCATAGCTAAATTACTGTTTTTAACCTTTATTTAGACAGTTTGTTTTTTAGACACAGATTATACTCAGCTCTGCCCTAGTCGTTCTTTTGGACACCCAATTATTAACATCAATCTTAGATATATGTTTTACATTTCTACACATTAAACAAAATTTGTCCTTTTTGAATCCTTTGAAATTAGTCTTTGATGTTGGTTCTTGTATGTTAAATTTTCTATTTTGCAACAAAATCCTGAAGATCTGACATTGAATGTCCTTTCTTTAAAATTTAATATTATACTTAATTTTGTAGACCTAGTTCTTTTGATTATCTAGATATAATATTCAGAACCTGCAGCCTTTTATTGTAGCTGCTGGTAAATCCTGTACACTTCTAATTGTAGCTACAGAATATTTGAATTGGTTTTGTTTGTTTCTTAAATATTTTCTCTTTGATCTGAGAGTTTCAAAATTTAGAAATAATGTTCCTATATGTTTTCCTTTAAGCTGGTGATTGGTGGATTTTCTTTTCTATTTCTACTTTCCCCTCTATCACTTCCATCACTTCAGGGCAATTTTCTTTGATTATTTCTTATGTTATTGTGTCAAGGTGGTTTTTGTGGTCACAGTTTTCAGGTAGTCTAATTAATCTTTTGTTTTCTCTTGATCTGTTCTTCAAATCTGTTGGATTTTTTTTGTGTTTCACATTCTGTTCTGTTTGTTTTTTTCTTTCAATTCTTTTCACTGGCTTCCCCTTGCCCAATTCTAATTTTCAAAGAATCGTTTTCTTCTTTAAGTCTCCGGATCTCCTTTTCTAGTTGATTGAAGGACTTTTTAAGGTACAACCTGGTATGTGGTCTCACTGATTTGAGAGTCAAAAGGCCTTTGTTGAAAACCCCAGCTGTTTGTGTGACCTTGAACAAACCCTCAGCCTTTCTGGGCTTGTTTTCTCATCTGTAAATGAAATGGGTGAACTCTGCCTCTTTTTTTTTTTTTTTTTTTTTTGGTCCTGAATCCAAGATCCTGTGGATTCCTGTCCAGCTCTGCCTTTATAAACTTTATGACTTGGGGCAAGTCTAAATGAGTTTGTTAAGAGAGGGGGTGAAGGAATGATAATAGATACTATTGTTGTGAATGATCTAGGCGGAGAATTTGGGATTGCCCACTTCTCCAAGGATTTAGGAAAATTGTGAGAGTCAGAGTGTGGTATTTCTTTCCCTTGTGGTTGAATTATCCTAATTTCCCTTTCCCACCTAAGGATCCAAAGCAGAAGAAAATTTATGACCTCTTGAGAACATCCTTGGAGGAAGATGACTATGGAGAAGATATGGATGAAGCACTGTTGGAGGCAGCGGAAATCTGTGAGAAAGGAACCTCCTCGGAGATGGCAAGTGATTCCCAAGATGAAGTCAGCTCCTGGGAAGCGAGCTCACCTAAGAAGAGGCGGATTACAAACTTTTTCGATCAAAAATGACAGGAAGGAAGGACTTGTCATTTGACTTTCAGGGGGAAACAGACCTTAAAAGAAAATCACTGATTTTTAAAAAAAAAAAATAAAAATACACCCAATAAAACAAAGCAAGTTGTCTTCTGGTTTTTTCAACTTAGTTTCATTATTTTCATGGCAATTTCTAAATTTATTCCTGCTGTTTTGACTAGATACCATTGAGTAGATAAAATGTTGCTTTTCACACACTACTTACTATGTGACTCTTGACAAATCATTTATCCCCTTTGTGGCACAAGCAACTGATGTGATTGGGATAGCAGTATCTATCTAGTTCAAAATAAATGTAACAAATTCACAGTGGCCATTCTCTTGGACTAAAGATAGATTTATTTAGAGGAAGAGGGTACAAACAAAATGGAGGGATACAATAGACACCAAGAATGGAAGATACGAAATAGAGTTGGGAGAACATAGAAAGGGGCTTTCCTGAAGGGGGCACAGCACCTCAAAAGAAAGAGTTAGCTAGCAATAAGGAGGAGAAGTGGGGTTGGGAAGCAGAGTGGAGATAAGAAAAATACCTAATAGCATGGGGGAAGGGGACGAGGAAAGACACTCAAGGCAAAGTGACCTGGGGGACTGATCCAAAGGAAGGCAGCTTCAATGGGGTGGCCCATAAGTCGATTTAATAGGGAAAATTTAACCTCAGGGAATGGAATGAGGTGGTAAAGTGAGACTGCTGGAGATCCCCAGAGAGTTGGATCTCAGAGGTTGGAACTTGGATTTCAGACTGGATGACCTCCCCATGGGATCATGGAGCTAAACTGATCTCTATCAGAGCCTTCTCCCTGCCAACCTCAGGGATCAATTCCTCCGCTAACCACACCTAACCATGAGAGAAAGAAAGATATTGATTACCTCAGAACAGGCTTAGTCCTGAAGAGATTTTAGCAAATCATCAAAAGCAGATCTTTTATAGGGGAAATTTATCCTACTTCTAGGAGAGAGTAGATCAGTAAAAGTAGGAAACTCAGAGGAAGAGGTCAAGAGCCAGACCTGCCTGAAGATATGCTAATCAACATCTTAAAAAGTTATTTGAAGATACCCAGAGGTTGGGGGATGGATTATGTTAGTTGCTATGGAGCTTCTTACAAGCAAGATAGTCCAGGAAAATTAAGTTTCCATCAAAAGTTGTGGTGAATATCTTTAAAGATGCTAACTAGATTGGAGACAGGATGGATAAATTAATGATAGACTGACTTCACATTATTCCATATGAACAGAATCTGAGGTTCTTCCTAACAGGGAAGTCACAACTACTCCCCTAAGGCTGCTCTCCTTAAGTCATAGATGTATTCCCATACTCCGAACTGAGGAAACTGGTATCATTGTCTTCAGGTATGTGATCATCAAGGTCCTTACCTAGTCTCTCAAATCATATATTGAGCATCTGCTGTGTTTAGAGTTTTGCACTAAGCTTGAGACAGACACAAAGTTTGGATGAGTCAGAGCCCCATCTTTGTGGAGTTTTACAATCTAGTAATGTTATGCAATAGGTACACAATTCCTTGCATGTGAGGAACACAATTTTTCAATATTTTTCCAATTACATGTAAAGATAGTTTTAAACATTCATTTTGATAAGATTCTGAGTTTCAAATGTTCTTTTCTCTCTCCCCTCTCCAAGATAGCAACCAATCTGATATAGGTTATATACGGGACATTTAATTTTTGTAAAATTAAATAGACAAGTCAACAAGTATTTATTAAGCACTCAGCATATGGCAATACTGTGTTAATCCCCGAGAATACAAATACAAGCAGAAAGACTGTTCCTGCTCTTTAGGAGTTTATATTCCACTAGGGGAAAAAACATTTCTAAAAGGGAGCGGGACAAAAGTGGAGAGAGGAAAATCCTGGAGGGGAATTAAGATTAGACTGATCTAAATCTCTTCCTTAAAGTGGAGTTAATGGGAGGAACTAGCCAAGGAGAGGGAGAGTACTTCTATGGGTGAAATTCAGAGTGAGTTTCCAGGGTAAAGTGGTTTCTGGAGCATTGAAGAGAAAGACCAGGTTGGCAGCCTGAAGAGGAAAGAAGAAAATTAATGAAAAGTAAGAAAAACAAAAGGGAGCTAAAATCAATCAATCAATCAATCAATCAATTTGATGAGATCCTGAATGGTTTGTGGGACAAAGAGAAACTAAAGAATTGATCACTGAGGCAAGCAGGGAGAAAGCACTGAAAGAGAGCAGTTTAACTCCTCTGGGGAGATCCTCCAGTCAGAAATCTTAAGTTATGTCAAACCCCTGAGACCCACTCTCTGTAGGGGTCTCCAGCAGTCTCATCTTGCCAAGCCCTGTCAGAAATCCCAGTCATGACCCCGAGGTTAAAATTTCCCTATTAAGCCTACTTATGGGCCTTCCCATGGCTGCCACCTTCCTCTGGGTGAGCCCCCCACAGCATCCTGTCTTGTGGTATATTTTCCCTTCCTCCATCCCACGTAGTATCTCTCCTAACTCCACTATACTTCCCAACTCCACTTCTCCTCCTTACAGCTAACTCACTCTTTTAGGGTGCTAAGTCTGGGTAATTGTGAGTTCCACTGAGGAACTTGTCTTTCGTATGCCCTCCCAACTCTGTTTCATATTTTCTATTCCTGGTGCTTATGTATCCATTCATTTTGTCTATAACCTCTTCCCAAATAAATCTACCTTTTGTGAGAGAATGTAAATTGTAATTGTAAATTCTTATCATTATAAATTATAAATTCTTCACATGACCAAACCCCAACTTTTGGTGCTTACCATTATCTGTGTCTACATCACCCACATCATTTTGGTGACGAACAAACATCAAATTGATGTTTATTAAGTGCCTATTATGTGCCAGGCGGGTGCTAGGTGCTGGACCATGGCATGGGGTGAGTATCTTTGTTACTGATTTACCACTTCCCCTATTGAAGAGCTATGTTTCCTGGGTTTAAAATAACCTTGTATCTGGATGGAGATAATAATGCAAGTATAATGTCATTTACCTAGCACTTTAAAGTTTATAAAGCCCTTTACAATCCTGATTTACCCTCATCACAATCCTGGGCTTGTTATGAGGTGCTCATATTATTTCCTTTTTGTTTCATCCAAGAAACTGAGGCAGAATTTAAGTGACTTGTTCAGAGTCATACATCCAATAAGCTGGATTGGAACTTGCATCTTCCTGATTTCAGGCTCAGTGTTCTACCCATTCTCATACTTTGCTGAAAATATCCTGGAAAGCAAATTAAATGCCTCCTATCGATCACATCCTATTCCAATTTTTTCCAAAACTCTGAGTGAGCTAACTGTCCTTCACTTTTAACTGAATGAATGAAGCATTTATTAAATGGATACAAATATAAGAAAGCAAAATAGCTGTTTGCTCAAGGAACTAACTTTTTATTAAGAGAAGAAGGCACATTAAAAAAAAAAGGGACGAGGGTATGCTTATAAATGTTTAACAAGCAGCTCTCTGAGAGAAAAAATGTGTCTATGACACACTTTAAAATTTAATCAGTTTTACTAACATTTTCTCCATAACTTTTTAGGAAATACAATATAATAATTCAAAACCTGATATGTAGCATTTACAATTTCCAAAGTACAGGTACATATATTGAAATTTTAACAGTCAGCTCTTGCAAGCTGACTTGATCTGGTCCAGCATCTCACCCCCACCCCTGTATGGGGGCCATAGTTTGCAAAAGGCTTGGTTTGGGGAAAACAAAAATAGAGCCCAGGTAGGGCAGCTAGGTGGTTGATGGGTAGAGAACTAGGCCTGAAATCAGGAAGACTCATCTTCCTGAGTATAAATCAGCCTCAGATACTTGGAGTCAAGGTACCTGGCTTTGGATTCTAGCTCTATTATTTAATATTGCAATGACTCTAGGTAAGTCACTTAACCCTGTTTGCCCCAGTTTCCTCATCTGTAAAATGAGCTGGAAAAGGAAATGGGAAACCATCCAGCATCTTTGGCAGGAAAACCCTAAATATTGTCACAAAGAGGCAGACATGACTGAACAACAACTTTATTGTCCATTAAGTAACATCAATTACCACTCCCTTCTCTTAGAAGGGGATGCTTGCTACCAACAGGTCATTTCTGCTCTCCTTCTCCCCCCCTCCAAAAAAAAATTCCTTTGAATTCATCTTCAAAGCATGGCTTCCATTTTAGCTTTTGCTTACTTATTTAGTTAAGGATCTGGGACAAAACTGGGGGTTTTGTAAAACTAGGATTTTTATTGCTAAAATCATGGTTTTTTGTTTTATTAGGTCTCCTTAAATGAACTTTCTTAGAACTCTAGAAACTGTCAAGTCACCTCACCTATCCAATCAAGGTCTCTAAAACAAAGTGCCTTCTTGTTCCCAACTTGACCTTGTTCAGCTCTTGCATTCAGAGCTGGGTTCAGGAAGCCTCCTTCAGGTGGCTGCAGGTGATCCCATTAGGATTGATGGCCTAATGCTTGTAGTAGCTGTTTTCACTTCCTTCTTGGCTCCAAATGAGCTTTTTTCTAGGTCACTGTCAAACATTAAACATCAGGAGCCACTTCTGAAATCCTGGTCTCCTGGTGAACTCAGCATCATAGGCTCCATGTCCTTCAAAATCTTTGCTCCTCGGCTCTGTGAGAATTTGTATTCCCTCAGAGCAAAAGAGCAAATCACAAAATGGTGGAATAAAGAATAATAAGCTCAACCCTATTTGTTACCTTAGAATTATGGGATTTAGTGCTATAACCCTTCAAATTTTACTGATGAAGAAACTGAGTCCAAGAAATAGGAAGTACTTCAAATTATATTGGTATTAAGTAATAGAATTAGAATCCAAAGCCAGGTATCTTGACTCCAAATATAGTGACCTTGCCACTTGAGAATTCAAATAGGAGCAGAAATGTAATCCTTGCCTTAAAAGAGTTTGCATTCTTTTTTTTTAATAGTATTTTTATATTATTTATATTATATACTATTTTATTAAATAACATTTTTTGTTCAATTATGTATAATTTTCGATATTAATTTTTATAAGATTTTAAGTTCCAAATTTTTCTCCCCGAGATGATACGTTATACATGGGTAATATTGTTAAAATATTTAGCCATTAATCATGTTGTGAAAGAAAAAATGAAACAAGGGGAAAAATCATGGAAAAATGAAAAAAGTGAAAATAGTATTCTTCCATCTACATTCAAACTCCATCAGTTCATTTTCCATCATCCAGTCTTTTGGAATTGTCCCGGATCATTATATTGCTGAGATGAGCAAAGTCAGTCAATCATAGTAGAGAAAACCACAATGTTGCTGATACTACATACAATGTTAAAGAAGTTTACATTCTAATGTCTGAAGACAAGACAAAAGGAGGAGAGCCACTATCCCTGGGGAATGGTAGAAAAGGTCTAGAGAGTCTAGAGCTCCGCCTGAAAAGGAAGGGATGTCTGGTTTGGACATTCTCTCTAAAATAGAGATTGTGGGGAAAACAGCCAATCAGAAGGAGAGAAAGTCCAGAGTCATGAATGCATCCTGGAGAGAAATGAAGTTGTTTGCCTTGGGTGCAATCCTGGGAGTCACCATTCCATCTTACATGCTAGTGCTGAAAGGATCTGCCAGCATACTACAGCTGCCTTTCTCAATTCTTTCCTTCTTAGTGAGGATTATCAGGTTAAGAGATATGAATCTCTTCTATTCACCCCAGTTGGTTAAAGTCTGCCTACTGGCTGTTGAGACTAGTAGTAAGAAAGGAATCTAGGTGGGAGCTGAACTCTGTCCATGGTGATGTTCTGCAAAATAAAGACCAGGGGCACTGGCCCTTGCTCTTGTATAGAAATTAATTTGTTGGGTTTGGTCACATTATGTGAAAGGCATTGAGTTAGCACTGGAAATTTGGGCAAAATGAAAAATTCTCCTTGTCCTCAGAGTCTGCTTTCTATAAGAGACATCTATGATCACTCCATCAAACATCTGTGAAGCATTTGCCATGGGCCAAGTATCAGAGAGACAAAGAAAGAAAAAAATCACAGTCCTTGCTCAAAAGTAGAACATGTTGTAATGGGAGAGACAGCAATGCACAAAATTATACACAAAAGATAAACATGGTGTACATGGGAGGTGAGCTCAGAGAGAAGGGTATGGGTGGGGTGGAAAACTAGGAAGGTGTCCTGCAGAATGTGGGATTTGAGTTCAGAGACTGAACTCAAATCCCACATTCTGCAGGACACCTTCCTAGTTTCCTATCCAAGGAAAGTAATAAACAGAGAATAGTCTTTTAGGTTTAGGAGACAATTGATGGAAATGCATGGAGTCAGGAGAATACTAGAATTCTAATCCAGCTGTGGCCCTAGACAAATCACTTCATCCTGTTTGCCTCGGTTTCCTCATCTGTATAATGAGCTCGAGAAGGAAATGGCCAACCACTCCAGTATCTCTGCCAAGAAAGCCCCAAATGGGGTCAGGAAGAGTTGGACAAGACTGAATAGCAATAAGAAAAGAAGGCCAGTACCATTGAGTCATAGTATATGCTGAAGGATATGGATTGGAAGAAGACTGACTAAGTAGAAAGAAGAAGGTTGTGAAGACTTTAAAATGAAACAAAGGATTTTATATATGATCCTGGAGGCAATATATGTGTCTTTTCCCCTGCCTTGGCAAGGAGACCTGGGATTTCATTGGCATAGGAAAGGGAGGATGAGGAAAATCTCTCTACCAAAGTAGATCTGCAAGTGCTCTTCAATTTTATCATCTTAGAGAGTTGTTAAAGCTACTGAAAAACTAAATGATTTGTTCAGGGCCATTGTGTATCGGAGGGAAGTTTTGAACGTGGGTCTTTCTGGCTTCAAAACCAGCTATATCATCTGTACCAGGATGTCCCTTCCACATGTAAATAGAGAAATATAAATATAATAATAAAATCTGATGAGAAGGGAAGCAATACTCACCACTAAATAGGGTTCAGAAAGGTTACCTTTAGAAGGTGACTAGTGACCTCAGCCTTGAAGGAAACTAAGAACACCTAGGGATAAGGAAGGAATGCATTCCAGGCATGGAGGTAGGGAGTGAGGTATTCAGATAATGGGAAGTAGGCAGCTTTGGCCCGAACTGAGAGAACAAGAAGGGGCATGAGATAGAATCAACCAGGGAAATTCATCCAGATTTTAAATGGCGAGCTGAGTTTTAGTTTACTTTTGAACCATAGACAGCCTCAGATCCAGTCACTAGAACTTGGAGAAAACAAGGAAGGATAGCTCTTGATGAAACTTGACTTTTCTTCTTGACTGTTGAAATTTTTTTTTCCTATTGAGTTATGGAATAACTCTCTTAAATCTCTGGTTTCCTTTTTTTTCTGCCAGCTTCATGCATGCATGGGGTTACTTGGAGTTTTAATGAAGCTCAAGAGCTCTTCAAACCAGAAGTGAAGGAGACACAGCAGAGAGAACCTGATTATTAAGGCTGTGACTGTCTGATAGCAACTGCTTCCTGTCTCCAAGCAGGATGTGCATTTGGGATGATAGTGGCAGCTGTGAATACTTTCAAGGGGAAAATATTCTGTATGCTGCTGGAGAATTCCTTTGACTCAACAGCTAAAAGAACTTCTCTCTGGGGGCCAGTTTTTAATTAATTTATTTATTTTTATAAAGGGAAAGTGAATTTTGAGTGTTAAGACTCGAGGTGACTCAGCAGAGATTATACCAAGATTTTTATGGGGACGCATTATAGATAAAGTGTATACCTGACAGCTCTTTAATGGGATTCAAGATTTATCTGTGTGTAGAGAAGATAAATTGAGATTTTATGAGAGGCAGAATTCTCTGAAGACCCTTAGAACTGATTTCATCAAAGTACCATTCCTACTTCCTCCAGTCTGCTGTTTAAAGGGAATTGTTCAACTTTGACAAAATTACTCAGTATGTGGGAGAAAAATGTCTCAAGTATTGAGTGCCTCATTTTCTACCATTTTAATGCTGAAGTTCAAGAGCTCTCTCATTCTCTGTCTCAATTGTGCTCTCTCTCTCTCTCTCTCTCTCTCTCTCTCTCT
Organism: Antechinus flavipes; assembly: GCF_016432865.1. Classification (NCBI taxonomy): domain Eukaryota; kingdom Metazoa; phylum Chordata; class Mammalia; order Dasyuromorphia; family Dasyuridae; genus Antechinus; species Antechinus flavipes. The sequence goes on along the minus strand of NC_067400.1, from coordinate 66,927,450 downwards.
CTCTCTCTCTCTCGCTTGCTCGCTCTCTTTCTTTCTGTCTCTCTGGCTCTCTCTCTTTCTCTCTTTCTGTCTCGCTTTTTCTCTCTCTCTTTCTGTCTCTCTCTCTCTTTCTCTTTCTCTCTGTCTCTGTCTCTCTCTCTCTTTTTCTGTCTCTCTGTCTCTGTCTCTGACTCTCTTTCTTTTTGTCTCTCTCACACATGCTCTTGCTGTATTTCTCTCTCTTCTGTTTCTGTCTCTCTTCTCTGTTTTTTTTTTTTCCCTCTGCTATGTGGCTCTTTTTCTCTCTGTCTCCCTTTTGCATTATCTCTTTCCTCTGTCTCTGAATCTCTGTTTTTCCTTCCTTCCTTCCTTCTTTCTTCTTTCTTTCTTCCTTTATTTTTCTTTTTCTCTCTTTTCTTCCTTTTTTCTTTTTTTCTGTTTTTCTATTTCTCTCCCTTTTTCATTCTCATTCTTTCATTTGTTCTTTCTCCAACAGTCTCCCCTGAACTGTTGCTGGGTGCTGACTTAAAGGCAGTGTGGAATAACAGAAAGAGACAAGCATAAGGGAGTTAATTCAAGTCCTCATGCTTATGTTATTTGGGCCAAATCACTTCCTTTGTCCTCAGTTTCTTTATCTATATAATTGGGATGGGGAACTCCTTCCATTTCTAAATGAATGATGAAATAAGACAGTTTCAGGGTGTGAAGATCTCTCTGTTGACTGTCTAGGCAGTACTGCTTTGGCTGGTTTCTTGAGAAACTGCAGTATGTTATAGTAGAAAGAGAACTGGTTTTAGAGTCAGAGTGGCAGGGTTCAAATGCTGCATCTGATGATCATTATCTTTGTAACCTTGGACAAGGCAGCTAGGTGGTTCAGTGGATGGAGCTCTGGACCTGGAGTGAGGAAGAGTGAATTCAAATCTGGCCTCAAACACTTACTGTGTGGCTCTGATCAAGTCATTTAACTGTTTTCTCAGTCTTCTCATCTATAAAAATGACTTGGACAAAAAAACGGTAAACCATTCCAGTGTCCTTGCTAAGAAAATCCCACATGGGATCACAAAGAATAGATTCCAACTAAATGACTGAACACAATTTCTCTGGGCTCAGTTTTCTTATCTTTAAAATGAGTGGGTTGGGGCACTTAGGTGGTTCAGTGGATAGAGTGTCAGTCCTAGAGTCAAGAGGACCTGAATTTAAATCTGGCCTTAGATTCTTAGTAACTGTGTGACCCTGGGCAAGGAAGGAAAGAAAAGAAAGAAAGAAAGAAAGAAAGAAAGAAAGAAAGAAAGAAAGAAAGAAAGAAAGAAAGAAAGAAAGAAAGAAAGAAAGAAAGAAAGAAAGAAAGAAAAGAAAAGAAAGAAAGAAAGAAAGAAGGAAGGAGGGAGGAAGGAAGGAAGGAAAGAAGGAAGGAGGGAAGGAGGGAGGAAGGAAGGAAGGAAAGAAGGAAGGAAGGAAGAGATAGAGAGAGATTGAAGAAAGGGACAGAGAAAAAGAGAAATAGTGAGTGAGTGAGGGGGAGAAAGAGAGAGAGACAGAGACAGAGAGAAGAAATACAAAAGAAAGAAAAGAAAAAAGAGAAGGGGGAGGAAGGAAGGAAAGGAAATAAAAGAAAGGGGGAAAAATTAGTAGGTTGGAGTAAATGGCCTCCGAGATCACTTCCAGCTGTAGAACTATGATCTGTGAAATCTTGCTGTCAGTAGGTGAATTGGGAGTGAGCCAGAATCATTCCCATCAAAAGATAGAGATTAAAGGGATAGAATTAGAAAGTATTTGTCCTTCTTGGCTTTTTTGTTCTTGCAGAAAGTTATTGATCACATCCAGAATTTATTTTTGTAGGGAAGAATTAAAGCCCCTGTATATCAGGGCTTTCACTTCCCAAATCTTAAAAAAAAAAAAAAAAAAATCTCTAAGGAAAGAGCATTTTCTGTCTTGCTCTTGTCCCCAAAGGAGCATGGATCCTATTGCCCCATCCATTTCTCTAATTCTTCCATCCTGCTTAGAGCAGAGACTGCCTAAATCTCATGGTGTGTAAAGTAGGCAATGGCAAATAGGATAAACACAATGGAGGTCTCATCTCATGCATCCTTCCTGGGAACAAGTGGCAAACAACAAAGGATCCTTATATCTATTTACTTGTGCTATTTTCTTAAAGTGTAAGTCTGGCTATGTAAATTCCTACTGGTTTATAAACCCAAATGGGTCCCTATTACCTCCAACATCAAATATAGAAACAAGAACAAAAAAATCCAACAATATGTTGTTTACGAGACACACTTGAAACAGAAAGATACATACAGAGTTGCAATAAAGTCTAGAGCAGAATCTATTATGCTTGAGTTGAAGTAAAAAAGGCAGGGGTAGCACCATGATCTCAGATATATCAAAGGCAAAAAGTAGACCTAATTAAAAGACATAACCAGGAAAATTGCATTATGCTTAAAGGTAATACAGACAATAAGTTATCTCCAAAAATTTACAGCAATTTTTTCTGATAAAGTCCTCACTTCTCAGATATATACTGAGTGTAGAACTGAATCAGATTTATAGAAATAAGAGTGATTCTCCAATTGATAAATAGTCAAAGGATATAAGTAGGTTGTTTTTAGAAGTCAAAGTTCTGTATAATCATATGAAAAATGCTCTAAATCACCATTAATTAGAGAAATGCAAATTAAAACAACTCTGAGGTACTGTCTTCTATCTATCAGAAATGACAAATGCTGGAGGAGATGATGAAAAAAATTGCACCCAGGGCCATCTCCAGTAATCCTAATCTATATTTGGCTACTGAACCCAAATGTCTCTGAAGGGGAAAGTGAGGCAGGTAACCTTGCCCAGCCCTTCCTACCTTAAATCCAATTCACTTGTATGTCACTGATGTCATGATCCTCTTCAAGAACAAAGGACAAATAACAACAACATTAATGAACTGCTGGTGAAATAGTGAACTGGTCCAACTTTTCAGGAGAACAATTTGTAACTATGTCCAAAAGATTACAAAACTGTACATACCCTTTGACTCATCAATACTACTACTAGGTCTGTATCCCAAAGAGATCAAAGGAAAAGGAAAAGGACTTATACATACAAAAATATTTACAGAAGTTTTATGAAATGATAGGAATATGGTTTTAAAAGCAAAGCAAAAGAAAGATGATGTGATGCTATACTTTGAGAACCCCAGAGATTCTACTAAAAAGCTATTAGAAATAATCTACAACTTTAGCAAAGTTGCAGGATACAAAATAAATCCATGTAAATCCTTAGCATTTTTATATATCACCAACAAACTCCACCAGCAAGAGATACAAAGAGAAATTCCATTTAAAATAACTGTCATTAGCATAAAATATTTGGGAATTTATCTGCCAAAGGAAAGTCAGGAATTATATGAGTAAAATTACAAAAATGACCAGCAGGATGAATACAGAGAGGCTTGGAGAGATTTACATGAACTGATACTAAGTGAAATGAGCAGAACCAGGAGATCATTATACACTTCAACAACAATACTATATGAGGACATATTCTGATGGAAGTGGATCTCTTCGACAATGAGAAGATCCAATTTAGTTCCAATTGATCAATGATGGACAGAATCAGTTACACCCAGAGAAAAACACTGAGAAATTAATGTGGACTACTTGTATTTTTGTTTTTCTTTCCAGATTATTTTTACTTTCTGAATCCGATTTTTCTTGTGCAACAAGAAAACTATACAAATCTGTACACATATATTGTATTTACGATATACTTTAACATATTTAACATGTATGAGACTGACTGACATCTAGGGGAGGGGGTGAAGGGAAGGAAGGGAAAAGTCAGAACAGAGGAGAGTGCAAGGGACAATGTTGAAAAATTACCCATGCATATGTTCTGTCAATAAAAAGCTATAATAATTAAAAAAAGAAAGAAAGAAAGAACGAAGGCTGGGAGCACATATTGAAGAATGCTAAATGACAAAATAATTAAGGTTGACTTTTTTCTATAGGAAATGATGAATCAGTAGATTTATGTTTATTGATTTATCAATAAATTTACTATTAATATAAAAAAGCAAAGCAAAACAAAATAAAACATGGCAAGACTTGTCTTCCAGTACAAAAATATTTATAGAAGTTTTATGAAATGATAGGGATATGATTTTAAAAGCAAAACAAAGCAAAACATGGCAAAACCTATATGAACTGATCCAAAGGGAAGTGAGAAGAACCAGGAGATTAATGCTGTAATGACTAATTGTGAAAGATCTGCCTATTTTGATCCAAGATAATCCAAATGACTCACAATGAAAAAGGGAGAAGCCAGGTGTTGCAGTAGACAAGAATATCAGATCTGACTCCAGAAACACCAAAGTTCAAATCTGACCTTAATAGCTGTATGACTCTGAATAAGTCACTTAACCCCTGCCTTTGTAATACTAGAGAAGGAAATGGAAAACCATTCCAGCATCTTTACCCAAAAAACTCCAATGGACAGTAAAGTCATGAAGAGTTGGAAATGAGTGAAAAACAACACTATGAAAAAATGCTAATCACCTCCAGAGAGAAAACTCACAAATTCTGAGTCCAAAAAAAAAAGTGCAATTTTCTCATTTTATTTTTCATGTTCTTTTAAAAATATGGCTAATATGGAAATGTTTGGCATGATTTCACATGTATAATTGATATCATATTGCTAGCCTTCTCAGTGGGTGGAGTGGGTGGGAGAGGATTTCAATCTCAAAATTTAAAAAAGAATGTTAAAAATAAATAATAAATTAAAATGTAAAACAACACATCAACAAAACCAAATATAAGCAGCTTTCCCCAAGCTCTTCTCCCTACCCTCAGATGCCTGTTTCTGTCCTCAAAGGCTACCTTCCATCTTGTCTAGTTATTTGTATGTATCAATTTGGGAATATGTTCTCTCCCCCATTAGAACAAAAGTTCCTTTAAAGCAAGGGTTATTCTTGTTGCTTCTTGTATCCTCAGTATTTAGCCCAGTGCCTGGCACATAGTAAACACTCAATAAAAATTTGTGGATTGATAGGTTGATTTTCCAGCCTGTTTGAAGAAACTAGGATAATTTTGGAATAAAGAAATAACTTCCTATATGCAAGTCCAGGCAAAGTACTTAGTATGTACAAAACCCTGTATTAGATGCTAGGTATGCAACATAAAAAAGTAACTTCCGTCCTTAAGGAGTTTATATCCTACTGAGTAGAATATAATATGTACGTACACATATATACAGAATACAACCCTAATGGGGAAAGGAGAGGTACAATCAAAGTTCTTCAAGCAAAGTTGAGGAAGGAGGGAACATTTGAGCTTTTTTCTTTCTCAGAAGTCTTTAGAGATGAGGTGATCTGAGTGAGCTTTGAATGGAAAAAAAGATATGAATATGCTAAAATGAGAAAAGAGCACATTAGCAAAGAACTAAAAACTAAAAGAGGTATCTATCAGTTGGAGATAGCTTAATGAATTTTGGTCTGCAAATGTAACAGAATGTTATTGTGCCATAAAAATAATGAATATGCCAGACTAAGAGAAATTTGGAGAGGCTTGTACTGATGAATTGATGTGGAGTGGAAATGAGCAAAACTGGGAGAATGGATTATATTAGAGCTTCTTAATCTTTTTTATGTTCTTTAACTCCTTTGGCCATCTGATGAAGCTTATGGAACTTTTTTCAGAATTATGTTTTTAAATGCATAGAATAAAATAGATAGAATTATAAGGGAAATCAATTTTGCTGAAATGAATATCAAAAACCACTTCACAGACCCCAGGTTAAGAACCCCTGAATTATATCATATCAAAAGATATAAGAATTCTCATAAATTTGGTGTCTACTCATGATTTCAGAAGAGTGACTCTTGGTAGAAAGATGGTAGACTAGAGATACAGAATGAAGCATACATTTTCACATGTGAACAATATATTTTGAACCATGTGCGATACCAAAGACTGGTGGTAAGATAATTTTTTTCTGGGTTTTCCATAGCTGTGGCTGCTAAAGAAGTGGTGTTCGATTGCCAGCATACCACCCATAAGAATTGCTTTTCTGGATGATGGTGTGGGAGGCTAAATTGATAGCAACATTGCTGGGAAACTTGACCAAATTGGATTAAAATGTAAATGAGAAATATTTAGTTAACTAAATAAAAATACAATAAAACATAATAATATCACATTTAAGGTTATATCAATAGGCAGCATACAGAAATTATTATGTATGGATTAGTGAACCCTGTTTCTATTTGAATTTAATACCACTGGTCTAGGGGATACTGCTATTCCCAGGGTTCTTAACTTATCTGCCCAATTGTTGCAGTTGGTCAGTAGTTGCTGTTTGTGGTAACAGGAAATTTAGGATGCTTTTCTACAACTGTGGTTCCCCTATGTGGCACAGTGAATATAGTACCAGGACTAAAGTCCACTTTTGTGAGTTCAAATCTGATTTGAGACACTTATGAGAATCCTCTTTACAATCTGTGACTAAAGGTCACACATCCAGAATTTGCTGGAGGACTTCCAAACAGGTGTTTGGAATTTACTACTTGCTCCACAGGGCAGAAGTAAAAACAATGGTAAATGAGAGATACATAGAAATGTAATAATAAAGATCAGGACTAGAGTTTAATAAATTAAAAAAGAGGGTCAGTAATCAAAGTTAAAGCTAAATTTCATTTGATCAAAAGAGAAAAATATGGAGACTTCACTCTATACCAGCCAATATTGTTTTGGACTATTTAAAATAACTAGGCAGTATAAGGTTGGAATATTACCATGGTATAGGAAATAATGAGTTGATGAATTAAAAAAAATATGGAAATACAAAAATATAGAAAAAATATGGAATTATTATGAAGGACGATGTCCACTTTCAGAGAAACAGGACAAACAAGCATAGTACAGTCCTATATAGATGCATATGAATGTATATGTGTATGATTACAGATATCTATGTATGTGTGTATCTGCACATTGTAATCTGGGGCAGGGGAGAAGAGGGGTAAAAAGTAAAAAATACATAGTAAAGCACAACAACAACAACAAAAAGTGTAAGGAAGCAAAGAAAAGATGAGCAGCTTGTAGTTTTTGTTATATAGAATTTTTGAAAATGAAATTTGTTGCTTTGTAGTTTGAAACTTCTTGTGTTCTGCTGTGCACATGACAAGATTTTTTTTCTTTTTTATTTTGTACTTAACTTTTAAATAAAAAAAAATTTAATGATCAAAGTTTCAATGAGGCAAATTTAAGCTTGACATAAGTCAAATTCTCCCTAAAAGCAAGATGAAACAGTGAATGTAGCGCTGAACCTGCATTTCAGTTATATAAACGTTCAATATTATTAATTTTTAATATGTTGACAATGATTTCAACATAATTTGTTTCTTTTGTCATTCTATTTTATTTTAAAACATATTTTATATGTTTTATTTTATTTTTTAAATTTTATCTTATTTTATTTTAAAACATCATTGGCCAGACTTCCAAAGGCATCAACATACAAAATAAGTCCTCCTGATCTATATCTGTGATCTTATAATCTGTTAAATACAGATGGACTTAGAAATCTCTTCCTCCTTTTAAATCTTAGACTCCTTTGAAATCTCTTCTAGATCTCCACTTTGAAATCCTATAGCCTATGAAATCGCTTCCAGATCTCATATTTTGTTACTGTGTAGTCTCTTATTTTTAAATGCTATATTCCCACGAAATCTCTTCCAGATCTAATATTCTGTGACTGAGTGGTCTCCTCCTATGTTTAAATCCTATATCCTTATGAAATCTCTTCCAGACTAGCATTCTGTGGCTGTATGGTCTCCTATTTTTAAGTACGATATCCTATGAAATCTTTTCTAGATCTAATATTCGGTGACTGTATTTCAAACGCTCGCAGCGTCCCGCCCAGAGGAGGGAAGAGCATCTTGGAGGACTCATCCTTAGCTTTTACAGCCCAACCATAGAGTTCTGTTGCTATCTAGCCCCACCTCTACGACCTTCATTTCCGGCCTGGGCGCAGAAAGCGCGCGTGCGCACGAGTTTCTTTCCTCTCCGAGCTCCGGCCCTACGGCTGTCGACATGGTAAGTTTCTCCTCCGCCCTAGGCCTCCCTCCATCCGCCCCAATCTACCCCACTCCTGGGCCCCTTCTGATCCAGAATATCCCCGTCCTCCTTCTCAGTCCCCTGCCTTACTAGCGTTACCCCAGCCCGGCCCTCTGCCGCCGCGGTGGCCTTTGCCCAGGGTTCGGGCCCAGGGAGCTGCGCGCGGCCTGCTCTGGCTGCGCGACTGCGCCTGCGCCCCCGGGAGGCGCCTACGCGGAGGCCCCTTCCCCGGCTGGGCTTGGGGGTTGCGGGAGGATGGGAACCGGTAACGGGCAGTGGGGAGGCCCAGGAGAGTGAAGGAGGAGGAAGGAAGCCCCGGCCTTAGTGCCCCCCCCGCTACGACCACGCTAGCCATAGGGCCGGTGTGCAGCCGGCCTGGAAGCACCCATTAGACGCCTGCTGTTTGCGAGGAGCTGAGTTAGGCGTTTCGGAGGACTGAGTGGAGTCAGGCAAGGCCTCTGACTGTCAGCCTCGGTTTCCTCATCTGGAAAGTGAGAAAGAAATGGCAAAACTGTTCCAGCTTATTTACGAAGAAAACCCTAATTGGGAACGGGAAGAGTTAGGCATGAGTGAAGGAAAAAAAGCGTGTGATAATGGCACCAACACCCCCTCCCCCCCTCCCAGTTGTTAGGATCAAATGAGATGATATTTGTAAAAAAGTTGGGCAGGGGTTGGAGGGGAAAGGGAGAAAATCCCCCTTTTCTAGGAGTTCGTGGGCTAGATCACGTGCAACCAATGTAAGGGAGATTGTATAAGTTAACTGAGTTGGTAACGGAGCGCTTAGAAAAAGTCTATTGCCAAATTCCTTCGAGTTTCGGCAGAATTCTTTTCCAGGTTCCTTTTGTACTCTGTGCTAATTTAATGTGTACAAAATGCATTGGACCCTCTGTAAGGGATGGCATTTGATTTCATCTGTATTTGTAAGTTCCTGGAGAGCAAGAACTGTTTTGTATCCTAGTACCAAGTCTAGCAGTTGGATAACAGTAATATTGATTATTGATTACATTACCTCTCTTCCTGTACAGAGTTCTGTCTTTGTAAGGGTTATCTGCGGTCATTGAGGTCGGATTAGGTCTTTACTGACTGACCCCCTCCATTCTTACTTTGGTCTGTATCATGCTTTGTTCTGTAATTGAAGTAATACCCAGCATTTATTATAATGCTTTAAAGTTTATAAAACTTACTATAAATACATTTGATTCTTAGGGCAAGGAGGTGCTATAATCTCCATTATATTGAAGAGATTGAGCCTGACAGATGAGGTGACCTGCCCAGAGTCTCTTCCATTTAAAGTGCTTGAAGCTGGCTTTGACCTCAGGGCTTCCTGACTTCAAATGCATCGTTTTATTTGCTGTGATACTTAGAAACCCTTTCCTGGTCAATTTGGTTCTCAACACCAGATGACAAGGAATTGTTGAATTTTCTTGATTTCATTTAGTTATAAACTTCTTGAAGACAGAAATGTTCATTTAAAAAGGTTCAGTGCTTAAATCTTCTTACAATTGTACCATCACAGGCTAAACGTACCAAGAAGGTCGGAATTGTTGGTAAATATGGAACACGTTACGGTGCGTCCCTCAGAAAAATGGTGAAGAAAATTGAAATTAGCCAGCATGCCAAGTATACCTGCTCCTTCTGTGGCAAGGTAAGGGATAGGGACTGATTTTAGAACTTCACTCATCACCCATAGTATTGTTTTCTGCCCTCTTGCTCCCTCCCTTTTTTTGTTTGTTTGTTTGTTTTAGTCATTAAAACTAACCTTTTAAAGTTAAATGCCTTCTTTGTGCCTCTCCTTGTACTAAGCCCTAGGGATAGAAAAAAAGACTAAACAGTCCTTGTCTTCAAGGGAGTTTGAATCCTTAAGTGGAGAAAATAAGAATTTGAGGTTCACTAATCACCTGGCTTTTTGATAAAAACCTTGATTAGAAGGGGAAGGGGAGGAGCACATAGGGCTGGAGTCCCTGAGCAAAGGTGATGAAATGGGAGATGGAACATGAAACATAAAGGGGAAAGAACAAATAGCCACTGTTGTTTTTTCCTACTATAGAACTCTTAGTTGTCAAGTGTGAAATGTGAGGCAGTTTACAAGTTTACCCTTCTAAAATTCCAGCTGTCCTTGTCTAATTGTGGCCTTAAGCAGTCTTAATAAAGATGCTCCCTGCCTAAAAGTTGTTGAAAGTGATTACATAAATATAACTGTTAGGAATGAAGCTAAATTTACAGTTATTAAAGGTTTAAGTGGAAAATGGCAAAAATTTTTGAAAGAAGTCATAATAAACTTTTGTTAACTAGAAGTTTTTAATACTTTGGGGAGAAGCATTCTAAAGGAGAGGATGTGATATTATTGCCCAGAACTGAGCATTACATCTGACAGTTTCTAGAGAGCTGAAACAATGAAGCTCCTTGTGTTCTGTAAGGATGCCTTTGGGTTAGTTCATGTGGGAAATGTCTTTTTTTATAGACCAAAATGAAGAGACGGGCCGTGGGTATCTGGCATTGTGGATCCTGTATGAAAACAGTAGCTGGTGGTGCATGGACCTACAAGTAAGTCAGTTGCCCAGGGTGGGTGGGTGCAAGGAGCAGAACTAAAAAGCTTAAGTCCAGTTCTGATGCCCACAGAAGTCATTTATGCCTACAATGTTCCATGACAGGTTATGATGCCAGCAGTCAGATAATGTTTTTCTGAGGTGGTACTCACAACTCAAAACACATACCTATACATATACAGGTATTGGTCCCTGCCAGGAAGGATGTTGCCTTTGTGAATGTAACGAGATAAATTGTGCAGAGCTATAGATGGAGAAGCTGTAGGACAATTTGCATGGGTCCGAATAGGGGGTTCCTTTGGAAATTGTTGGTATATTAAGCCTTTGTACAGGCTGTCTCTCATGTCTGCAGGGCACTTCCTCCCCCACCTCACCATGCAGGTTACATGAGACCCTTCTTGATTTCTGTACTTAGTCTGAAATTACCTTTATTTCCATAGAATATTGTTTGTATATATTTAAATGTGTACATGGTGTATTTCATGGAATATTAGCTCAACCCCAGTGAGTCAATTCTTATCACATCCAGATTTTGCTGGTGGTTTTGTTAACTTGTAAAACATTTCTGAAGATTCATCATTGATCATAATTTAATGATTTGGAGAAATTTGGAGAGGGACTCCATTTTTGAATGGAAAGGAAAAGAGGAAAGGTGCTCCCTCTACTGGTTACATTGCTTGGAAAAGAACACTAGAGATAAGTTTTATTCCTATTAAAGCAAAGTCCTAGATAAGTATGACATGTCATTTAAACTGCAAAATCTTAATTCTGACCATTTTTTAATTGGAAATAAAATTGCCAACTTATTACATACTTATGGAACGTTTGGTGGCTGAAGGAGCAGTATGACAAGTATCTTGAGGATGAGTAAATAACGAAGGTGAATTTGAGTTGTTTTAAAATATTTTCAGAAGGGCAGTTACTTAGGGTAGTGGATAGAGCACCAGCCTTGAAGTGAAGAGGACCCGAGTTCAAATCTGCCTCAGTCACTTAACACTTCCTAGGTGTGTGACCCTGGGCAAGTCTCTTAACCCCAATTGCCTCAGTGGAAAAAATATATTCAGAAACATTCGACATGTTTTTGTTTCTTTCCCAGATTAGAGTTGAAGCTGTCTAAGCTGTTAGCTGAGCCACAGTAAGGCTAATAGTGTATAAGAAATGAAGTCTTCCTTATTGAAGTGTTCAAAAAAAATTTTTTTTTCCAAATGAAAAAGTGATTGCTAATCCCATGAATAACAACTCTTGCTTCTTCCTCTTTTGTATGTAGACTTGTTTCCTGAGCTCTCTTCATTCCAATTTGCCATTCTCTATTCTGGACTAATAAATCAAGATGCCCAGGATTTTTTAAATTGTGCAGAAATTAGCAAAATTTGAGTTGCAAATGTGAAAGCTTTTTGTGACTGCTGAGCACTAGAAATTTTTTTAAACTCTGGGAATGGACCTGTCCCACTTCTGTACAATTCTCAGCATTCATATGTATTCAACACAGGAAGACATTTAGCCTTGGTCACTACAATAGGATCAAAATGCAAATGAATTGCATTTACAAGGTGCTGTTTAAAAAGTCAAAATTGGTATAATAAAGTGTTTTAAGGTAGGCTCTATCACAGTGCCATTTCATTGTTATCTCATAAAATTGGTGTGTCTCTTACTTTCTACTTTTCTACCTATTTTGCTTTTTTTTTTTTTTTTCCCTCTGCTGGCATCCAAATCATCAGAAACAGTAGTAATAGAGGCTGTATAGTCAAGCTTTTATTTTCTGCAAGATTTAAAGAAGAAGCCTCCCAGAATTGATTGTTTGTGAATGTAATTTTGCATGTCCCATTAGAAAATCCTAGAAGAAGTTTTAACATTAAGATGAAACTTAAGAAAGACAGAATTTCTTGCATTTGAAGAAATTTTTAGTTGGGATTTCATAATCTTTCTCGTGTTAAACAAGGAAAGTTGGAAAATCTTACTTTGTTGCTTTTCTTTCCAGTACCACCTCTGCAGTCACAGTCAAATCTGCCATCAGAAGATTGAAGGAATTGAAAGACCAGTAAAATCTTTATCAAATATCTGTAGCCCATACTCCAACAATAAATGGGTTAATTTATGGAATAACATTTGGTTTCTTTGATTCATAATTGGCTTGCAAACAGTTGGTCATACAGGATGTGTGTTTAAAAACTGGGCTAGAAGGTGGTGGGAATGAATGATTCTGTTTTCTCATGGAATTGGGAGGAATTGGAAAAAAAGGAAAAGTGTATACAGAGAACCATAATAAACATGCATTAGAAAGTTGGGTACTACAAAAACTACAATGATAATGTTTGTAAAGTGCTGTATAAATCTTAAGAGCTCCATTAACAGGATCTCAGTTGTAAACCCAATATTAGCATTCAATACCTAGTTTATCAGAATTCTTTGTAAGACATGAAGGAAACATTTTTCTTCAACAAATGAAAATACAGGTTTGGATCTTGAGGTCTTGCATATTCAAGGGGTCTTGATGAGCATGATTATAAAATTACAGCTTCATTTCAATATATTTGGTTTCCTTTATATAGTATGTATTTTATACTTTGAAAACCACTCCAAGGAGGAGTCTCTAGGCTTCATGCCAGTTGCCCCAAGGGGATCAAGAGGTAGTCTATGATAAAAGATTAAGAACCCCGAAAAACAAATACTTGCAATGTCATTAAGAAAATAATGAAACAAGTTTCCTGCTTTTTAGACTGTCACTTTCTAGGTGTACAAATAACAATACATTTGTAATTTTGTTTTGAATATAATTTGTGAGGCTTACTGCTGAATAGTTTTATATTCATTTGGGAAAATTAGAGGAAAAATAACGGGACATACAAATAAAAAAGATTCAGTCTTTGATGTGCCTGCTGAATTTTCACTTTGAAAAACAAGACTGCCACAGTATTGCAAATGGATGAATTCACTAAAAAGAATGTATTCAAATTCGGTTGATGTTCATTTTAATTCTGGGTAAAAACCAAATCATTTTCATAGGGATGCTTTGATAGCCTTTAGGAAGGGAATTGCGAACATTAACAGGAGCTAGCATGGATTTATCAAAAACTGGTTAAGCCACTAGACTGGCCTGATTTAACATTCTTCCTTTGGAAAGTTATAGTACACACCTAGAAAAAGGCTTTTGAGAAAGCCATGAACAAGGTGGAGATGGAGCCAGATTTTCTTAAGTTATTTGAACCTAGTAGATTGTGATTGATATGCATCAATTTATCTAGAACTTCTTAGGAGTGTTATGTCTCCAGGATCTGTCTGTCTGACCTTTTTGTGGTCAACATTTTCATTAGTGCCCAAAATTATAAAATACAGGGCTGGTAGTTTGTTGATGATCAATAACCATTGAGTATCTTCATTGCAATGTACAAATCATACTAACTCTTCCAAATTACAAATAAAACGGGTCCAGATATGACTTCCCTAAGCACCATTTATGCTGATACTCTACTCCCTTAATGAGAACCTTGCTTTCTTTTTATTTTTTATTTAGGATTTTTTTTTGAATATTTTTATTTTATTATTTTTTTAAAATAACTTTTTATTGATAGAACTCATGCCAGGGTAATTTTTTACAACATTATCCCTTGCATTCACTTCTGTTGCGATTTTTCCCCTCCCCCAGATGGCAAGCAATCCTTTACATGTTGAATAGGTTACAGTATATCCTGGATACAATATATGTGTGCAGAACAGAACAGTTTTCTTGTTGCACAGGGAGAATTGAATTCAGAAGGTATAAATCCAGGAAGAAAAACAAAAATGCAAGCAGTTTATATTCATCTCCCAGTGTTCTTTCTTTGGGTGTAGCTGCTTCTGCCCATCTTTGATCAATTGAAACTGAATTAGCTCTCTTTATAGAAGAGATCCACTTCCATCAGAATACATCCTCAAACAGTATCATTATTGAGGTATATAATGATATCCTGGTTCTGCTCATTTCACTTAGCATCAGCTCATGTAAGTCTCGCCAGTCCTCTCTGTATTCATCCTGCTGGTCATTCCTTACAGAACAATAATATTCCATAACAGAACCTTGCTTCCTTAACTGGAAAAAACCAGACCATCAAAGTGAATTCCCTGAGATTTCCGCAGTTTCCCACAATAAAACCAGTGTTCACACTCCCTATTCTGGTTGTCCATATTTTGCTGATATCGACCAATCCCTTTAATCCCAGATTGTGTTTCTTCCCTTTTGGGAGCTTGCTTTTCAATCACCTTCACATTTAGTCTCAACTATTGATGCTTACTTGCTTAGGATCCCTCCTTTGATTAGCTATCTCACTTAATTAGCAAAAAACCTCATTGCCTCCTATTTAACCCTTAAAGTCTGGATTCTATGTATAAACCCAATGTCCTCACACTTCAAGATAAGCAACTGATAAAGCAAATGGCCTTTTCTCAAACCATCATTCAGCAGCAGCTTTTGATGTCAATCCCTGTTCCTACTCTTGTACTCCATCTTCCTGGTTTCTCCTTGGTTTCTTCTTGGTTTCTTTGCACAATGCAAAGAATTCTGGACACGAGTCAGAGCATCTCAATTTGAATACTTTTAACTTTGTGATCTTGGGAAGTCATTGCTCAGCATTAGTTCTTGTAGTTGAAATAGATAAATTCTGAAGTCCTTCCAAGCTCTAAATCTTTGAGCTTATAAATGCTCTTATCTGTTTTCCTAGCTGCTCACCTGTTCCTCCATCTCTTGTGATTTATTACTCATATCACTTGTCATTGGCTTTCTACCTGTACACTTTTGGTACCTTAGTTCTCATGGGTTTAACTTGACTTTCATATGGTTATTATATATAAATCCCTTAAAATGCACAGATTACTCAAATATGCCCTTGTCTATTGTATGTTTTAAACAATGTTACGGAGATATCTTTAGTTTACAAATTCAAAACTTTCTCTCTGACCCTCTTCTCTTCCATATTCTCTATTATAGAAAGCACCACCATCTTATAGTCTTCCATTTTGTAACTTTAAGATTGTCTTCATCATCCTTCCTCCCACATGCCAAAAAATTGCCAAATGTTATTTCTACCTTCACATATCTTGAATGCAATCCCTTCCTCATTCACACAGTTATTACCTTAGTTCAGACCTTCCTCATTTCTGTTCTGGATTATTCCAATTATTTCTTAATTACTTTCCACTCTCAAGTCTCAGTCAAATTATCAACAAAGATTAAGTGCTTACTATGAACCCAGGCCTTCTTAATTCTTGAGAATACAAATAGAAATGTCCCTGCCCTCTGAGAACTAACATAATGACTCAAGGCATCATAAAAAAAAGGTGGGGAACTACATTCCCAGAGGTATGGTAGAAAAAGCCTAGAGAATCCACAGTACAATCTGAAAGGGAAGCTATATGTAGCTGGGGCATTCTCCCTAAAATGGAATTATGGAGTAAAAGCCAACTTTCATCAGCCATGTCCCGTTCATATACATGGGAATGTTCCTCAGGCTCCTTTCCTCTACACTTCTTTGGTAATCTCATTATCTTCATGGACTCAACTATCATCTCAATAAAGATGACTTCCACATTCACAAATGAAGCTCTCATCTCTGGCCTGCCAAAGGCATCTCAAACTCCATATGTAGTCATAGTTGGCATTTTACATCATTTCCAAGTTTGTAAAAAACCCCACGAGGTAGGTAGTGCTACATCAATACTGCCTTCATAGGTAGAGACCCATTGCGCCACCTAGCTGCATGAATCCAAAACAATTCATTACCTTTCTTACTAAGTGCATTTCTCTTCCCGACTTCCTTATTTCTAAGGTACTATCATTCTTCCAGTGTCATAGCTAAAGAGTCTTCTCTTCCTTCTACCTCATAGGTGCAAAATATAGTTGGTTGTGTTTCCCAGTATCTGTTATCTCCCTTCCTCTGCTTACATTACAACCATCCCAATTTAGGTTCTCCATTCTTACCTGGACTCCAGCAACCTCCCTATTGGTCTTCCTTCATCTTTGCTTCTCATGCTCCATATGTATGCTGAATTGTTATTCCTAAAGCACAATTCTGACTATCACTTAGCTGCTCAAGAAGCGTCAGTGGTTCCCTATTTGCAAAGAAGCACACATAGAGGAGTCTTGTTTGAAATTCAATCTGGTCCAGGACTGATTTCTGAGTCAAATATCAGGTATTTTCTCTGCATTGGTGTGGTGCTCCCCAGCTAGAAAAGCTGTGATGGCTCCTGGCCTTTCACAACACATGAGAAACAGTGGTCCTTGACCTGTCTGTCTGATAGTCTTCATACCTACAACATGATAAGCCACCTACTTTCACCATTATTATTGGTGCTGCATAAATATTAACAAGTAAACATATTTCTAATGATATAATAAATAAAAATATAACCAGTATTAATAAAAGTTATTGAAATTAATCTAAAATATTATATATGACACAAAGATGTTATCTTTAAAGTTCAAGAAATGTGTATGTCTTAGTTTAGGTCAAGCAATATGAGTTGAACATGACTGATAAAGCATGAACTCTGATAATGCTGTCTTGTGTAAGTCATCGGTAGCCCCTATACCTTAATAATTTTCCTCTTCTGAAAGTGCTGTGCTAGGTGCTGGGAAAAGCTGGCAAAAGATGATTCCTGCTCTCTCAGTCTAATAATGGAAGGAGAAAACAGGCAAGAATCTATGTATAAACAAAAATGAACAAGATAAAGTGGAAACAACAGAGAAAAGGCACAAGAATAAAGGGGGAATCAGGTGAGTAAATTACTGGGTCTTGAAGGAAGTTGGGAAAGTCAAGAGGTGGCGATGAGGAGGGATAAAGGACAGTCAGTGAAAAGCCCAGAGTGAGGATGTGGAATTTCTTGTTGAAAGAATACCAAGGAGCTCAGTATTACTGGATGGGAGAGTAAATGAGATGGGATTAGGGGAAAAATGAGGTATAAAAAAGAGAGGCGGGAAGGTGAGTAGGAGATAAAGGACTATGAAGACCAAAGGATTGTAGGTTTAATACATTGTGTGTGGGTGAAGAGTGGGGAGGGAGTAACACAATTCAGACCTGTGAAGTGGAAGACCACTTTGATAGCTGAATGGAGAAGGTTAGGAGAGACTTGGGCATTTATTGCAATAGTCCATATGTGCCTGGAAATTGCTTGAGGTCTCTCTAGTTTCCCTTAGAAAAAAACATAAAACCAACCCCCTGAGTAGAGACTGGAACTACAGAGTCCACAAAGAGATGGAATGAAACAATTTTCCAGCTTGAGATAGCTTGAAAAGACCTCAGGAAAGGTCAGTCTCATTGAAGTACAAGGGGGAACACAGCCCACCTCAAATAATGTCTAGGTAAGCCAGTGGAAGAATCTTAGCAATAGTGCAGATCAGCAAATGAAAAACCCTTAGTCCTAGTTCTGTTGAACAGAAGCTGAGCAGATCACTAGTGGAGCTTCCAGCCTAGGAAACCAGGCAACCACAGTCAGGATTAGTATGGGATGTTCCAGCACTGTGATCAAGTCACCAAAGACAAGAGTCCCTTGTGCTCAAAGCCAAAGCTCAAAGCAGCACAAGAATCTTGGGACAATGCCTCCCATGCCCCAGTACTCCCCCGTGGAACTAAACTAAAAGTAATGAAATTAGGGAGGAATGGGAGAGAAAGGAGCAAGAAACCAAAAAGAAAGAACCTTGACCATAGAAAGCTACTATGGTGATAGAGAAGACCAAAACACCAATTCAGAAGACAAAAAAAAGGCCTACATGTGAAATCTCAAAGGGGGATAAAAATTGATCTCAAATCCAAAGAGGCTTTTTCAAAGAGCACAGAAAGGATTTTAAAAATCAAATAAGAAATGAGAGATATGCCAGAGAAAGTCAACACCTTGGAAAAGGAAGGGAAAAAAAAATTAGCCAAATGGAAAAGAAGGTACAAAAGCTAGCTAAAGAAAATCCTACATTAAAAACGAACTAAGCAAATGGAAGCTAATGACACTGTGAGACATCAAAAATTAGTCAAACTAAAAAGAATGAAAAAAATAGAAGAAAATGTAAAACACCTCACTGGAAAAACAATCAACATGGAAAATAGATCCAGGAGATTCAATTTAAGAATTATTAGACTCTGAAAGCTACAAACAAAAAGAACATGGACAATATTTTTTCAAGAAATCATCAAAGAAAACTGCTTTAATATATCAGAACTAATCATTAAAAGAATCCATCAATTACCTCCTTGAAGAGATCCCACAAGAAAAACTCCAGGAAATATTGTAGCAAAATTACAAAACTATAAGATCAAGAAGAAAATACTACAATGTGCCAAAAAAAGAAACAAGTATCAAGGAACCACAGTCAGAATTACTCAAGATTTGGCAGCTTCTAAAATAAAAGATTAGAAGGCCTAGAATACCATATTCTGGAAAGTAAAGGAGTTTGGGTTACAACCAAGAATCAACTACCCAGCAAAACTGAGCTTAATTTTTCAGGGAAAAGATGGATCTTCAACAAAGTAGGGGACTTTCAGTTCTTTCTTTCTTTCTTTCTTTTTTAAGTTGAGGCAGTTGGGACTAAGTGACTTGCCCAGAGTCATACAGCTAGTAAGTTTTTAGTCATTTCTTATGAAAAGACCAGAACTATACAGAAAATTTGATCTTCAAACACTACTCAAGAGAAGCCCCCCCCCCCAAAAAAAAAGGAAACAGAAAAGGAAAAAAAAAACATATTGTTTGGCAATTAAATTGTTTATATCCCTACATGGTAAGATGATAGTTCTAACTCTTGAGAATTGTATCTTTTATTAGAGCAGTTAGAAGGGATATATATATATATATATATATGTAGACAGAGAGTGTAGACATAAATTGACTTTGATGCAATGATATTTTTTGGAAAGACATTAAGGAGTAGAAAAAGGATTATACTGGGAGATGAGGAAAGGGGAGGTAAAATGGAGTAAATTAAGTCATAGGAAGAGGCATACCAAAATCTATTACAATACAGGAAAAGAAGGGAGGAGGATAAGCATTGTCATCAGATTTGGCTCAAAGAGGGAATAACATTCACACCCAGTTGGGTATAGAAATGTATTTTATCCTATAGGGAAGTAAGAGGAGAAAGGGGAAGGGAGGGCAGGAACTGTAGGAGAAAAGGATAAGAAAAGGGAGAAGTGGTGATAGAAGAGAGGCAGGTTGATGAGGTAATCAAAAACAAAACTCTGGAGAGGAGGGAGAGGGTGAAAAGAGAAAAGAAGTTAAAATGGGAGAAAGTTGAACAGAGGGAAATACATAGCTGGTAATAATAACTGTGAATGTAAATGAGATGAACTCTCCCACAAAATGAAAGTGAATAATGGAATGGATTAAAAACCAGAATCCTACAATATATGGTTTACAAGAAACACATTTGAAACAGAGAGATACACACAGAGTGAGGTAAGAGGCAGCAGAATACATTGCTTTATTGCCCTTTGGGTATAGTTCCAAATGAAGCATGCTATTTTCACCTCTTTTTCTTTCTCATAGTTTTTCCTTTTTATTCTGATTTTTCTTTCCCACCATAACTCATATGGAAATATGTTAAAAATGAGTGTACCTGTGTTTTAAATAATAATCTATGTGTGAAGTGAGAAAAGCCTGTATTAAAGTGGTGACAGTGTCAGAGGAGAGAAGGAAGTATATGCAAAAGATATTATAAAGATAAAATCAACAAGCCTTGGCAACATTGGATTTGGGAACTGGGAGAAATTGAAGAGTGAAAGATGACACTTGGGAGACTGGACAGGTGATGATACAATATTAGGAAAGTTAGGAAGAGGTAAATGTTTAGAGAATTCAATTTTGAATATATCTGTGGTAATCCAGTTCAAAATATCTAATAAGCAGCTGGAGAGGAGAATCTAGAAGTCAACACAGAGATTATGACTAGGCAAGTAGACTTGAAAATCAGTATAGATATATTGGAATTCATAGGGTGATAGTGAAATAGTATAAATCAAGAAGAGAAGACTCAGAACAGAATCCTTTGGGATACTTAGACTTAGCAGATATGATGTGTATGATAGCATAGCAAAGGAAATAAAGGAGTGATTAGATAGTTATAAGGAATACTCAGAAGAGAAGAGAGTTTCAAGAAGAGTGTTATCTATAGTGTCAAAGGCTGCAAAGATGAAAAAGGATGAAATCTGAGAAAAGGCTATTAGATTTGCCTAATTAAAATATCTTTAGAAAAAGCAGTTTTGAATAATGAATTTGGAAGCCATACAGCAGAGAACAAATTGGTGGGAGAAAAGAAATAGAGGTATCTCTAATAGAAGGCTTTCTCAAGAAGTTTTATCACAGAAGGGAAGAGATATATGAGAGAATAGCTACCAGGGATAAATGGCTCAAATAAGATTATTTTGACGATGAAGAAGTTTTTGTAGGCAGGAAGGAAGCAGCTAGTGGAAGGGGAAAGTGAAGTGAGAGAGCAGGAATAATAGACAAAGGATTTGTTAGAGAATTTGGATTGTGCCTTATGGATGCGTTTTTCTTGGCAAGGTGAAAGACCATCTCTTCATGTGAGATGGGGTGACAGTAGAAATAGTAGCAAAGGCATTGGGATGATATGAAATGAGCAGAAGACCAGAAGAGGGAACTCATGGTAAATGTCTTCAACTTTTCAGTAAGGTAAGAACTGAAAGATTAGGGAGAGGGGGAACTATGGGAGGTTTGGCAACGGATGAAAAAAGTTAGAAGAATAACCATGGTGTGTGGGAGAGTGAATTGATTAGGGAGGTACAAAGTGAGAAGCCAGTAGTAGTTATGCAACATAAATTTGTAGTGGGGTCCAGTTGGCATGGTTTTATTTGTTTGATGAGTTCCCTATGTATTCATATCAATCTCTTTAGATAGTTTTTTTCCTCTTCCTCAGAACTATCTTTGTGTCCTCAGACTTTCATTCTTTAAAAAAAAACTTATTTATTTTATTCTAAATTTAATAAATAAAACAAGCATTTTCTTAATATAGAATAGGAAAAAAAGATTATTGCACATGAAACTGCAACTTGCTTTTCCTTTTAAATGTCATATGTCATATATAAATGTCATACATATACTGAAAGAATATTAAAATTAAAATAGTATTAACTATATTTATAGTTATGTTAAATGTGTATTTAAATATCCAATTAAGTTAATAGGTAACATCATTTTCTCTTTTTTTCTTTTCCTCTCCTTCTTCCCCTTAGAGAGGCTACCATTAGACACAAAAATATATATGTAAAATCATTTTATCCATACTTTTATTTACCAGTTCTTTCTCTGAATAGAGAGAGGATTTTCCTTCATATGTCTTTTGCAGTTGATTTGGGTATTTATAACAGTCAAAATGAGTTACTTGCTTAAAGTCATTCTTTTAATGGTAACATTGTATACAATGTTCTCTTGGTTCTGCTTCTTTTGCATTATTTGGTGCAAGTCTATACATATTTTTCTAATCTCATCATTTCTTATCATGCATGAAAAATTTCACTCTTGAATGGCACCTTTAGAATTTTAATGCATAGGATCCTACCTACTATTTCTCAGAATAATTTAAAAGATGCTCTCCCTAAATTGTCAATTATACTCCTTTTGATTTTACTCTCCTGTGCAGAAAGGCTTCAATAAAGATAACATAGGACTACAAAGCATGAAGAGGCCATGAACTGTACTGATGGAGAGAATATCTAAAATGACAATTTAAATCAATTATTTAATTAATTAATACAATGACTAGGTCTTCTCTAAAAAATACAAGCTAACATTTACATGATACCTCCTATGTGCCAGCACTTTACAAATATTATCTCACTTAATCCTCACAACATTCTTGAGGCAAACAGGGCTTAAAAAGCTATAAGTGTCTGAGACTGGAATTGAATTCACTTTTCCCTGATTCCAAGGTCCAGGGCTCTATTCCCTTGCTCCACCTACACAGACTACAATCCCTATGTTTAGTTATAGGGGTCCTCAAACTTTTTAAATAGGGGGCCAGTTCACTGTCCTCAGACTGTTGGAGGGCCGGACTGTAGTGAAAACAAAAACTTTGTTTTGTGGGCCTTTAAATTAAGAAACTTCAAAGCCCTGGGTGAGGGGGATAACCGACCTCAGCTGCTGCATCTGGCCCGCGGGCCGTAGTTTGAGGACCCCTAAGTAGATGGTTTTTGAAGAGTTAAAATATTAAATTTAAAATTAAATAAAAGTTAAAATACTAAGAAGAGTAGAAATATTGATTCTTCATGGTCAATGGCGAGCCTCTCAGAGCTTAACTAGGCTGATCTGGAGGCAAAAGACACACAGTTCATTGCTGGGTTTGCATGAAAACCTTTTCTAACGTTAAAGGACAACCAGTGGATATATTCTATCGTTATAGTTTTACCCATGTGCCATGTTGCTTCCAAGTAAGACTTTAATGGAGACTAAGCATATATAAGGTATTCAAAAGAGGGTTAGATACGAAAGACATGAAAACAGTCTTCATCATGTCATCATAATGGGAAATATATTGGGCAAATATACATCTTGCTGGCTTTGGCCTTCCCTAATGTTGTGTTGGAGGAGATCCAGTGCAAAGTCCAGGATTCCCTGTGGATAGACATGTCCTTCTGATACTCCTGTTTATACCTGACATCGTTCAGATTGCATCAAGCCTCCTGATATTAGATTGCATTAAGCCTTAAGATATTGCAGAGCCTCCTTCAAAGGAGCTTGTCCTGTCTTTCCATATAGGGAAGATGAAGTGTATGAAGGATATCTATTGCTGGATTTCAATAAACAATCTAAATAGACATCCCACAGAGCTTGTCCAACAGTGTGTCTATCTGGAACAGACAATACATACAAACAGTGAACTGGGTCCAGAGTTGGACAGGAAGAATAGAGTGAGCTGGACTACTTTCAGGAAATTGTAGAGCTCTTTTATTGACCCATGCTTCCCATGGAAGCAAAGGCTCATCTTTTCAACACTAACATTTTGTTATTATTGCTATATAATAGCAAGAAATAAAACATCACTATCTTCAATGAAATAAAAATGAATATCATACAGAAAGTGTAGAGAGGCGTATAGTAGTTAGGAGCAAGCTACAGTCTGTAATCAAGGAGGAAACACAGGAATAGAGGAATCATCAAGGAATTGTATGGCAGGAAGATAAGATCAGCTGGTCAAATAAAGACTTGAGATTGAAGTATGATATGTGAACTGCTAGAGTATTACTACTGGTACTCCTGAAATATTGTAAGAAAGCAAAGAGGGCATCAGGCACATTAGGTGGATCCCTTGTGGCAAATTTTTGGAAGACTATGGATGAAAGTTTCAAACATAAATCAATTGCAATTTGTATGAATAGAGAATTTCTAAAATTATGAGATCACAGATCTAATTACCTGCTTAAGTATAGAGTACAATTATCATTGTTTTTGTGGCAGAAATAATATGACATACAATAACAAAACAGAGGTGAACCAAAAGTTCTATGCTCCTAAACTGCCTATAGAATGCAGAACACTGTGATGGGGACATATCTAAAGAGGGCACCTACCTTCAAGCACCTTATAGTCTAGTAAGTAGCTAAATTAGTCAAAATTAAGCAACTACTATATTCCAGTCACTGTGATAAATACTGGGGATTTAAAAAGATACCATTCCAGGAGCTCTTCATTTAGTGGGGAAGGCAATGAGCAAACACATATATACAAATAAGCTATTTTCCTTGTGAATAAGAAATAATTGAGAGGAAATAATAAATAAGAATGTTTGAGAAAGGCTCACTGTAGAAGGTGGGAATTTGATTGAGACTTAAAAAAAGGCATGAAAGTCAGCAGGCTGGGATGAAGAAAGAGGGAATTCTAGGCACTGAGGAGCCCCAGAAATGCCCAGAGCTGAGATAGTGTCTTGTTTATGAAACAACCAGGAGACTAATATCACTGGATTAAAGAGTATGTGTGGAGGAGGAAGCTATGAAAAATTTGGAAATGTAGGAGGGGGCTATAAGTGCATTAGAGTTACAGATCAAAATACTATAGTGAAAGCTGAAGGGGAAAAGTTATCAATGAACTTGGGGTTCTGGGGGGTGGTGCGGGGAGAAGAGATAGCATTTGAGTTGAGTCTTAAAGAAAGCTTTTTCATAAGGAAAGGTAGGGAGAGGAGTAATCCCAAGATACAAAATAGCATAGAGGCACTGAAATGGGTCAGTGTTCTCATCATTGCTTTACAATCTCAAAACATGTCTGCCGAATGAATGATTTAGAATAAATGAGTTTCCTCAAGGAGACGTGGAAACAGAAGCAAATGATTTTAAAGATCATTTATTGAAAGCTCCTATGTGCAGGATATTGTATTGAACACTAGAGGGTGATGCAAAACAGGAAAAAGAAAGAAACATGACTCCGTGAATCTGGTTTACCGCGACGGAGTCTTAGTTTTAGGAAGTGACCAAAAATGCTCGCGTTGGTTCGACAAGGCCTGACGGTTAATGTTCTGATTTAATAGATGCGTACTGTATTTCTCTTATTTGATATACATTTAATAAAGGTTGTTGAGGCAAGAAAGGGCATAGTTCTGAACCGGGGGCGGAAGATAATGTTTCTGGAAAGGGGTCCAAAAAAGGGCAGAATAAAAGACAAGAGCGGGACATCAATTGGAAGGAGCGGCCAGTTAAAATATTGAACTCTGGGGTAATGCATGACTTCTGGTCACCTTAAGTCAATAATGTCATAAACAGAACCAGAGGGACCAATCCCCTTTGCTAACAGAGCACGGCCCCCTGGGGATGTGGGTGAGACGACTAATCGATTTTGGCGGGGTGCTATCGCAATGGCGCCATCCCAACCACGCTATCACTAGAAGGAACCAATGAGAAAGAAGTTGTCATCTCAGGTGAGTAGGTGGGTAAACTTTGGATTAGTCAGTTATTTATGTATAGGGGCCCCCCAAACTACAAAGTCTCTGTTAAGCCCCTAGAGATAAAGGCATGAGATCAAAGGTCATCGGTATTTCATTTAGTATGATAGGGAGAGACCTTTCACTCAATTCTAGCGGCTCTGTTAGATCATTATTAAGTTAGCAAGTGGACTTAGAAATGATATTCAGGTCTAACTGGCATGCAGATATCAGATCCAATATAATTGTGCAGATATCTTTCACATTTTAAGAACCTTTCTAATGAAAACAATGGCTGTATATGACAGCTTTCTTTTGTAATCTCTTTGCAAATCTCTCTGCAAAGAGCTATGACTAAACTGGTAATCAAGGGACGATTGATTTAGGTTTGCAAAATGCCTTGAAGTTCTATCACCCCATCATTTAAGGAAACTGAGACGCCTACGTGACTTTTTCAAGATCACGTAGGGAATGCAGAGTCAAAGTTCCCGTGCTCTTTCTGCTTCATTACATTAATTTGGGGTCTGAGGCCTCACAGCAGTTCTTGGTAGCTATAAAACTCGGGAAAAATCTTTTACTGTCTCTGAGATTCAATTTCTTTATTTTTAAAACAGAAGTGATAATGTTTATACTATCTACTTCACTGGATTGTTTCAAAGAAAGCACTTTATAAATTGCAAAGTTTAGGTCAAGGGAGCTCATTATTATTACAGCTTATTAATATCGATACAAACTGCTTTCCATTTTTCAGTGTGTTTCATGTTCAGTATTTTCTAATATGTCGATTGTGTGGAAATCAAGAACAAATACACAATAAGCTTAAGAGAGAGACGGGAATAAACCATGATTTGTGCCTTTTCAATCTAGAGATTTGAGACTATCATAGAATTTAAGGTATTTATAATGAATTTGGAAGAAAACTAAAAAGTTAATTTATGGCTTAGTGAATTAACAGATTTCTATAACTTGGAAGTTGCTAATATTTCTAATTGATTGACTTAAAGATATTTGAAAGTTGCAGAATGGAGATTCAAAATAATTAAAATTGTCATGTGTGAATTAAAACAAAACCTGTTTTGTTTTTTCTGGGTTTGTACTAAAAGAAACTTTTTTGAAAATACAAGACGATTCAGTGGATTGGAAGCTTTTAACTCAACAAACAAATATTAAGTATTTGCTACAATTTAGATGTTACACTAAGCTCTGGAGATACAAATTCAAATACTGCCCTCAGGAAGCTTCTTTCTAATTCAAGAGACAAATCTTTTCACTCTTTCAACTCCTACATCTGTTTTTGCTAAGTGTTGTTGATTCTACCTATTCAGCATATCTCCTATAGAAGAGTTAGGAATAAAGTACTGGACTTGGAGTGAGTGAAACAAGTTCAAATCTTGCATCAGACATTTAATAGGTATGTAATCTAAGTAAATTTCTGACCTCTGACCTCTGTGACTCTATTTCCTTATCTGTAAGATGATAATGATAATAATAATAATAATAATCACCTATTTTGCAGGGTTGCTGTGGGAATAATCTAGGGTCATATTTGCAAAGCACTTTGCAAAACTTATAGAAATGCTCGTTTTTCATTTTTGAAGCTGATCAATGACATTACAGAGTAATCTTGACTTATGGGTAAATTGGATTTAAGTGAGGCAGAGTTGCCCAAAATCTTCAGCTTCACTTTCAGAATCATCGAAGTCTAGCGGGAAGATAAAAAGTAAGACAAAGGGCTATGGCCCGGGATGCAATGGATAACCTTGCTGTCTTCTATGTCTGACCAAGCTCTAAGTGCTCCACCGCGCCTGCTTCAGCTACTTTCATGGCCATTGGAACAGATTGTTTCCATCTAACCAATTCCACCAGGGAAGTCTTCACATGTTTGGGGAAGAGACCCCCTTAACCCCGCGACGGGTTATCCTCCATCTGGTTTAACCCGTCTGGCGCGCCCCCATTTTTTTAACCGCGGTCCGCCGCGCTGCGTGTGTTATACCTTCTTGGAGCCACAGGTGAAAGTGGACATCAAAGGGGGCGTGATCAGCTCTGAAAAGGGCTCCACAGGCCTCCAGGGCTATCTAAACATTAGATATTTATTATATCTCAAGGCCATCTCCAATCATCCTGATTTTGAAGTCAAAGGGCCTACATGCAAGTACTACCACTTATGCTCGTGGATTTAGAGGAAGGGGATTTAACATTCTTTTTCATCTTGCACAAGTCCCCAATGTTGTAAATTCTTCAAAACAATGTTTCAGACAAATTCTTTAATCACTTACTACTTTTCCAGTCTGATATTTCTTTACACTTAAACTCCGTTATTCTGGAATATTGGCTTGGGAATTGGCGTTCCTTGAATAAGGCTCTCTTGCTGACTGTGCCTGTCTTTTCCTGTTGGTGGCCTGGGGTTTTAGCTAAAATCCATCTTCCACAAGAAGTCTTTTCCCGACTCCTTTTAAGAGCAGCATCGGAGATTAACTCTCATTTGCCTTGTAGATGTCTTTCATATACATAGTTGTGTTTTGTTTTTGTCTCCCCTATTAGAATGTGCATTCCTTGCGGACAAAGGCTGTTGTGTTTTTGTTTTTGTTTTTGCCATTCTTTGTGTCTCTAGCATTTAGCCTAGTGCCTGACACATAATAATTGCTAAGTAAATGTTTGATTTCTTGACTTTTTAACATCTAAATATAACTTAGGTTGACTCTGTCTCTACTCTTTGAACTTTAAGAATCAAGTATGTTATTTCACGGGCCTCTCTTCTCTGGCACCCTTAGGGGTATTGTTTAGAACTTTCACTGGCTACCTTCCCATTCGATTTTAGAAATCCAGTGATTAGCACCCCAATTCTATTTAACAGTTTAACAATGGATTAGCATTTGCAAAGGAACTTTTACTTCAGGAATATAACAAGAATAAGCATTTAAACATTTTCTCCAGTACCTTGGTTGTTTAATCACCCCCACACCACCTGGGTCTTTGGTAGGGAAGGAGGATTAAGCTTAATTTAATTCCTACGTAGCATTAATCTAAACAAGTTCGAATTTAAAATTCCACTGGGCTCCCTTGGGTTTCCTTTGCACTCCTCTGGTTTCTTAGGTCTGCTAGGCTCGCTTCAACAACTAGCTTGGAGTCTTTAAGGTCCCTGTGACTTCATCTTCTCGGTCAGGGGCTCCACTCTGCATCTAAAACTGAAAAGGACAAACAAAACAAGACCAAAATCCTCATTTCTTTCTTAAAAGTCACAATGCTTAAATTCAGGTCTTTCCCTGCCACTCCCACTACTGTGAAAGAATGAATCCTTCACCCTGAGATTGGAATGTAGGAGAGTAACTAAGTTGATGGAAAAACGCTGTTTCCAAACACAAGGGTACGCTAACACAAAATATACACACGTGCACACTGATTTTTCTGTCTCTCAGCAGATCCCAGTATCTCATCTGAATGCCTCCATTTTAGGTGATTTGGGCATTCACTATCCTCCTGTTACACAAATAAATAAATGTTCTATATACATACACACACATATGCACACATAGATATAAATATAGATAGATATTTAGATGTTTATATATAATTATATAAAACTATATGCAACTATATATACATGTGTGTATATATTTTTAACTAGGTGCTATGTGTGTACACATATTTACAAGTGCATATATTTATGTATGTGGTTATATATGAACATAACCTCTCTTGTTCTCTTTTACTATATTTCTGTCTCTCTTTTAAACGCACATAAAGATACTTTTTGCTGTGTTCTTTTCCTTCATCCCTGTCTCACATGATGATATGGTCTTATTCCTTCCCAACACTAACCCCTCTACTTGTTGAAGCAATTTCATTTCATCCCAGCTGCTCTAACAAATTGTTGGCTCTATCATCCCCACTCTTTCATTTATTTTCCTTTTTTTTCCCCCTGCAATTGGAGTTAAGTGACTTGCCCAGAGACACACAGATAGGAAGTATTATGTGTCAGGCCAGATTTTGTACTCAGTTCCTCCTGACTTCAGGGCTGCTCTATCCACTGCACCCAGTCTATCTATCGATCAATCTGCTCCCTTTTTCACTTATTTTCAATCTCTTCTCCCTTTTCTTAGTGCTTACTAACATACCCATGTCTCCCCCATCTTTTCATCCTTTTATTGCCATTATCATCTTAGATCTTTTCATCCACAGTGGGTGTCTACACACTTTCTCTTCACTAGTTCCTTTCTTCATTTGTTACAATCTTACTTTCATTGTTATCATTCCATTCAAACTTCTCTCTCCAATAATCCTAATGATCTCTTAGCTGCCAAATCAAATGGCTTCTTCTCAATCTTCATTCTCTTTGACTTCTCTGCAGCCTTGATCACTTTTTCCAACTTGAGACTCCCTTCTATTTAAATTTTCATGACTCCACTCTCACCTGGCTTTTTCTCCTACCTATCTGACTGTTCCTTTTCTGTCTCTTTTATTGTATCTTCCTCCATCTTCTTACTTTATTTCTCTTCTTTCACTTATTTGGTGTGTTCGGGGAAAACTAGAAACATTGTTGTGAAGGCTTTCCAAGACTTTTTCAGAGACGCTTATCCATCTTTGGTGTCCACTTTTACCCAACTCTCACCTGGGATTCTGAAAAGGTGAGGGAACTGACGTTGGTGAGTTAGGGGTATGTGTCTATATCAAGACTTCTCCTGGTGGAATGGATGAATGAGAACAATATCTTTTAACAGCCATGAAGGTGACTGAAGCAGGTGCTAGGAAGAGCTTATAACCTGATCAGACATAAAAGAAGCCAACGTCATCCACTGCAATCTCAAGCCAATGCCAGCCATCTTGCTTTTGTCCTTTCACTGGACTTTAATGGCTCTGGAAGAAAGAGTGAAGCTGATGACTTTGTATAGTTCTTATTTAAAATCGTTGGTCTTCTTTGAAAATGAAGGATGAGCAACAGCAGCAACAACAATAGAGCTCTCTATTGTACATCAACACTACCCATTATCTCAACTGTAAAATGCCTTCTAGGGAATGGAACTTTCCTGCTTCTTGACTTGTATCACTTCTTGCAGCCATCTGATTTTTTCTCACAAATAACCATGGACCTCAGAAAGTTGTTTCAATATAATGAGATTCTTATATACACTGATGCTGTGCTATCTGGAGAAAGTCCTAAGCTTTTAGCTTCATCTGTAGTTGAGCTCTGTGAATTTTCATTTAATAGCTGTGACTTAGAATTACCATGGCTTCAAGTATCATGTGGCCTTTGGAACATAACTTCTGTGTTCACATTAGTGTTCACTCCATGGTAGTATAGGCAAAATTCATTGTTGGTTAGTGTTGCCATCCACCTCTTGGCACTGGTGAAAATATGTTAGTGAATTGTTTGCAGACCATGCCGGGAACTTTGCTTCATCTTTGTTTCATCTACATAGTCTTTGAACTTTTCATTGACAAATCACTTCCGAGCCAAGAACTTCAGTTTGTGTATGAGGTGCCAGATTTCACCATCACCATTCCTCTGTTGGTAAATACCATCAGTTATATATAGTGACTTTTATTATCCTTTTGAATTTTCCAGGCTAGCATCTATATATAGAAAAAAAAAAAAAAAAAGACTTATTTGTTTTCTTGTAGGTTAGCACTGGTACGTGTTAGCTAAGAATGTGTCCCTGAGGTGTTGAGGGGAAGATTGTGTACTTTGTTAAGGCTTTATCTTTGAAATAAACATTCCTTTGTAAGAGCTAATTAATGTTAAGTAGTTAAATGGAACTGGGATTCTACTCACTAGTTAGTGCCTAAAGTGGAGTGAGAGCAGAAGCCCAACGACCTTAGAGAAGAAACAAACCACAAACCCTCAGTATATCGTAGAACCTGGAACAAAGGATGTATCTGGTCTGACTTTGGGAGAGTTGTCCAGAACGTATGCGCCATATTGCTAAGAATTCTTTTCCAAACCTCTATTTATAGTTCTTCTTGGTGATTTTTAGAATGTTGCATCAAGAGACTTCTGCTTGTATTTCCGCCCATAATATGACAACATATTGAAATCAAATCAGCTTCATTTTTTCAATAAATTAATCCATAATGATATATAAAATATCAAGTATTAGAAATGCAGTTCTATGTGATTGATAATAACAATGAATCAATGGCTGCATGCGGTTATTATATAGCAAATAGAAAATTAGCAACATTAATTAGTGACAATACAAAATGACATGCAGAGAATAATGGGAAAATAGTTGTGATTAATATATACCAATTATTAGATACCACTCATATATGTACACATTCTCATAAAAATACCTACTTAGTGCATTAATCACCAACATTAACAAGAAATAATTTATAATAAAATCAACCTATAACTACAATAGCAAAATTTTGGAAGGGGGACACACACCCGTGGAAGACTAAAATAACAACAACAACAGAATTATAATCAGATTTAAAGAAATCAGAACTGGGAAAATATAATTTCAATGAATTACAAGAAAATAAAGCTTTTTTTAATTAAGCAAATTTTAAAAATGAGAAAGATTAAAAAGAAAGCAAATTCTTCCAAAATCTGCAAGAAAACTTGGATTAAAATTAGTTCAAAATCCAAAGACAACAAAGAAAAAGAAATCATTCATGAGTGTGTCTCTGAAGCAAATCTGCTTAAAAAGCAAACTGAATGATAATAAAAGGAAGAATGTAAAATATAATTAAAAAATTTTTAAACCATGAGAATCTTTTTTTTTAAATTCTAAACATATATTCATACATGGAAGCCCCTGATGATAGGGATGGGAGGGGTGAGTGAGAGAGGTGTGCCATCCATGAAAAACAGGGGCCCTGAGGGGATGACTCCTCGATATTAAGCAATGTTAGCAACAAACTCATGGACTTTGATGTCAAAGGACCTTTAGGAAAAAAAATTCACCAATCTACCACCTTTTATGGCTCTTAACTGGTTTTCTTAAAATTTATCTAACTTGTTTGAAAAGAAAAAAAATCTGGAGTGTGACCTGAATATATACACACATATATACATACCTAATATACTTTTAATCAGCTCTACATCCATTCAAATTCTTCTCGAGGGGGAAAAAAACACCTTTTCAAAGGCTTTGGTTTCTCTTTTCTCAATCTTGCTCTGAATATGTCATAATCATCCAAATTTATGTTATATAGCCAACTATATTTCTTGCTAATAGTTTCAGTTTAGAAGCAAGATTGAACAGTTAAAGGAATAATGTTTTCAAATAACTAAACTGCTTTGGCTTCCATTGAGAGGAGGAAAATGTCTTCTCCCCACACCCATTCTCAAATTGGGTTAGAGGGGAAATAGAATAGGTAGACAAAAAAGCAGTTTCCTTGGTTCAAGAATGAAGTGAAGGAAAAAACCAATGTTTTGTAGGTTTTTGTGTCTTACCAACCATACAGTCTTCTGGTCTGTCCACTTTTACTTATTCCCATTTTTGGTCACACTGCCTCAGCTTTGCTCTGTTCTCCCTCATGCCTGGTCAGCACCTCAGGTCCAGTCCAGTTCAGTCTTCCTCATTCCTACTGTTCTCTTCTCCTTCCTGCTCCCACAAATTGGCAAGCAGGGAGAAGGCCTGGCCAACATGGATGCCAGCCAATATGGACTCTTTCTCCATTCTCAGGCTACCTACCAGTGGAAGTCCTTTCAAGGTAAAAAACCACAGAAACATGCTTGTCCAATGACAGGTAGAAACTTTTGACCCATCAAGTCTCCATGGTAAAGGTTGTGGGGTGATACTTGCCTAGACAGGGGTGAGAACTTTAAACAAATGGCAGGCGTGAGAATGGAACGAATTTTCCTCCGAGTCATTGAACTGGTGAGAAATAGGCATGACCTAATCAGTACTATTTAAAACTACTTTTTTCCTCCTAATATTTAATCCACAACAATCCGATAAACTTTTATAAAGTGTCTACTATGTGCTAAGCACTGGGGATACAAAACAAAAAGGCAAATAAAAATCTCTACCCTCAAGGAACATGCAATCTAATGGAAAGGCAACATTCAAACAAGTATATATAAAGCAAATTATACACAGGGTAAATAAGTAACAGAGGAAAGACACTGGAAATAAGGGAGAATGGGGCTTCCTTGAGGAGACGGGATTTTAGTTGGAATTTAAACAAAGTCAGAGAGGTCACTAAATGGTTCCTGTTTAGAAGAGTACATGTTGGGAATCGTCCATCAAAAAGGACGGAGGGATAGAGTAATCAATGTCTGAGCTAAATTAGGTGCCTAATGAGGAAATCTTTCCCTTTTCAGGGGCCCAAAGGACTAACACTGCTCAATCTTCCACATGCAGAGTTAGGGCCCGCGTCATAGGTGCGTGTGAAAAGCAAAGAGTAGCACATCTCTAATTAGAAAACTGATGATCACATCCTGGGCACGCTGCCCAGGCAGGTGGCGTGGATTTTCATCACTAGAAGGATTGAGGTGAGCTTTGTCAAAAGTTTCTATTTCCCTTCTTCCCAGTGTTATGCCAACGCTAAATCTACACTGAAGTAAGGCAAATGACGATTCACATAGTCATGTCTGTGCAGAGTCAGAGCAGATCCAAAAATGTAGCAGATGGGTTCTTGAAAAGTTATTTATTTATTTTTTATTTTTTTTTATTAAGCTCACCATACTGACCAAAGACAAAATGGAAAGAGAAGAACGTAATGAATGAGAATCACACCGACCTTCTCTTTCCATTAGTGTGGCTCAACTTTATCAAAATCTTATTTCCAGAAGTTAGAAGCATCTGCAAGAATTGAGGAATTCTGAAAGGTCTGTCTATTCAGTTAGTTTTGTCTTTAGCAACGTGGTGATCAGGGTAGAGAGGTTCGCTACCCCAGAGGTTCTCACAATGTGCTCCAGAGAATCCTTTAAGAGGGTTTACAAATTCAAACTTAATTTTTATTTCTAATATAACCCACATAAACAAAATCACTTTGATAGGGCCTCAATAATTAATAGTTATAAAAACACTGAGAACAAACGTTTGAGAACCACTGCTCTATTTTACCCATGCTTACTTACCACATGGTAAGCTGTAAATGCTAGTTGTTATCGCTGGATCTGTGTTAGGGACCATTACATTGGGTTGGATCTTTGATTTCTCAGAGTGAAAGTGGTCCTAGAAATAATACACCCCCCAAAATTTATATATGATTTGTGATTTACTTGGAACAGAGAATTGGATAAGGGATTGGGTTCCCTCGATCAGGCTTGGTTTATATTTTGCGATTTATATTCTTAGTTGTCTAGAATGTTGAGCTGTTAAGTTACTTGCCCAATGTCCTGCAGTAGGGCTCACGAATCCAAGGCAGTTCCTGAAGTCAGGTCTTTTTAATTCTATGGCCAGTTTTTTTTAATCCACATTACACTGCTGCTGCGTCTCAAAAGATGATTTAATTAAAAAAAAAAAAAAGCAAATAGAATTGTGTGGGATGAAAGCTTTTCCATAAATGGCTAGTACTCTGGAAACAAAAGTTTTCATTTCTAGGAAAATAAAGAAATTGACAGAGATTTTGAGAACTTCATTTAGTAGGGGACCTCAGCTACAAACAGATCCAATACAAGCATTTTGTTAGCATGAGAAAAGGAATCAGTGAGGCTACAAAACAGAAGTCGGCAAGAATAGCCCAGATGAAGACAGAAAGGCATGGAAGGATGCGTACAAAAGGCTGTGCCAGGAAATGAGGGTAGGCCTGTGTAAAGACTGCAAAGAATTCAGAAGATTTTGTTTCAAAGAGGCAGAAAGTTGGCCCCCAGGCTTCTCTTGTGTCAGCAGAAGCCCCGATGTCTGACTCTGTTGCTTGGGTATTAGAAATGCTTTGTTGTTGCCGAAAGGGCTTGGAATCAGATGTGAGATGAGGGCAACATTTGCCCAGTTGGGGCTGGGATAATTTGGGAATCGTTATATTAGTAGTGGACAACGGGGGAAAACCAGTGTCAGATTATAAACTGGGGGAGTACAGCAGCCTATTATATCCAGCTAGGATAGGAAGGAAGGTTTTACTCAGCGTTTATTTATTTATGTATTTTTTTCCTGGTAAATTTATTTATTTATTTTTTTAACACACTTGCTTTATAAATCATGTTGGGAGAGAAAAACCAGAACAAAAGGGAAAAACCATGGGAAAGAGAGAGAAAAAAAAGAAGTGAGCATAGCATGTGTTGATTTACATTTAATCTCCTTAGATTTTTTTTTTGTTGTTGTTGTTGTTTTCTAGATACAAATGACATTTTCTGTCCAAAGTCTATTACGATTGCTTTGGATCACTAAACCATTGAGAAGAAGCAAATCTTTCATACTTGATCACCACACAATCTTGCTGTTACTAGGTACAACGTATTCCTGGTTCTGCTTGTTTTGCTCAGAATCAATCCATGTAAATCTTTTCAGGCTTTTCTAAATTCAGTTGTAACAAGCATTTATTAAACACCTACTATATACCAAGCACTATCCTATTGGCTTTACAAATATTGTCTAATTTGATCTTCATAACAATCCTGAAAGGTGGGTGTCGTTATTATTCTCATTTCACAGTTGAGGAAAGTGAGACAGACTCTAACCAAGTGGCACAGTAAGTCTCTGAGGCCAAATTTGAACTCAAGTCTTGTTGACTCTCTTGCTCACTGTTTTATCCACTGCACACTGAGCTATGCTTCTACATTACCTTTATATTTTCTATTGTTATGGTGTCTTGCTCTTAAACGACTCTTTTTATGCTTGTTGCTGGAGAAGACAATGGGCAATATGGAATCAATCATGCATGGTCATTTCTGCAAATGAGAAGACAAGTCTTGGTTTGGGACACCAGAGGGAGCACTCGATGTTAAGATTTCCATTGGCAGACAAGGTGAGGAAACAAACAAACAAACCTGCTAAGTAGGTCCTCCTTCTGGGGCTCCCAACCCACTAAAGGTACTCTGTCCCTTTAGGATGGGTCTTGAGTCCCCAAGACCATTCCCCTGTTGCCTTTCTTTCTAGAGAATTTTATGCTCCATACCCTATCTGATCCTCTTTTACCAACAATGAGTGAGCCATTACCTAAGGGGAATTTCTACTAATGTGTAACTCCAAAAATAGGTCAACATTTTTGTCAATTCCCCATAAAACATTTCCATTTTAATTGGATAATCTGCCTCTAGTCTGTCTTTTTTAATCCATCTTTCACACAAGCTACCTGAGTCATCTTAATGAAAAGATTTGTTTTAATGTTTCTTTCTACCTCCAGACCTCCAATGGTCCAGGAGATTACTGGAAAAATCATGATATACTGGGGAAAATGGTAGATTTATAATCAGAGGATCTGAGATC
Source organism: Antechinus flavipes (assembly GCF_016432865.1). Lineage (NCBI taxonomy): Eukaryota > Metazoa > Chordata > Mammalia > Dasyuromorphia > Dasyuridae > Antechinus > Antechinus flavipes. The sequence goes on along the minus strand of NC_067400.1, from coordinate 66,890,627 downwards.
TGAGTTCAAACCCCAACTATGTCACTTATTGTGACTTATGTCTCTCTAGGTTTCAGTTTGAGTGACAGTGTTCAACAAGAAGTCAAGAACTTATTATTGTTGCATTATTTCAGTCATTTCAGACTTTATTTGGCATTTTCTTGGCAAAAATGCTGAAACGATTAGCCATTTCCTTCTGCAACTCCTTTTACAGTTGAGGAAATTGAGGCACACAGAGTTAAGTGACTTGTCCAGAGTCACACAACTAATAAATATCTGAGGCCAGATTTGAGTTCAGGAAGATGACTTCCTAACTTTGGATCTGGACTCTACTCTATCTACTATACCAACTAAGTTTTAGTGTTGCCCCAGATACTTTATTGTGTGAGCAAGTTACTTAATCTCTGTGACTCAGTTTTCTCATCTGTCAATAGGAGAGCTGCACTTGATAACTTTCCAGCCCTAAATCTGTTTTTCCTCATTAGGAAAATGTGAGAGGTTATTTGTGATCCCAAGAACTAAGCCCAATCAACTTCCAACTGCCCTCTCAACATGTTGCCATTGCTGATATTTCCCATCCTTGGAATGAATTCCTCAGCCTATTCATTGAAATTCTTTCTGCTTAAGGTCCAAACTTGGTTGATTTTCCTGGTCTTCACTGGGTCAGTCACCTCTTTCTCTTCTTTCCCCTCCACTTCCACTTCTGACATCATGCCAGTGGCTGTCTGCCAGAGAGGAGACTGCTTTTCCAAGGTCCAACTAGAAAGTCCCCCCTCCCTCAGCCTGGACCCTAAGGTTGAGGCAGTGAGAAAAGGGGTATCATATAGCTGGGAGTTGTTAAGTTCAGATGAAAAAGGTAGGGCTTTGGAGTTTGACTTCCAAATATTGCTCACCACACAGCTGGGATACTTGTAGAAAAAAAAAAGTTTCCCTGTTTTTGTCATTGCCTAGGGCCCCCCAAGGGCATTCAGCTGCTCTTGCCTTTCTTGGGCTCTTGAAGGGCCAAAATCTAGCTAGTTTTTTCTCCTCAGCCAAAGGCAGGATAGGGAGGATGTGGATGGATGAAACCCACAGGTAAGTCTCCTTTCAGTCATACTCAGCACCTACCCCCCAGTTTCTAACAAGAAGCAAAGTGAAGGAGTTTATATTTGGCACCCTCACATTGCCCCTGCCTCATCCTTGCCTGGAGGCTCCAGACAGAAAGCATTCCTCCTCCTGTAGCCACCCTTTGTCCCTTGCTTCCTTCCCTGGGGGCCATGCAGTTGGGAAGTTTTAATATGTTAAGATGAATGAAATTCTTTGGGATGTGGGGCTGAAAAGGGCCACACAGAGCAACCTCATAACCTTGGCCTCCCAAGTCCATGGGGGACAGCAGGGGGTTTCTGTCCCCCTGACCACTGGCTCTTTGGTGAGCTTTCTTAATCCAAATACAAAAATCTGTTGGCAAGAACTCAGGAAGCTTTTTGCTTTAATGGCACATTTCTCACCCAGCGAGGGACAGCAATCTTCAAGTAATGAAGTTGGAGCTGACTTCAAGGACTTGGGGGTGGGAAGGGAGGAAGAGGGGAGGTGGGGAGCAGAATGGTCACTGTGCTAATTTAGCCTCTTTCTCTTTTCTCTTGGAAAGGAAAGCACTTCTTAAACGTGCATTATACAGGCAAGTTATTATCGCTATATATAACATGTCAACAATTTTTTTAAAAATCTGTTTTTAAGGCCCTGGGGACAAAAAGATAAAATAAAACAATCTCTGCCCTCAAGGAATTACAGACTGTTGTGATAATGGATCAAAGCCTTGGGGAAAGGGCACTGGGTTTAGAAGTCACAAGAGCTGTGGGTAAGGTTTACTCAAACTCTCAGCACTTGGGTCATTTAACTTTCTTAGCTCTCAGATTTCGAAACTGTACAAATGGGGATGGGGAATAGTTGGAAAAGTGGTTGGATCTTGAAGTGACTTGGGTGGCAGGGGGTAGAGGTAGAATTTTCCTAAATGGCACCTAAAAAGTAGAGTTTACTAATCCATGTTAGACTCATAAAGGGTTGAAGATGTGTTAGGAAGCCTGACTGTGGGTATATTTGATTGTGTCAGAACACAAGTCCCACAATTGGGTATTTAAGCAAGGGTGAGGATTCATCTGTTTTCCTATCCTCAGATAGGTGACTTCTTAGGGACGGCCCAAGATATCTTTTAAAGTGGTCTTAATTTCAGTTTATATTTGGGGAGCCACATGTTAAACATTTTCCACTTACAACCCCTTTTCTCCTGAAAAAGGTAAATAAATATATAAAATAGGTATACAAATCATTTATTGAAAATAAATCAATATTTTGCAACCTTCACATTCAGTTATAAGATCCCATATGAGGCGATGAACCACAGTTTAAGAAGCTGGGGATTACAGATGACAATTCTATAAATTTACAAGAGGGAATTATGGGCTGAGCTTTTCTAGAAGACAGAATTCAGGCTGTTTCAAAACTATAATAGTTGATATTTATAATTTACTCTACATGCTTTATCTTAAGTACTTAGTAGCTAGAGTATCAGACTTGGAGTTAGGCAGACCTGAATTCAAATCCTGCCTCAGACCTTTGCTAGGGGTGTGACTCTGAGCAAGTCATTTATCATTTATAAAATGATAAACGATGAATGATAATAGCACCTACATCAAAAGGTTATTTGTAAGGGTTCAATGAAGTGTATCAAGTATATCAAGTATTTTATAAACTTTAAAGCTCTATATAAATGTGTTTTATATATATATGTGTATATATATGTATATATATATATATAGTAAATTGTACCAATTACATATTTATATAAATATAAAATTACACAATTTGGCATTCATATAAGTGCTAATTTCTTCTTATTTGTTGTTTTCAGTCATGTCTGATGTTTATGACTTCTTTGGGGGATTTTCTTGGCAAAGATACTGGAATGGTTTGCCATTTCCTTTTCCAGCTCAATTTACAGATGAAGAAACTGAAATTGATTTGCTCAAGGTCACATAGTAAGTGTCTGAGGTCAGATTTGAACTCAGGTATTCTTGATCCCAAGGCTGGCATGCTATTGCACCTCTTAGTTCCAGTTCCTTCCTCCTTCCCCTTTCCCTTCCCTTCCATTTTTCTCTTCCCTTCTCGTTTTCTTGCTTCATTTTATTTGATTCCCAGAACAACCTTATGAACTGAGAATTATAGGTATTTTCATACACATTTTACTGATGAAGAAATTGAAGCTTAGAGAGATTAAGTAAGTGATTTACTCATGTTCACATAGCTAGAAAGTTACATAGGCAGGATTGGATCCTTGGTTTTTCTCCTCATGCTTTCTATGCTATTTTTCTCTTTCATTTCATGGCTAAGTTGATTCAATGCTTATGCAAGGAAGTAAGGCCATGGGCAAAGATATAAAAAGAAGGACCAAAGGTTTTGTGGTGATGATGATGGTGACGATAACAATAATAATGATAGCCAAGAGCAGTATGAAGACTCTGAATCAATAGGGAAATTGATAGTAAAAAATATTTACACATCTTTTGTATGTGTCAAAGGCCAAAATGCTTTTGTAACGGGGTACAAAGGTTAGAGAATATTTGTCTCTCTTCTCTAAAAGTTTTTTTTTAATTAGTCTGTTTCTAAAAGTCTAGTTTCCTGGTTGCTTAGCACCAGCAGATTTCTACTCCAAGCTCCCTTATCCAAGCTACCTTTTATTTATTAGTTCTTGAAAGAAACACAATCCAATGGCAGAAGTTGCATTGAAAAAGTCAGTGAAAGAGACTTGAGACTAAACCTAGCAAACAGTATATGAGCTTCTCAGATTCAAGAATAGACAAGTTGGTTGAACATAATGGAATTTATATGATCATAGAATCATAGATTTGGATGATTCTTTTCACAAATGAGGAAATAGAGGCCCAAAGAGGTTAAATGAATTTTCCAGGAGAACTTTGAGTCTTTCATTTCCATACCAAAAGGAATTAAATAATATTTATTATCCAAATTATTACAAAATAAAATATTATCAGCAATATTAATAATTACTTTTAATAACATCACTATTATACATAATATCATTTTGGATAATAATTACTATAATTTTGATAACTATTACTAAAATTTTATTTATATGTATATATTTATAACATTTACTATGATTATTATAATTTTTAGTTAAAACTTATAAAGTACTTTCCTCATAGCTATCCTATGAGGTAGGTTACAAATTTATTATCATCTCCATTTTACAAATAAATGTACTTCTTATCTCCATGCCTTAGAAATGGAGGGAGTGGACTAGATGGTCTAGGAACCTTCAGCTCCAACATTCTAAGATTCACTCTGGTAAAACTGGTCTTCTTGCTGTTCCTCATGAGCAACACTCCATTTTGAATCTATGCCTTTACAGTAGTGGCTCCCACTGTTGGAATCTATGCCTTCCTCACCTTTGACTCTCAAAATACCTAGTTTTCTTCAAGGCTCAGATGAAACACCACCTCCATAAAGGCTTTCCTGATATCTGTCTCTCCTCACCCAAGTACTCGTGCTTTCACCTCTAAATTACCTTGTATCCACTTCATAGCTATTTGTATGTATAGATGCTGTTTCCCTTGGCCAGACTGTGAGCTTCTCAAGGTCAAGAACTATTTTACATGTGCTTTTGTGTTTTCAAGGCACATAATTTTAGAAAAACCAAAAGCTCATTGATTTGATTGACATTCTGTGATTCCATCGTCATCAAGGGACTCTCAAGCTCAGATTTTACTAGTGGGTCACATGGTAAATTACGATAATCTCTGAACACTGCAGAAAAAAGGCTTCATATCTCTCTTTGAGATGCCCAGCCCCAAAGGAAGGTGGTGCAACTTCTTTTTTTAACTGAGGTCCAAAAGAAACAGGGTCCAAAGAGCTAAAGTGATTTTTCCCTCAAGTCCCATGAGTCCTTAGTAAGCAACTAAGACAAATAGATGAAGGAAAAGAGAGCCTTAGAATCAAGATGACTTCAGTTCAAAGTTCCCTCAGAAGATTTATGTAGCTGTGTGACCCTAAGCAAATTATTTAATTTCTCTGCCTCAGTTCACTGTTCTGTAAAATGGAGATAGTAATAACAACTACCTCAGAGAGTTGTTATAATGATTAAATGAGGTAACATATGAAATACTTTCTGGGTCTTATAAGTGATATATGGACATTATTATCAATGTTATGAATTATCCCTTGAGCCATCCAGCTACCCATCTCATAATATATGTATTTATGACATATATAATATATGCTTATATAATATATATCAATTGAATGTACTAGAGCAGTCTTATCAGTAAGTATAACTTTTAGTGAGATTCATTGTCTCAAATTATCCATATATACATATGAATATATATGTTACACCATATATATGTATATATATACATAGAGATATTTTGTATCAAGACAAAATTTGAGACAAAGGGTGCCTCAGTAACATTTCACTCACTCATAAGACTACTCTAATATGCTCTTTTGGGGATCAGTGGAGGTTTGAAGATCTACAATGGGTCTATACAGATAAATTATATTTCATCTTTAAGTCTGTAACAGTTTAGAGGGAAAAAAAAAGTTTATGAAGCAATTTCTTTCTACATAACCACCCTGTAAGACTGGTTGTATGAGTCTCGTTTTTCTTACTTTATGGGTCAGCAGACAAAGTTTCTGAAAAGGCGTGGGCAAGGCCACACAGCTTATTGATTAGGAGGAATTAGAAATCAGGTCTTCTGATTTTCGGTCCAGTGACCCTTTTATGATGCAAGACTGACCAACATTTGGGATAGGAAAGGGAATCTGCTAAAACATCACCTTATCTATTGGGAAATTTGCTGTGGCCCAGGCAAGTGGTTCACTCATGTTTCTGGTCTAACCTGTGTCTGAGAAATGCCAGGCTTTCTCTTTTTTTCTCCTACAACAACAAACGACTGCTCAACAGCTGCCCACAGTAAGGTTTACTCAATAATTCCACCCAAAAGCTTTTAAGCAGTCCTTATCTGTGTATGACATTGTGCAGAGTCAGCCCAGCAGATGTAGCCAAGACCGATAACATTGGCAGGGACAGGCATAAAAGGACCTGGAAACAACAGGACACACATTGAGCAAGTACATGAATTAATTAAATGGATAAATAAATGAATGATGTCCTGACATCATTTGCAGGCCAAGGGGTAAGTGCCTGGCTGATTAAATAGCTCCATGTCTCCTGGGCTCACTAAGACACGTGACCTTTAAGGTGGGAGGCTGACACTTGGCTTCCTATAGCTTCACATCCTGTGAAATAGCAGAATCAGACCTTTTGTCTTGCTTTTCTACACTCCCCTTGGGCCTCTAAAAAATGGCCTCTGTAGCTCTGTTGTCTTTTAAGTAGCCATCTGGCTGCAAACAGCTTTGACTTATGTTCACATATACGTGTGTTTCCCTGAATGTGACTCCTATCCATTCCCTTCACCTCTGCTCTGCTCCCCTTATCAACCTTTAAATGAAAATGATAACTAAATGAAATCCTTTGCTCTTTCCTTCAAAACAAAGGCCTATTGCAAAACCACCTAGGGCCTCCACTACCCTAGTTCACTCTCTATATTGCCTTCAATCTCTTCTTGAATGACTTTTGAAGAATCCCTCCCCATCTCTTTCGCTTAATCTAATCTGGGAGTCATTGGGCAGCCATAGAAGGCTGTTTTGTGCTGAATCTTGGCCTTCATTTTCTTAGTAATTTATGAGGTCCTTATGCAGGGCTGATTTGAGCCACTGAGGGATAGAAGGAACTGCAGCCCCTTTCATAATTGGGGGCATGCTATATCCGGGCTTCTGGACTTAGCCACAGATCAGTAACTCCCTTATCTAGTATCACTTCTATGTTTAGATTCACCAGCAGACTCCAGCAAAGATGATGGAACGTCAATACTATTGGCTCCAATGGAAGATAAAGCCATTGATCCTTCTCCAATATCCATAAAATGCTGTCAGGCAGTCTCTCCAGTCAATATGTCTACAATTGACTCTAAAACTAAATATAGAAGTAAAAACTAAACCCTGTTCAATTTCATCTTGTAGGTTTCCACCCAGCATTCTAGCCCTGTCAAAATAATTTCAAATCCTAATTCTGACAGATGCCATATTAGGTGTCCCTCCCAGCTTTGTCTCATCTGCAGATTTGATAAGCTTTATTTTCTTGTTCTTCATCTAAGTAATTAATAAAAATGTCCCTGAACAGGTTTGGGAGGGTGGAGGGTTAAGGAGAGAGTCTTTCAATATACCATTAGAGACATTTCTCCTAATTGGCCCCAAACCATTGATTAAATTCTGTGATCTGTTTACTTTTTTTCTTTGGGGAATTGATTCATTTGGTTAACCAGCCAGTTTCCTGAGGTAGAAAAGAGGTATGGAAGTCAGGGTCCCTTGGACCCATTTCCTGTGATATACTCCTGTTTGATGCTCTTTGAAGTTAGTTCCCCAAGGGCTAATTTCTTGCTCTTCACTGTCACAAAGTTTTGATTAAGAATGTGTTTGAATTGCTTCATTAGGCTCAAAGCAACAGAAACATTCAAAGTTATCCCTAGGAGGAAAAAGATAGATAGCCAATCTTGGTGCCCTTTGTTACTCTTTTAGCTTAGCTGTCCTTGCTTCAGGACAAATGTGCCCACATATATATCTCTAGGGAATTTGAGTATGATCTGTGTAAATCTTTTGGGAGTGAGAAAAATTGAGAGCTTGTGTGATGCTATGCTATGCAAAGTTCACTTTGATGCAAAGGATAGATTTGAAGAAGATTATGAAAGAAAGGTAGGAAGAAGGGGAGAAAGACAAAAAGAAGGGAAGGAGAGAGACAGAGACAGACCAGACAAATACAGAGATGCAGAGACAGAAACACAGAGAAGGAGAGAGGGAGGGAAGAAGGGAGAAGAAATGGAATTCCATGAAATAGAAACTAAGTAGGATGAAGAAAAGAATAGAGAATTTAGTAAAAAAAAAAATTATCCTTATGCTTGTTTTCTATTTGTATCTGATTCCTTAGATCTTGTTGACTGAGATCTGTTAGTCATTCCCTATCTTTTTGTAAATGGGGAAGCATTTATTCATATGGTTAGTATATGGTCCAGTGTCAGCTTTAATTTTTACTTTAAATTTTAGATCAGATAGTACATGGCATGGATATGATGTTGGAATCAATATGCTGGGGAAATGTTAGCTATAATATATTCTCTATAAAACATTAGGAGAAATTTTATTCACAGGGTCCCCCAAATTCCACTCTCCTCTATACCTTTTCTTTGCATTTATCTGGTACTACATTGTCTGCATTAGGTAGTTACCTATGGGCTCTTTTAAAGCCATTCCCTTCCTACATCATGTTTGCATATATATATATAGAGAGAGAGAGAGAGAGATAGCTAGATAGATTAATCGATAGATAAATATCAATATAGCTATCTATATATATCTTATTATTGATTACCTTAAGTTCAGAGACTCCGACCCTTGGCATCTTTTATGGTCTCATGCTTCCCAGTAAAATATCTTTTACAACGTTGAACTCAACAAAGCTTGTTGGATGAGTAATATAATGAAATCATGAATTAATAATTTGCAGAGGAAAGCTTGTTAGTTATTTTAAACACACTCACCTTTTAGATAGATAATTTCCAAAAAGTAAAATTTTTTTGAAGAACTCATACCAGCTTAAGGGAAAAGATTAGCCTTACTGTGATACTACCCCTAGAATGGCTTGGTTAAACAAAGAGATTTGATGGATGAGCAGCCCCTTCCCTCTTTCCAGCTTTGCTTGTCCTTGTCTGCAAAACTGCTTCAACATGTTTCCCAGCACTCCCTGCCCTGGGAGCCCCTGGCGGTTTCAGAACTGAACATGATAAGGCAAAAAACACATGAATTGACTGAACCTGCTAATGAAGCTAAAGTGACTTTATGTAAATCCCTTTCCGTAAATCTCTTGCTGATCTTTCTGGACTTGCTATGGCTTGTTTGCCTCCTGTTCCATTCTGTCTTTGTTGTGGGCATCAGCCCTTGGTGGTTTTGTCTTTGGAATCCCATTGGAAACCCAAAAAGTCCAAGGAGAACTGGAGGTAGAGAAAGTTAACTCCCAAAAGTGGTGACTGCTGCCAAACTCAAATTGGAAAACCCAAACTCAGCGGTCAAAACTGTATTGTTGAAGGTGATGGTTGAGATTTTTTTTTTCCTTAAAAGGAATCTAAGTTAAAGATGAGAAGAAATAAATCTTTTTTTTTTTTTTTTTACAGGTCTAGCTTCACTTTCTCTCCCCATTTGAATAACAAGAAAACTTTTGTGACCCAAAAGCTTAGTTTTCCTCTTCTCACAGTATCTTTTCCAAGACTTGAGCAGAATATTAAGGGTAATAACTTGCAAAAGCCTTCTGTACTGATAGTCTTATGACTCTGGCCTTCAAATGACTTCAACTCTCTCTTTTTTCTTTTCTTTTTTGCAGGCAATCAAGGCTAATAAGTGACTGACACTTCTGACTACTGTGCCACCTAGCTGCCCCCTCTTTTTTTGTTTCCTAAAAGAGATTGACATGGTCCAGAAGAGATCATGTATAATTGTGGAAAGAAGAAGGGATCTGAAATAAAAAAAAAATACATCCGATCCATTTACTACCTGAAAGACCTTAAACTTAAACTCACTTAAATTCTCTTGAGTCAAAGCCAAAAAAGACTTCAAATATTGGCCAGGTGAGGAATTCTGGGTTCATCACTTAGGGATCATTGATAACAAATTCTGAGAAGCTCCTCACCTGAGGTTGACCCTCAGGTAATGAATTTTGTTCACAACACCATCTACTAAAATAGTCATAAAATTTATGAAATTGCATTCTTGAGGGAGCATCAGCATTAGTAAAGCTACAAATTTTGGAACAATGAAGAGAATATGAAGTTATGTCAGGGTTTCTTAACTGTGTGTGTGTGTGTGTGTGTGTGTATGTGTACACACGCACATGTGATAGAATTTTTTCCCTTTGACAGTCTGATGAAACCTTACTCAAAAATGTTTTTAGAACTGCATAAATAAAATAAATAGAATTGAATAGGAAACAAATTATATTGAAATAGTTATCAATTTTTTTTTCTTAAGGTCTTCTTGTACTTAAGAGAGTTCTCTCTTCAGAGAAACCTTGAGCTAGGTCCTATAGGAAGATTTTTTAAAAGTTCTTATCTTGCCCTCATGAAGTTTAAAATCTAAGAGAGGCACAAAATGCATACACAGATACAACTGTAATTAAGGAATACTTTGTAACCCCTCTCCCCTTAAAATGGGCAGAGGTGGAAACCTAAAGGAAGAGAAAAAGATTAGAACTTTTGCTTTGGGGAATGAGATAAGGAATTAATAAGAACAGACAAGAATTATCAAACAGCAACAAAAGTTTGAAAGTATGAATTTATAGTGGATGAAATCAATAAGATTTCATGATTTCTTCTTGTGAAGGATTCTCCAGATTGGTTCAGGGATAGCAAGCATTTCTAAGATAATACCAGAGAATTATAAAGAGAGAGCATGAGATAAAGATGGGAGGCAAGAAAAGCCAGACCAGGGAATAGAAATTTTCAGGTACTGGAGATTACAATGAAAATGAAAATATAGTGATCATATACCCCAATGATCCATGATATAAGGGCACCAGAAACTTGCAAATCTTTTTCTTCCCCATTGTGGTAGAAAAAAGACATGGGTACATGGTGTTTTTAGTCTTCAAAACTGAAAGATGCACCTTCTAGATTGAGCAGCCATGAGAAGTTTGAAGGAGGTGAGAGGATGTGACCAGGCTGCTTTACCAACATTAAGAAGTTCCAGGGTAAAACTCGGAGATGGGAGAGTCATAACATCTTGTAGTACCAGCCAAGTGATTTAGAGCTCTAGGACTGTGGATGAGGATGAAGGGAGAGAGAGAGAGTAGAAACAAAAGGCTATGTAAGCTACAAAAGAGGAGGGCAGAGGATGCTGCAAGAGTTTCAGTGCCAGGGAGAACTGGGCAGAAGGCAGGGATTTTCAATAATTGGTGTTTTGAATTTTCAGGCACTGAATCTCCTGAGGGGAGAGACATGGAGTTCAAAGGAAGGAATATAACTTTTGTTTTATTTAAAGGATGAGAGTTATGGAATATTATTGTTCTGTAAGAAATGATCAGCAGGATGAATACAGAGAGGCTTGGAGAGACTTAAATGAACTGATGCTAAGTGAAATGAGCAGAACCAGGAGATCATTATACACTTCAACAACGATGTTGTATGAGGATGTATTCTGATGGAACTCGATTTCTTTGACAAAGAAACCTAACTGAGTTTCAATTGATAAATGATGGACAGAAGCAGCTACATCCAAAGAAAGAACACTGGGAAATGAATGTGAACTATTTGCATTTTTGTTTTTCTTCCCGGGTTATTTTTACCTTCTGAATCCAATTCTCCCTGTGCAACAAGAGAACTGTTTGGTTCTGAAAACGTATATTGTATCTAGGATATACTGCAACATATTTAACATATATAGGACTGCTTGCCATCTGGGGGAGGGGGTGGAGGGAGGAAGGGGAAAAATCGGAACAGAAGCAAGTGCAAGGGATAATGTTATAAAAAAAAAATTACCCTGGCATGGATTCTTCAATAAAAAGGTATTATAAAATAAACAAACAAATAAATAAATATTTTTTTAAATTACAAAAATAAATAAATAAAGGATGAGATATGATCACCCTTCTTTGTTTCTTACATGCCTTGTACTTGATGTTTCTGTAGTTTGAGTGCTCTTAGAAAGCTTGGAGCCCTTTGAAAGATGAGTCAACTTCTAATGTTCTCCAGGGAGACTTCTTGTTGGGTACAAAAAACAACCCAGAGAGATTATTATTTAAAAGAGGCTTCCAAGAATGAGCCTGAAGTCAGGATCTGAGTATTCTGATTACAAGAGTAAAGATCAAGTTTAGAGTGAATGAGGAATAGTGACAGGTGCAAAGATGTCAGTTATATCATTGATCTTAAAGAGGACAATTTCAAAGTCTGGTGTCTTAGAGGTGAAGCAGGTCCATGACATGATGAGGCTTAAGTGATGAATTGTGTGGCTCTGTAGCTTAAGTAGGGTGGAAAATAATATTGGAGTTGAGGAAGCTGAGGAATTATGTGGCCAAAGTCATTAAAATGAATGTTTATGTACCTGTGGATGAAGGTAGATGATAATATGAAAGGAAAGCTCTTGAGTCAGATGCCAAAACTGAGAAATGGGGAACTTGGTGATTAAGCAACAAGGAAGAGGTAGAGGTGGTACAAACTGATTGTCTTGAAGAAAAGATATTATGGATAAGTAATGGTAAAAGGAAAATAGTGGATTTAGGAAAATTCCAACTCTCCTCATGGCAGGTGTGACTTAGATATATTAGAAGAGAGGCCTCTATTGGAAAGGGTTGAAAGGAATATAGCATTCATAGATTAAAGCCAGATTTCTTCTTAATTAGGCAGCAGAATGTATGTGGATGGAAAAATTCAAGAGTAAGCAGAGTTTGTTAGAAATCGAGGGGCATGTCATAAAAGAGGGAAAAGGACCCACATGTGCAAAAATGTTTGTAGCAGCTCTTTTTGTGGAGACAAAGAATTGAAAGTGAGTAGATGCCCATCAATTGGGGAATGGTTGAACAAGTTATGGTATATGAAAGTTATGGAATATTATTATTCTATAAAATGAGGAAAAGGCTAATTTTAAAAAGACCTGGGAAGATTTACATGAACTGATGCTGAGTGAAAGAAGAAGAACCAGGAAAACATTATATACAGCAACAGCAAGTTTGTGGGATGATCAACTATGACAGACTTGGTTCTTTCATCAGTTCAGTGATCTAAGGCAATCCCAATAATCTTTAGATGGAAACCGCCATCCACATTCAGAAAGAGAATTATGGAAACTGAATATAAATCAACTAATGCTATGTTCATTTCCCCCCGCTCTTTTGTTTTTTTCCTCTCATGGTTTATCCCTTTTATTCTGATTTTCTCTCGCAACATGATTCATAAGGAACAATGTGGAAAAAATGAATGTGCATGAGTAACTAAGAAAAAAATGTTTCTAATAAAAATTATTTTGAAAAAGAAATGAGCCTCAAAAATAAAGGGTAGAGAAGGGGCAGACAGAGCTGGAGTAGGTCTGGGAGAAATTGACTTTGGTTTCAACATGGAAAAGAGAACACAGGAAGATGTAGAAAATATAAGTTGGCCACTTTCTACTTATGCATCATCAGGAAAATCAGTTAGACTTTCTAGACCTCTGTTTCTTCGTCTGCAAAATGAGGCTATTAGATTGGAATACTTCTACCCTTTACCAATCTCAATTTATGATAGGAAGCATTACTGAATAATCAAGACTGTTTTATCACAATAATTGTAGGTGACTTGGAGTGGCAATTTAGTAGTGGGTGAGTTGATCAGTAGGTAGGAAGCTCTCTAGTTTTATTGTATGAAGTGGGGAAACTGAGGCATAGAGAGGTGAAGCAATTTGTTCTGTTCTGCAAAACTAACTAAGATATGACCTTGAAATAAGAACTCCCAACCTCCAAGGTAGTCTTCCCCTTAATCTGACTCACTTCTCCTTGTATCTCACAATGATAAATAGAATGCAGAGGCTAAGACAGAAAGGCAAGGATGAAAGAATGGAAAGGGTTAGGGAAATCACAATGCTTGCTTTTATCCTCCATCTTATGCGGTTCTAGCTTGCCCACTTGAGGTATTTTATTTTCTTTACTTAAAGTGCTTTCTCTTTTCCAAGAATGCTGCCATATTTTACTTTACACTGAATGTCTTGTCTGCTCCTGATAATCATTTGTTATGACACAGGAGAAATGTCATTTAGAAGCAATGCACAGAAGCTTGGTAAGGTAGAAAAATGAGCATTTCATAGCTGGTCTTAGCGTTGCTCCTCCATTTGACTGAGTGAGGGAAATTTGCAGTTTGAAAGCAATCAAGCCTTTAATATTAATGTAAGTGAAGATGCATATGTCTCAAAGGGTGTGCCAGGTGTAGCATATTGACTTATGGCATTGTAATGTAATTTCCTCTTGGTTTTTATTTCCTCTGACTAACATTTTGCAGATGGTATACCCTGTTTATTGGAAAAAAAGGTACGGAAACAATAAAAAAAAGAAATACAAGTTTGGATATCAGCTGAGTTGAAACCCTATACTTGAGATCTGATGGGAAAAGCAGGCTGCCTCATTTGTTACAGTCAGCCCTCCTTCTATGTTCATGCAAAAGCTACCTTCTCAGCTCCTGTCCTCCCAGTGGCTCCTGAATTTCCCTCTCTCCAAAGCCTGGTTCCATGCAACATTCACACCATCACCCTGTCCTCCTTTCATCATTGGCCCTGTTGCCTGTCTAACTGGAACAATCATTTCCTTCATCTTCCTCTGTACTCCTCCATCCCCATTCACTGGGTCTCCAAAGGCTCTTTACTATCCCATTGGCCCAACATTTGATGTAATTCAGTCTTTATAATCTTGTCTCTGCTGTCCCTACTCCTTCTGTCCTAGCCAGTTTTGCCCATTCTACACCCACTGAGATCTCTTTGGCTGCCCTTTCCACCAGGCAAATCAACTCTGCTTTCCTACTGAATGGGACCCATATTTCTCCTCCTTTGTGTTCTAGGACCCATATTTACCACCTCTACACAGAGACAGCTAAGTGGTACTGTGGATAGGATGTTAGAAGATCTGAATTCACATCCAGACTTAGACTCTAGGCAAATCACTTAATCTTTTCCTACCTCAGTTTTCTCATTTGTAAAATGGGAATGATAATAGCACCTACCTCTTAAAGTTGTTGTGTGGATCAGAGATACTGTGCTTAGCACAGGGCCTGACATATAGGCAATATATAAATGCTGGATATTGTTATTATCATCTATTTCAGCATTGTTATAAGGTTAAAATGAGATAATATTTGTAAAGTTTTTTTTTAGAAATCCCAAAGTGCTATATAAATATTAGCTATTATTAATAATAATAATAAAAACTCACATTTAATACACATAGTACTTTAAAGTGTGTGTTGTATGTGTATATGGGTGTGTATGTGTATGTACACACATATATATATAAAAGCCTTCCTTAGAACTTGTAGGAGTGCAAGTAGATCTATAAAATTTCATTTATATAAAGAACTCAAGTTTGAGGCTCTTCTTTGACCAATGCAGGTCAGCATCTTTTCTGTCGCCTCAGAGAGCTGCCTAGAACCCTGAGGAATCCTATGTCAGAGAGATTCTATATGAACTCAAGACCTTTTGGTTTCTGGGAATTTATTATTCCAACTCCAAGACCAAAACCTTTTCCGATTAAATGGGTTGGAATCTTTGAAAGTGAGATCTTGCATTTTCCAAATTCTAGAACCCACTCTCCTATGTTCTAGAATTGTGACTCTTAATTATTAATCACGGATGGTTCTGAGGCAAGTCAAGGAGACTCCTCACTCCGAACACAAGTTAAAAATGAAGCTTTTTGTGTCTAAACTCATTGAACAGACTACTTAATCTAACCCAATCAAGTGTTCCCCCTCCCTCTTCTTTTGCTAATGATTAATTCCCTTGGACTCTTTAGACAGCTGGGATCCACGAGGCGCCCAAGAGCCTAGAAGGGAGTGATTGACCTGGTTACTGACCCATCAAAATGCTTTGTATCATCAGAGGTTCCTCCTCAGGGCTCAGCTCCATTTCATGTGAGAAAGTGAATTCCTCTGGCCATCACTGTTGACTCTCAAGCCAGGTGGAAAAATTGGTTTGGACACTGATATCTCCTTTTACAGAAGACTGGAGTAGAAATACTCTATGGACTGGAAAAGATTCTAATCATGATGAGTTTTTGTTTGTTTTTATAAAAAATTCCTGCTGGTGATCTTTCACAGCCATGAGCTCCTTAGGGCAGAGCTTCAGGAAAGTCTGTTACTGTCATGGTTGGGGGAGGTGTCAGAATTCCAACTCTCAAGCAGGCTGCTCCTCAGTCTGAGGGAGTTGGTTTAAGTAGTCCAGAAAGACTGGGGCATTTTACATGGAAAAGGACAAAATTCCATCCCATTATGCAGGGCACCTTTCCTTTCCAAATTACACCATGGTTGATATCTTTCCCATTCTTCCTTCCCCAACAATGAAGAGTCTATTGATCCCTACTATATTGATTGAGGGTTTATTAGGCATCGGCTGGGGGTCATATGTCCAGACAGATACAGTGCTATAAAGTATATACAGATACAGATAGAGTGCTAAGGTTGGAGTCAGGAAAACCTGAGACCAAAGCTGTGAGACCCTGGACAAGTCACTAACAATGCAGTTTGTCTCAGTTTTTTCATTTGTAAAATGAGTTGAAGACAGAAATAGCAAATCATTCCAATATCTTTGCAAAAAAAAAATCCAAAGTGGGTCACAAAGAATCAGACTACTGAATATTACCGAACAACAATAATGGGTTAAATACTTTACTAGACCCTGGAGGTACAAAGGCAAAAGGAGACAGTACCTGCTCTCAAGCAGTGTCTGTTCTACACTCTTTGTAGGGGGAAAGAAAATAGAGGCCATGGAAAAACAAGTGCACTAATGCACTTTGAATTGGTTCAGCTATTCTGGAAAACAATTTGGAACTACCTTCCCTTTGCTCCTCACCCCACTCCACCAATCCAATTATGAAATGTACTTATCCTTTGAGCCAGTGTTGCCATGGCTTTGAAAGACTTGAGAAAACTGATTGATGCAATAACCTACTCCCATTCTTGAGCATAGATATAAGCCTTTGTTTTTGCAAAAGAAGAAAAAGATGCTTTCAGAGACTTGAAGGAAATTTGTAACCTTATGTCTTTTTTTCTCTAAATTGGAAACCAGAAGACCGAGCTCTCTTCTAAGCTCTCATCAAACTCTTATCTCTCATCCAGGAGAAGAGCATTAAGTAATCAAGTTCCACTAATGAGGAGAACCTATCAAATGGTCTCTTAGCCTTAGGTTACAATTATATAATTTAATAATATATTATATTAATAATGAACAATAATTAAATAATAATATGGCAAACTATAAATAAGAGGAACATGCAGTTTAATGGACAATCAATCCTCTTTTATTTTGTTCCATTATGTCTTTGGAAATGGCCATATGATTTGATGTTGCTAAATTCAGAATATAAATAGATGAATTTTTAAAACTTGTATTGTTGTACCTCTAAGATATCTCCCACCTCTATCTATGATCTATGATTTTAATACAAATAAACTTTGGCTAGGGAGACATAACAAATGGAGGGATTAGAAAAGACCTCTTGAGATTTTTTTTTTGAAAGGAACCAGCAATTCCAAGATTTGGAGGTGAGGAAAGAAAGCATTCTAGGACAGAGGACATCATGTGCAAAGTCATGCAGACTAGAGATATCTGCGGAAAAGCAAGCAGTCCAGTTTGGATAGAGTATAGAGTACATGAGGAGGAGTAATATGCAATCATCCCAGAAAAGTAAGTTGGAGCCAGGTTGGGAAAGACTTTAAATGTCAACCTGGATTCTTGTCAGAGAAGGGATGGACTAGAGGTGCAGAATGAGATATATATTTTCAGGCATGACCAACTGTTCATTTATTTTGCTTCATCATAATTGTACTAAGGGAAGGCCCTGGTTTTTTGATGAGGAGTTGATTGTAGATAATGATAGAGATGAGGGGGGAAATTCAGAATAAATAAAATATTAAAAATATAGTTAAAAATAGAATTAGAAGGAAACATAATGAAAGCAATCTTATTATTACTGTGTTAAATTAAAAATGCACTTCAAAAATTCCAAACTGAACATAATGAATTCATGGTTTCAAATATACTTCTCTGCTTTGTTCTTTGTATATTGAAATGTATTACTTGTGGGTGATGGGTTAAATGAATAATAATGAAAAAGAACACTTTTAACACAGTTTAAAGCCGACTAATTTGGCAATAGGGAGCAGTCAAAGCTTCTTGAGGAGAGAAACAGCATGGTCAGACCTGAATTTTAGGAATGTTAATTTGATGGCTATTTGAAGGATAGGCTAAAAAGATGAAAGGCTGGATCTAGGGAAAAGTCATCACAGCTATTCTCCATCTTCTACTAAGGGCATCATCAAAAACACAAATATTATTCTTTTTTTTACTATATTACATTTCCCTAAATCTAGAATAATATGCAGTTCAGATTGTAAGGTATTTTAGATGAAAACAGGCTTAGAGAGATAAACTGAATCGGAAGTGGTGAAATTATGCCTGAAGCCCAGGTTTTCCTCCCATTTCATAACATGTCCCTACTTTCTTCACATTTTCCTACCCATATCACACTTCCTCTTCATTAACCTTTTGTTACTCTAGAGTTGCTTTTCACATCTAGCTTCCATTTGACATATTAGTGATTAAGATCATTTTTGCATGGAGCAATCTCAAATTACAAACCAGGGAGAGGGAGAATGGATCTAGCAATAAGAGCTGAGCAATAAGAGACATAGACCATGTTGGACTCAGTCTTCCTCCTTCTATGTCTCTACAAATGTTAGAGTATTCTCTTCTTTCAGTTTCTCTCCTTCACAAAGGAATTTACAAAGTCTCAGAGTTGAAAAGTACCTCAGCAGCAATCTAGTTCTACCCAACATGATTCTACCTTACCATCTTTCCTACAGGTGGTTATTCAATCACTCCCTAAATACTTCTAGTGATTGAAAACTCACTACTTCTTGATGCAGAGAAAGTAATATGTAGAGATTAATTCTTAAAAGTGCTGTGATTGAAAAATTATACTTGGATAATGGGAAAATGGAGTATTTCTTAACTGGTCTTATATTTGTCTTTCCTTGACTCAGGATTTCCTTCTTTATAAGTTATAGCGTTTGTCCCACATTTGCTCATCATTTACTTTAGAAGGATTTCAGTCATCTTCTAAATGTGGGGTTCTTCTCCTGAAGTCCATGAGCATATGTAAAGCTCTTTGCAAACCCTAAAGTACTAAATAAATGCTAGTTATTATTACTATTATTATTATGTTGTGATAATCATATGTCAATATAATTTAATTTTTTTTGTTATCCTATTATTTGACTTTATGTAGTTGAAATCATTGTCATGTTACTGCATCATGAGCTTGGCCAGACTTCCAAAGGAATCGATTACAGGAGATTTGCTTCTCTTTGGAGTTCTTTAAAAGCAATGACTGTGCTTTTTTCTTTCTGTCTCTTCATAATCCTAACTCAGGGTGGGATATCCAGTAGACATTGGAGAAAAATTTATTGATTTCAATTTCTCCTGTGAACATATTTCTTGATTATGATTTTAAGAAATTTGCTTTATTTAGATCAAGACATAACTGGACCAGTGAAGATAAGCAGATTTTTTTTTTACTACATTTAGGGAAATTTTTTTCTAACAATAAGCAAAGTAGAATGGACTTCCTTGAAAGTTTATGAGTTTCCAATCACTTGAAGTCTTCAATAGGAAGTAATAGCAATCAAGACTACTTGTCATATCTATGATATAAGGATAATTACCTGTTGTGTCTTGTGCTAGTAGTCAGGATGATGACTTGTCAAGAATATGACAGAGGGGATTTTTGCTTGGGTGTAGGGCCCCAGGGATCTTTTCCAATTCTGAGAATCTTTGATTCTGTGATTCTTTCTCTAGATCATAGAACTAGAAAATCACTTAAGAGAACATTCTAGCTGAATCCTAGCATTTCTTTATAGTACTTAAAAAATTATATGTAAAGATAGTATTATTATTATTATTATTATTATTATTTTGCTGAGGCAATTGGGGTCGAATGACCTGCCCAGAGTCACACAGCTAGGAAGTGTTAAGTGTCTGAGGTCAGATTTGAATTCAGGTCTTCCTGACTTCAGGGCTGGTGCTCTATCTACTACATCACCTAGCTGCCTTTGTAAAGATAATTTTTGACATTCATTTTTTTAATTAAAGCTTTTTATTTTCAAAACATATGCATGGATAATTTTTCAACATTAACCCTTGTAAAACTTTGTGTTTCAATTTCTCTATCTTCCCCCTTCCTCCCCTAGATGGCAAGTAATCCAATATATGTTAAACATGGTAGAAATATATGTTTTAACATTAATTTTTACAAAACGTTGGGTTCCAAATTTTTCTCCTTCCCTCTCCCCTCCCCTCTTCTTAAAACCATAAGAAGTTTGATATGTTATATATGAGCAATCATGTAAACATATTTACATATTAATTAATTTCTGAATCTATCATTCAGAAAAGTGAGTCCTAGAAAGGGAAGTAATTTATTCAGTACACACAGGTTTTGAGTGGCAAAATATGTTCTCAAAGTCAGGTTCTCTTACTCAAAAGCCAGAACTATATTCCGTTGTATCACTCAACCTGCTATATATTGAATGGTGATTCTAGGAGTAAAAATTCTTGTTTGTAATAAGAGTTCTTTTCCCAAAATCAAACTGCCTTCCATTATTACTGAATATTAGTTTACATAGCATCCATTAGTCATTTTACTCGTGTTATCACCCTTACCCCTTAACCCTAATGATAACTTCTTAGCCCCCGGACTAGATCAAAGATCCTTTCTATCGTGCTTCAAAAATCTTTATTAGAATGACATATTGAATCTAACTTTCTTTTCTTGTCTCTTGCTAGTCCATAAGATGACCTGTGAATTTCTCTAGGACTTCTTTGTTTATTCATCCATCACTTAGAATCTCAAACTCAAAATGTTTTCAATCCCCGTAGCCTACCAGGAGTGCTTTTTTTCTATAATTTCAATGACTTGTGGAACCTCACATTCTCTGGAGGGATCAGAGGGAAGGTTTATACTAGATTCTCCCTCATTCTTAATAGTAATTTATTTCCCCCCAAATATATGTAAAGATAGTTTTCAACATTCAACATTTGTAAGACTTTGTGTTTCAAATTTTTCTCCCTCTCTTACCTCCCTCCTCTCCAAAGCAGTAAGTAATCTGATATAAGTTAAATATGTGTAATCCTTTTAAATATATTTCCATATTTGTCATATTGGGCAAGAAAAATCAAGAGAAAGAAAGAGCAAACAAAAAAACAGACAAAAAAGGTGAAAATAGTATGTTTTGATCTACATTCAATCTCCATAGTTCTCTCTCTACAGGCAGATGGCACTTTCTATGCCAAGTGGAATTGCCTTGAATCCATCTCATTGTTGAGAAGAGCCAAGTTTATCACATAATCTTGTTATTACTGTGTACAATGTTCTCCTGATTCTGCTCACTTCATTTAGCATCACTTCATATAAGATTTTCTAGGCTTCATGGAAGTGGATCTCTTTTATAAAGAGAGCTAATTCAGTTTCAATTGATCAAGGATGGACAGAAGCAGCTCCACCCAAAGAAAGAACACTGGGAAATGAATATAAACTGCTTGCATTTCTGTTTTTCTTCTCAGGTTATTTATACCTTCTGAATCCAATTCTCCCTGTGCAACAAAAGAACTGTTCAGTTCTGCACACATATATTGTATCTAGGATATACTGTAAACTATTTAACATGTAAAGGACTGCTTGCAATCTGGGGG
Organism: Antechinus flavipes; assembly: GCF_016432865.1. Lineage (NCBI taxonomy): Eukaryota > Metazoa > Chordata > Mammalia > Dasyuromorphia > Dasyuridae > Antechinus > Antechinus flavipes. The sequence continues at coordinate 66,869,075 of NC_067400.1, read as the reverse complement.
AGGGGGTGGAAGGAGGGAGGGGAAAAATTGGAACAGAAGTGAGTGCAAGGGATAATGTTGTAAAAAAAATTACCCTGGCATGGGTTCTGTCAATAAAAAGTTATTTAAAAAAAAAGAAAAGAAAATGATCAATGGAAAAAAAAAAGATTTTTTAGGCTTCTCTGAAATCAGCCTGCTCATCATTTCTTATAGAACAATAATATTCCATTACAATCATATACCCTAACTTGTTCAGCCTTTCCTCAATTGATAGGCATCCACTCAATTTCCATTTCTCTGTAGAATAAAATTTTAACCTTTTTTGTGTCCTGGACCCCTTTAGCAATCTGTTGAAGCCCCTTTCTCAGATATATAATATAGGAAAGTACAAGTTCATGAAAAAAAATTTACTGTCCAAGTTCATGGGCCTCCTGAAATCTGATCTGTTTACAGAACCCAAGATAGAAACTTCTCTTCTAAGAGTTTCTATGACACTACTATGGTCTCTGCTCTACCTCCTAATTTCAGGTGCCATCTTCATTCAGCAAAAAGCCTTTCTGGTTTCACCATAATTTTACTCTCTTTCTACTGTTGATTATCTGCATTTTGTTCTATCTATAGCTTCTTTGCACATAACTACTTGCACGTTGCCTTTACTATTAGACTGAGTTTCACCAGAGCAGGGATTGTTTTTCCTTTCTTTGTATTCCTGTCCTTTTAGCCCAGTGTAGGCACTTCATAAATGTTTTTTTGATGGACTGACAAAAGGTGAAGGTTCTTGACATGACACTAGAACAAACATCATAATGCTTGCTGATTGATTCGGCTTTAAATTCTACTCACGTAGCTTTGACAGGTCTGTGTCTGCTTTTTTGGGGTTTTGTTTTGTTTTATTTTAAACTATATGCCTAATTCATGTCATTCCACACCCAGCTCATTTGCACACACAGATAGAAGCTTCATAGAGGTTTCTGATTTTGATGATGATGAGTGCTATTAGAAGGGTATTTTCCATTTGGCTTCACCTCCTCATTTGCCTAGAATTTAGCTCTGAGTTTCTTCCAGGCCCTGGCCCTGAGAGCCTGTGCTTGCTCACTCACTCAAATTTATGATTGCTTTAAATATTTTGGACTGTCGGCATGCCAACACGGGGACCCACGCTAAGGAAAGAAAGAGAGGAATTCTCTAATGCTCAGGGTCCTGCCCAAATGCCTGGAATGTGCCAGGGGCAGGGGAGGTGCTGAGAAAGTGCCAGGATGGGTTATTCTAAACTGCTTTTTCACCTGGCTCTGGAAGCAAGAAATGTTGGCAGGAGTCAAGAAAATGAACGGCTATGGAGTCCCTGGGGCCTGGGGCAGGGGTGTTCTGGGAAATACTGGAGGAAACCCATGGAAGCTCGTGGGCAGAGGTTACAGTAGTTCCAAGTGGCACCGACTATGACCTAAAATGGTGAAAACCTCCCTCCCCTCCAGAGAATGACTAGAAACAAAATGCTCTTGAGTTTTGAAAACCAAATAGAAGGAAATATGTACCACAAGTTCTATCCAGACTGATTGAGAAAGTCATTGGAATCAGAGGATTGGAAAGGACCTTTGACATCCAAACCAATCCAAATCAGAGAGGGAAAGTAAGTAGATTAAAATTGCACAGTCTGTTAGCAGAACTCAGGCTAGATCCCAGGTTTCTTGGCCCTCTCATTTTTTTTGGCTCTTTCCATTAACTGAAACTGTCTCTGAAGCCTGAGGGTATGATTCAGTTACAGTTTTCAGGAGAAGGGTAATGAGCTGCTTATTCTTTAGGGAAACTAAGGACAGGACAAGGGAGGATTGCTGTCCCAGAACACAGATACATTTCATTCCTTGGAGGTAACCTAGTACAGAATAGATCTCTCTGTCTGGCTAGATGAGGGCTAGGATAACCCTAGATCAGGATTAACTAGGGGTCCACAGATCTCCTTAGGCATTCATGGATGGATACCAAAGGGTCTGTGAATTTAGATGAGGAAAAAATGTCATCTTTGGTTTTTTTAATAGTGTGATGTCTTTTATTGTTTACCTCTAAAACATTCTTCTATGAAAAGGTCCCTAAATATCACCAGATTGAAAAAAAGGTTCATGCTACAAAAAGTTAAGAACTCTTGCCTTAGAGGACCATTGGTCTAAGGATTGGTTTTTGAAAACCAATAGCCCAAAGGAGGAGAATTGTCAGTAGGGAAAGAAAAGGGGACAAAAATTCCTGGCTATCTTTGACTCCCTGGCCAGCTGGATTCAGCCATCTGTTGTAGAAAATCAGCCACATGTGGTTGCAAAAGACAAGGGATGGATGTGTCCAGGAGAAGAATTCAGTCAATACAGATGGTGCTACAAGCTATTCTGGCAATAGGGCAGGTCAGGCTGCCCCTTGGGAAGAACCATTCTCTTTTGGCCTCCTCCAGACCTTTTGGCTTAAGGTTCCATGTTTCACAAATTTCTTCCCACGTAATCTGGGAATAGGAAGGAATTTCACCCTCGTCACTCACAGAAATGCACTATGTCTAGAGCCCGATGTATCCTGCCCACAAGTAGGGATGATGAGACTTTAATTTGTCCCACTGTCCAGATGACAGCTCATGCTGACAATAGACATTGTTGGTTGTAGACAAAACCTCCAAAGAATTATAAATTACAGGATATAATAGGGGCACATTGGGAGAGTCTCAGAACGATTTTCAGTATAGAATAGCCTTAACTGGTGGAGGGCTTTTCTCATGAGATTACCACTAACAAAGAATCAAATCAAATCAACATATGTTTATCGAATAGTTACTACTAGGAAGTATTGGTTTGAGGAAAATAAGTCTGTGTGTGGAGGAAGGTCAAAGATAGGATTCAAAGAAGTATCAGATAGATTTCTCAGTTGAGACATAGGTATAAGTACAAATTACGATACTGTCCAAACCAACAATATAAGAAATGATGTGATTATTTGCCAAATGGCAGAACATGAATATTTGCAAGATGTACACTATTGGAATCAAATCAAAGGAGGGACAGACTACTGAGGACGGAAAAGACTTCTTAAAGATAGAAAGACTTGAATCAGTCCTTTAAGCATGGGGATGATTTGGGTAGAAAGAAATGAAGCAAGGAAGCATTTCAGAATGAGAAAATTGAATGAGCAAAAGTCTAAATAGCAGTGGGAAAGAACAAAGCCTATTCAGAGGCCATTAGTTGAAATTATCTGACTGGAGCAGTGTGTTTGGGCAGACAGGCAATAGAAAATAAAGGAGAGGTACTTTGGGGCCAAAATAGGGGGCTTTTTTTGCCAACTGAAAGAGTTTGGAATTAGGTCTTGAGGAAGTCTTTGAAGGTTTTTAAAAAGGAGAACAGAAGTCTGGCTTTGAGTGTGGTTTGGTGAAGGAAAACACTAGAGGCAGAGAAATCAGATAATTGCAGCAGTCCAGACAAGGAAATAAAGCCTTCAATAAACAGATGTTGTTGGAATTAGGGTAATACTTGTGATGGTAGAAAGAAAATAAGCATCAACATCTATTTTATGTCTACTATATGCCAGGTACTGTACTAAGTGCTTTACAAATATTATTTCAGTAGAGAACTTCACAACAACTTTGGGAGCTATTATTATTCTTATTTTACAGATGAGAAAATTAAGGCAAATAGAGGGTTAAGCCACCTCCCCTGAAGTAACAAATTCCAATTTAAAATTTAGTTCTTCCTGATTTCAAACTTAGCACTCTACCCATGCTACCACTCACTTATCTCTAAGCAAAGTTTTAGAGAGAAATTAAAAATGGATAATTGCTAGAATTTTGGCAATCTATAGTTGGGGAGGGTCAGGCAGAGAAGAAAGAATCCAAAAGGACTCAAAGATTTTTAAGTTTAAGTGATGAATATCACGAATATTAATAAGTCAGGAGGGATAATTACTTTGGGGGAAGGTGGGAAAATAAGTTTTGTTTTAGAGGTGTTGAGTTTAAATTGACAGGGGAACTTGGAGCAGGAATGCTCAGTAGGCAACAGGAAATGGAAGACTGATCTTAGACTTAGAAATTACTGAGCTGGGGCTAGAGATTATAAATTAGCTAGAGGAGAAGCCATAGAAGAGGTATCATGTGATATCATGGAAGATAAAAGAAGAGAAAGCTTCAAGAGAGTTAAATACATCACAGCCATATGTGTATAGACACACACTTGTCTTGCATTGCACATGTAATGTAATGCCTCGGTAGCAGATTGATCCCAACAAATGGAAACGTATACTTTTTCCTCTTCCATTTCCCCCTTTTACATTTGGTTGCTTTATGTGATTTTTCTGTGTCACTGGGAAAGATTTTTGATATGAGGGGCAATCTGAATGACATGTTGGAGCAAGAAATGAGGCTGTTGAGAGTAGGAAGAGTGAACAGAGTAATGTCTGAAATTGAAGGGTCTGGGGGAAAAAAAAGACTGTTGAGAGTTAATGAAAAATGGATTAAATAAGAACATCTGTGAAAAAAAGATCAAGCATCAGATTAAAAAAAATCAGTTTGAGTATAAAAGAAAAAAGATGACAGTCAAGAAGGATTTGGATCAAACTACAGCTTCTACAACCCCCTCTCCTCCATCCTTGATCCCCACCTTTCCTTCAGGCTCCTTAGTCTTCCTTAAATTATGTTATGGCTCAGATACTGAGATATGAAAGATTCTTCATCAATGCTATGCTCATGACCAAAGGTTGGAAATGTGCTCTGATGTACGGATGTATGACATGGGCGTGCATTGTTAGATACACATGCCAGAATTGTATGCAAACATATCTGGGTTTTTTGTACAGTCCTATCACTGCGTATTACCTTTTGGCCCAAGGCCTTAGGCCATGTTGAGCCAAGAGGTCAGCTTTTCTCGGCACCAGAGCCTCCTTGAAGTCAATCCAAATCTCAAATCCAGTATATCTTTGCATTTGGCCCTAGGGCTTTCACCTTTCATCACTTTCTCAACCTCCCTGATTGATCAATCCCAGCTGGAAACTCTGTGCTTCCTGAACTTCCTCAGTTCCAGAGTCAGCTTGGCTCCATGGATTCAGGGATCAATTGTATCTGATCATTAATTATTTTCTTTCCGTCTTCTAGTATTATTAGTGTAACTACTTGCTTAATTTGGGGATCAACTCCTTTCTTGTCTTCCTGCATTGCCTCTGGACAAATCAGATCAAAAGAGTGAATTTTCTAGGATGTATTTCCAAGGGAAAAGAAAATATACAAATTTAAATACACACTCAAAATAAGATAAATCCAAGTATGAATGAAAGAAAGCTACCCAGCTTCATAGTGAACTTATTTTTTTAAAACATGTGCAATTCTTCTATACATATTTCTATAATTATTGTGCTGCACAAGAAAAGTCAGAACAAAAAGGGAAAAAAAGAGAAAGAAAACAAAATGCAAGCAAATAACAACAAAAAAAGGTGAAAATACTATGTTGTGATCCACACTCAGTTCCACAATCATCTCTTTGGGTATAGATGTCTCTCTTCATCACAAGATCATTAGAACTGACCTGAATCATCTCATTTTTGAAAGGAGCCACGTCCGTCAGAATTGATCATTGTATAATCTTGTTGCCATGTACAATGATGTCCTGGTCCTGCTCATTTCACTCAGCATCAGTTCATGTAAAAATCTCTCTAGTCCTTTCTGAACTCATCCTGCTGGTCATTTCTTACAGAACAATAATATTCCATGACATTCATATATCATAATTTATTCAGCCATTCTCCAGTTGATGGGCATTCACACAGTTTCCAGTTTCTGGCCACTACAAAGAGGGCTGCCACAGACATTCGTGCACATACAGGTCCCTTTCTCTCCTTTAAGATCTCTTTGGGACATAAGCCCAGTAGAGTCACTGCTAGGTCAAAGGGTGTGATAGCCCTTTGGGGCATGTTCCAAATTGCTCTCCTGAATGGTTAAATCATGAACCTATTCTGCTAAAGGCAATTCCTCAGACCTAGCTTGAGCATTATTTTTTTATGGTCCAGATTTTTATGCATAGATGAAAATGACTTTTCTTGGTCTAGAACACGCCCTCTGACATGAGATTCATCTGGGTACTCCGACCCATTCTCACCGATATGTTCCACCTCTCTATCAAGTAGAAAACTACCTGATGGAATAATGGAATTTAGTGCTTCACCTCCTATTCCTATAGAACCCCTAAATAATGGACACCTTCCCTTCCTCTGCCCAAAGTGGGAGAAAGACCAAAACAGAATTATCATATACAATTAATATATTACCATCATCATCATTCACATTTACATAGTACCCACTATAAATGCTTTACAAATATTTTATTTTCACAACAACTATGGGAGATAGGTGCTATTATTATCTGTTTTACATGTGAGGAAACCAAGGTAAACAGAGGGTAAAAGACTTGCTAAAATCAGCACAATCCAACCTCACATATGAGTCATCTCTAAAGCTCACAAATGGCAGTATTCTTTCCTGTATCTTCTTCTATTCTCATCCTTCCCTGTGTGGTCTACCTAACCTAACCCCATCCATTGTAGTTCTTGGGGGTTAAGCATTTCTGATGAACTTTGCCAAGAAGAAGCTCATCCCACGGTGAAGAGTGAGAAAAGGCACGAGGATTCCATGGGACATGATTGGGACTGAACTAAACCATCACCTTTTCTCCCATCAATCTAAGAAGGTTTAGTGGAATAGAACTTTTCACAAAAGTTGTTCAACTGATGGAAATAAGATGGATAGATGGGCATTGTAGACAGGGTTTTCTGGACATTTGAAGTAGCTTAAGGGGAAGTGTGGAGGGGAGAAGAGATAAACCAGGTGAAAGGGGAAAAAGACAAAATTTGCTGCAGGGAAGCAAGAGAGGACAAGGATACCATTCCTTTCTGTGCTAGGTCATGGGGGCGCTCCATCCCACTTTCTTTTGGTCACTCTTCATTTCCATACAGTGGGGCTGCAGTGCAGGTTGATGTGATATCCTGGCTCAGAATCCTCAAGGTTTTCTACCTTCCTCTGCTTCGCCCCACCTCCATGCCAGTGTGCAGACAAAACCCCAAAACAACTGCTTAGAAAATATTCAATTGAAATTCCTCCTACGTTGTCTATTTCTGTCTCGATAAGGCCTTGGCATGCCATGGGTGGCTAAATATATTTGTTGCTTCCACTCTAATGCCAATCTAGATCTTTAAATATTTCCAAATACATTGTTCCAGCTTTCTCTGCAGAAGGAATCTTTGCAACTCAAGACCTTCTGTGACCTAGAAGGAAAAAAATTAGAAGTAAAGGGATTCATTTCTCTAGAGTGAAGTTTGCTGAACAGAGGAGCTTTCTAACAGAGATAAAAACTAGTTTGATAATGCAGTAAGATTAACATTGCCTTTGAAGTGCAGCATGCAAAAAAGTATTTTCTAGATTGGGATATCCAAGGCATTAAGAGGCAGGGAGGTAGCATATTAGACAATGTGTTGGATTTAGATTCAAGAAAATCTGGGTTTGAATTTAGCCATAAAAACTTACAAGTAGCTAGTGCAGTGGATAGAGTACTGGACTCGGAATCAGGAACACTAATCTTCATGAGTTCAAATTTGGTCTCACACTAAGTAGTGACCTGGATAAATCACTTAATCCTGCTTGCCTCAGTTTCCTCATTTGTAAAGTGGGTTAGAGAAGGAAAGGGCAAGCCATTCCAAGGTTTTTGCCAAGAAAACCCAAATGAAGAATGTCACGGGGTCACTTAATAGCTATGTGACTCGGGGCAAGTCACTTAATTGTGTTCAACCTCAGTTTTCTAATGTGATGAATTGGTATAATAATAGCACCCATTTCTCAGGGTTGCTACAGAAAAATGTGAAAGGATATTTGTAAAATGTTTTCAAAATAGTTTGAAAATTTTAAAGTACTATTTTAATGCTAACTAGCTATCTCCACTAACCCCAAAAGCTTCTGAGAATTGTAGATATGGTATAGGACTGCTTGCCATCTAGGGGAGGGGTGGAGGAAGGGAGGGGAAAAATCGGAACAGAAGCGAGTGCAAGGGATAATGTTGTAAAAAAAAAATTACCCTGGCATGGATTCTGTCAATATAAAGTTATTATAAAATTAAAAAAAAAAGAATTGTAGATATGGGGAAGAGAGGAGCTGGAGAAGAGAGAAGGATAAAGATGTTGGAGTTGGGAGATTTATGTGCTTTTGACTTGAGCACAAGATGAAGATTATACTTGAAATCTAGCAATAGTAAATCTAGAATCTTTGAATCAACAGCTTGAGCATTCCCCCACCCCCATATGATTTTTATGCTGGATTTGGTACCTGAATTTAATTCATTAAACATTTATTAATTACTATGTGCCAGGTACATAGCTAAGTGCTGGGGATATAAAAAGAAGCAAAAACCAGCCCCTGCTTTCAAGAGCTTACATTTTAATAGGAGGGGCCAACATTCAAACACATATATACAAATCAAGCCATGGATAGGATAAGTGAGGAATAATTAAGAGGAATTGGGAAAAATTAAGGAATTCACATTTTTTGTTGTTGTCCTTTTTCCTCCTGACTTATTAAGTGGAGAAATGTTCACTTGGTAGCTTCAGATGAACTAGCATAAAAATGCTACCTTCCTTCCTATCTTCTTTCTTTCCTTCCTTCTTTTTTTTCCTTCCTTCTTTCCTTCCTTCTTTTTTTCCTTCCTTCTTTCCTTCCTTCTTTTTTCCTTCCTTCCTTCCTTTCTTCTTCCTTCCTTCCTTCCTTCCTTCCTTCCTTCCTTCCTTCCTTCCTTCCTTCCTTCCTTCTTTTTTTCCTTCCTTTCTTCTTTCCTTCCTTGGCAATGGGATAGGTAACTTGCCTGGGGTCACACAGCTTGTACATTTCTGAGGATGGATTTGAACTTATGTTCTCCTTTCTATAGGCCAGTGTTCTATCCATATACTACCTAGATGACCCAGATCCTTTGATTTCAAGCCGAATGGACTTACATGAACTGATGCTAAGTGAAAGAGCAGAACCAGGAGATCATTATATACCTCAACAACAATACTGTATGAGGATGTATTCTGATGGAAGTGGATTTCTTCGACAAAGAGATCTAACTCAGATTTCAAGCCAATGATTCCCCTCCTCCATATACACAATATACAAAGAAGAAGAATGAAGGGATGGAAAACTTACAGGTGATTCTGGTCCTATTTACTGAGGCTAGTGCCCACATTAGAGGAAGATGAGAGTTTCCAGTTTCCTGGATCTTTTAGGTTAGTGAATCTTCAAGTAATTGCTAAAGACCTTCCTTTCAGCATTTTAAATATTTCAACCTCAGCCTTATAGCTACAACATCATTTTATGTCCCAACACTTCCATTTATAGGATGATGGTGAATATTCTCTTCATATCACAGATGGGGACACTGAGGCCAAGGGAAATTAAATTCTTTGCCCAAGATCACAGAGTCAAATCCAGGACTGGAATCCAGATTCTACAATCTGTTCCTCAAACTTCTCACTAATTAGAAGTACTTCAAGATTTCGACCTTCCATCTATTTTGTTAGAGTAAATTTCCATCATTTCCATCATTCTAACTGATCAGAATTCCTTAAGCTAGTACTTTGTGCAGATTAGATTGATTAGGCATTCAGATCTCATATTCCTATTTGATGTATATGCAGACCAGATTGTGGGAAATGCATCTTTTAAGGGCAGTCAAACAAGGAGTGGATGATCAAAAGTATGTGGAAGGGTCTTCAATGGATAGTCCTTCTTTTTTTTTTAATTTAATTTTATTTAATAATAACTTTATATTGACAGAATCCATGCCAGGGTAATTTTTTTTACAACATTATCCCTTGCACTCGCTTATGTTTCGATTTTTCCCCTCCCTCCCTCCACCCTCTCCCCAAGATGACAAGTAGTCCTATATATGTTAGATATGTTGCAGTATTGGATAGTCCTTCTAACAGATCCTTCAGAACACAGGGATTGTGTGACAGGGTATTATACTGGGTATTGTCACTTGTCATGAAGCAAGGTATAAGCAAGACTTTCTGGCCATAACCTTCACTATCTTTTCTACTGTTTCTTGTGCTCAGGCTAAGGCTGGCAATGTGCTATATAGCTTCTTTCCAATCATCGGATATCTCTTCACTTTTCTTTGAACAACTCAAAGTTTCGATCCTTAAGAGATGGTTTTATTCTATGATCCTCAGCCCTAGAGAATGACTGAAAGTATATTCTGTAAAAAAGATGAATTTTTATTACAAGAAGAAACTTGGGGTTGAAAATGCTGGTTACTTTCTAAACACAATCCAGTCACCTCTTCTTTCTATTTAATTCTGAGTTAATGTCGTCCAGTTAAGTTGTACAAGGCAAATGTGTTGGTGAATCAGCTCTTCCAACTACAGAGTCATTGTCTGGAAAATAGGTGTGCTTCATCATCTCAGTTTTTCTTATGTGAAATGTTAAGCTAAATTCTTTTTAGTGGTTGGAGAAGAGATCCCATAATTCCATTTTTAAAAGTCTCATCCAAGAGAAGCTAAATAAATGAGGAGTTGGAGGGGGCTCTATGAAGTAGCTCTTGGCTTTTCCCACTGTCTCTTCTGCTGAGCTGGGACCTTTCAATTCATTTTATGCTCCTGCCTTTCCCTCCCACCTCCTCCACACACTGCCCCCCTCCCCCCCACCCAGTGCTGGCCTACAATCAAGCATTTTCACACTCTGCTGCTTCCATCTGGAACTCCCTTCCTCAATTCCTGATGCTGGCTGCCTTCAGGGCCTGTTTGCTATTTTGGTGCCCAGAAACTCACTCAGCTCTGCCAGCCCAAGTCTTCATCTGCTAGGAGTGGATTGATAATGGCTTACGGAGATCAGGGAGGATAAAGAGGATGACCTCTCAAAGTTTCCTTGGATACAAAAATTCTAGATTTCTGAGTTGCAGAGATAGAAAAAGAAAGACAAAGAAAGAGAGAGAGAGACAGAGAGACACAAAGACATAGAAAAACAGAGATATATAGAGAGAAACAGAGAGAGATACAGAGAGAGAGACACAGAGACACAAAGACACACAGAAACAGAGAGACAGAAACAGAGAAAGAAAGAGACAGAGAGACAGAGACACAGAGAGACAGACACAGAGCCAGAGACACAGAGACACACAGAGAGAAACAGAGATAGAGAGACACACACACACATACACACAGACAGAGAGAGGCAGAGACAGAAAGACAAACAAAGAAAGGGAAGGGAAAGAAAGAGGGAGGGAGGGAAGGAGGGAGACACAGAGAAGAAACAGAGAGAGACAGAGACAGACAAAGAAAGGGGAGGAGAGACAGACAGAGAGAGAGAGAGAGAGAGAGAGATATGAATAAAATAAAGTGAGAAACAGAAAAAGAGAAAAAGAAAAAAAAACACAGAGACAAAAATGTAGAGACAAAGAGGCAGAGAGAAAGAGACCAAAAGACAGGCAGAAAGAACAACTATCCCTATTTCAAAATTAAATTACCATTGAGAAGTTTTGCCTTGATTTCAAGGGAAATATGAGGTACCAGTGATTATCCCCTAAATCTATATGAAAAGTAGATTCCTGATTCTTCTAGATAAATTTCAAGTAACAGTGGTACAATCCAGGGGGTTCACCTTCCTACATCTCCTGGGAAACTTGTTCAGACCTCTGTCTCTGTGCACGGTATATTAGAAATGTAATTTGAACTTTAACCAAATATTTGATTGAATGCCATTACAATGCATGAGAGAACATTAAATTCAGTTGGGATATACAGAATTGAAATATATCCAGGTCCTTTCCCCAAGAGTTTGCAGTCTACTTTTTACTTTGAACAAGACATTTCCCCTTAGAGGCCCATCACTCACTTCAAATTCAATATACCCCAAACTGAGTTAATTATCTTCCCTCCTAATTCAGCTTCTTAATTTGCCTTTTCCTATATGTTTTATCTTCATTCTCCCAACCAGACTCAAAATCTAGGATCTTCCTTTTATTCTTTTTTATTTTTTAACCTTCACATACACTGTATCAACAAATTTTTATCACTTTTTAAAACTTTTTAAATTCTGAATTAGTTACCTCACTCACAAAATAAAACAAACATATCCACATAAAAGTAAAACAAACAAAAAAGAGTATTGTGCATGAAACTGTGAATCTATATTACATACAGCTTGTTTTTTCTTTCAAGTATATAATTAGGTATAGAAGATTCAGCACATCACTTTCCAAGATGTCCTGCTTGCATGTGCTTTCATCTGGCCTTTCTTCTGTTCTCTTTGTGAATTAAAAAAACAAACAAAAACTTTAGTAACCTTGAATGCTATCACTCATCCCCTTTCCTGTTCCCACTCCCCAAGTGAAAAAAAAAAAAGAAAGACAGAGAGAGAAAGAGACACAGAAATACACAGAGAGAAACAGAGATAGAGAGACACACAGAGAGAGACAGAGACAGAGAAAGAGAGAAAGAAAGAGGCAGGCAGAGAGAAAGAAAGAAAGAGATAGAGACAGAGACAGAGAGCCAGAGACAGATAAACGTGTATTAACAAGCAAAGAAAATTGCTATTAACCATGTCCAAAAATGTCAGTCTTATGCACCGTTAACTTCATCTTCTTCACTCAGGAGATGAATAGCATGCTTCATCATTAATCATATGAAGTTGTTGTTAGTTATTGCATTCATCACAGTTAAGACTTTCAAAGTTATTTTTCTTTGCAATGGTGTTGTCCATTTACAAACTGTAATCCTGGTTTTGCTCACTTTACTCTGGAAATGTCCATTTATTCTTATACTCTCAAGTAGTTTTATTAGGAATGGATGCTGGATTTATCGAATGCTTTTTCTGAATCTATTGAGATGACATATAGTTTTTGTTAATTTGGTTATTGATACAGTCAATTATGCTAATAGTTTTGCTCACTTTACTCTGTATCAGCTCATATAAGACTTCCTAAATTTCTCTGAAATCCTTTTTCTCATATTTTATGGCCTAATAATATTACCTTACAATCATATATCATAAATTGTTTAGCTATTGCCCAGTTAATGGGCAATTCTATATTTTCAATCGTTTGCTATAATGAAGAATGCAACTTCAGATATTTTTGTATATATGGCTCCTTTCCCTCTCTCTTTCATCTCTTTGGAATATAGATTTAACAGTATCACTGGCTTAGAGGGAAAAGCACAGTATAAAGATTTTGGGGCCATAATTTCAAATTGTTTTCCAGAATGGCTGGAGCAATTCATTACTCCAAGAATTTTGGTGGGGAAGGGATAGAGTTTATGAAACACTAGCTTATTGGATTCACTTGCTTCTTTGTGTGGTATGCCTTATATATTCAACTGATGGATCTCTCTACTGCTTGGATAAGAATTCTGGCCTTAAGTCAGAAAGACTCATCTCCCTGAAATCAAATCTGGCCTCAAAACACTTATTGGCTGTGTGACCCTAGGAAACTTTTAATTCTATTTACCTCAGTTTTATTTTCTGTAAAATGAACAGAAGAACCAACTCACTCCAGTATCTTTGTCAAGGAAACCCCAAATAGAGTCATGAAGAATAGGACATCACTGAAATGATTAAATAGCAACAAAATTGCTTAATCATTACTAAATTGCTTTGATGATTATTTTTTGTAATGTAATTTGAGATCTGGTACTCCTAGGCTTCCTTTCCTCTTACCCTTTTTTATATCAGTTCTCTTGAGACTCTTGATATTTCACTCTTCCACACAAATTTTGTTACTACCTTTCTTCTAATCCTGTAGCAGGGGTCCTCAAACTTTTTAAATAGGGGGCCAGTTCACTGTCCCTCAGACTGTTGGAGGGCCGGACTATAGTGAAAACAGAAACTTTGTTTTGTGGGCCTTTAAATAAAGAAACTTCATAGCCCTGGGTGAGGAGAATAAACATCCTCAGCTGCTGCATCTGGACCGCAGGCTGTAGTTTGAGGACTCCTGCTATAAAGCAACACTCTGGTACTTTGGTATGGCACCATGTAAGTAAATTAATTTAAATAGCAGTTGCCTTTTATATATTATTTATTATTGCCTAACTATGAGCAATCAGTATTTCCCCAATTATTTAATTCTATCTTGGTTTCTATAAAGAAGGATTTTTATTTTGTTTTGTTTCGCTTTTTGTAGGTTTTCCATATAGTTCCTGTGTCTATCCTGATGGACTCTAAATGGTTTTAGTATTCTGTATTTGAGTGGAATTTTTCTTTTTTGTTTCTTTCTGCTGTATTTTGTTGGTAATACATACAGAAATTATTTTGCAAATAATTATTATTTTGGCTAGTTTATTTTATACTCTACAATGATGCTGGTTGTTAATTTTGTCTTTTAATTCTGTGTTTTACCTATTAGCATTTTCTAGCTAGACCATCAATCATATGCAAAAAATGACAGTTTTGTTTTCTTTTTGCCTATGCTTAATCCTCCAATTTCTTTTTCTTGTCTTTTTGTTATTGCTAATTTTTCTAGAACTATGCAAAATAATGTAGTGATGTAAATGTTGTGGACCTCTAGCCTTCCTTCATTTTATATATATATAAAATTTAATTTTTGTTTTATATATATATACTTTCCATATTATGGAAATGTCCATTTAGTCCTGGTGCTTTTCAATGTTTTAAACAAAACTAGCATTGAGTTTTACTGAAAATTTTAAAAAGTACCTATTGATATAAGAGATGTAAGAACTATTATACACACACACACACACACACACACACACACACACATACTTGTGTGTGTGTGTGTGAAGAACTGGTTTGGGTCACATCCCAACTGGAATACTTCTCTGGCTTCAATGGTCTGATTGTTGTTTAGCCTCAGAGATACTAATATCATCTACATGCATCCTCTCATCACAGCTTTATGAGCTGCTGATGTCAACTGCTGGGCTGCTTTCTTTATTAAGCAACTGTTGCTTCTCTGCTGAGATACTAGGTTACCTACAGCTTTTCCATTGGATAACTTCTAGAGTATTCTTCCCCAGAGAAGGATAGCTCTTTTGAATAGCTCTTTTATGAATCAGCTCTATGGTCTCATCTAAAGAACTCTTTCAGTCAAATACATACACACATACCACACACACACACACACACACACACACACACACACACACACATTCTTACTAGTCTGTTATTGCCCTTCAGCAAGCTTGAATTTAGGTTGGGGTGGATAAATTTTGTTTAATTCTCATTTTGCTCATGGTTATGATAACACACAATGTGGCTTTACCCTATCTATTCAACCCATCTTCCATTATTTAAGAAAAAAAGTAATCCACTCTAGTAAACTGGAAAGTTTCACGTTTTGCTATCTCTTCACCTTTATTCATGGCTTGGCTCTCTCCATGGTTCTCTCTCCCTCCCTTTTTCACTCCCTTTCCTCCCTCCCTCCCTCTTTCCCTCCATTTCCTTTCTCTCTCTCTCTCTCTTCCTCTCTCTCTCTCTCTTCTCTCTCCTCTCTCTCTTCCTTTCTTTTCTCTTTCTCTCTTCCTCTCTCCTCTCTCTCTTCTTCTCTCCCTTTCTCTCCCTCCCTCTCTCTCTCCTTTTCTCTCCCTTCCTCTCTCTCTCTCCCTCTCTCCCTCCCTCCCTCCCTCTCTCTCTTTCTGTTTCTCTTTCTCTGTGTGTGTCTCTCTCTCTCCTCTCTCTCTTTTAAAATAATATTTTTTTAATGATGAATGTTGGAGGGGATGCGGGAAAACGGGGACACTGATGCATTGTTGGTGGAGTTGTGAACGAATCCAACCATTCTGGAGAGCAATCTGGAATTATGCCCCAAAAGTTATCAAACTGTGCATACCCTTTGATCCAGCAGTGTTTCTATTGGGCTTATATCCCAAAGAGGTGCTAAAGAAGGGAAAGGGACCTGTATGTGCCAAAATGTCTGTAGCAGCCCTGTTTGTAGTGGCTAGAAACTGGAAAATAAATGGATGCCCATCAATTGGAGAATGGCTGGGTAAATTGTGGTATATGAATGTTATGGAATATTATTGCTCTGTAAGGAATGATCAGCAGGATGAATACAGAGAGGCTTGGAGAGACCTACATGGACTGATGCTAAGTGAGATGAGCAGAACCAGGAGATCATTATACACTTCAACAACGATATTGTATGAGGATGTATTCTGATGGAAGTGGATTTCTATGACAAAGAGACCTGAGTTTCAATGGATAAATGATGGACAGAGACAGCTACACCCAGAGAAGGAACACTGGGAAACGAATGTGAACTATTTGCATTTTTGATTTTCTTCCCGAGTTATTTTTACCTTCTGAATCCAATTCTCCCTGTGCAACAGGAGAACTGTTCGGTTCTGCAAATATGTATTATATCTAGGATATACTGCAACATACTTAACATATATAGGACTGCTTGCCATCTGGGGGGGGGGGTGGAAGGAGGGAGGGGAAAAAACGAAACATAAGCGAGTGCAAGGGATAATGTTGTAAAAAATTACCCTGGCATGGATTCTGTCAATACAAAGTTATTATTAAATAAAATAAAATTTAAATTAAAAAAATAAAATAAAATAAAATAATATTTTTTCCCTAATTGAATGTAAAAACAAATTGTTAAGAAAAACCAACCCATCATACTTGATTATCAGATAATCTTGTTGTTACTGTATAGAATGTTACCTTGGTTCTACTCACTTCACTCAGCATCAGTTCATGTAAGTTTTTTTCCAGGCTTTTCTGAAATCAGCTTGTTCATCATTTCTTATAGAACAACAATATTCCATTACATTCATATTCCATAACTTATTCAGCCCTTCCCCAAATGAAAAGCATGCACTCAGTTTACAGTTCCTTGCCACTCAAAAAGGGCTAGTCCAAACATTTT